>NW_024412400.1:20940814-21000304 GCF_014898765.1 Herpailurus yagouaroundi
ATTTTTTTATCTCTCTCTCAGCTTCCTCTTTTTCCATAACTTTATCTTCTAGTTCACCTATTCTCTCCTCTGCCTCTTCAATCCGAGCTGTTGTCATTTCCATTTTGTTTTGCATTTCGTTTAAAGCGCTTTTCAGCTCCTGGTGACTGTTCCTTAGTCCCTTGATCACTGTAGCAAGAGAGTCTCTGCTGTCGTCTATACTGTTTTCAAGCGCAGCGATTAATTTTATGACTATTAATCTAAATTCACTTTCTGTTATATTATTTAAATCCTTTTTGATCAGTTCATTAGCTGTTGTTATTTCCTGGAGATTCTTCTGAGGGGAATTCTTCCGCTTGGTCATTTTGGATAGTCCCTGGCGTGGTGAGGACCTGCAGGGCACATCCCCTGTGCTTTGGTGTATAACTGGAGTTGGTGGGCGGGGCCGCAGTCAGTCCTGATGTCTGCCCCCAGCCCACCGATGGGGCCACAGTCAGACTGGTGTGTGCCTTCTCTTCCCCTCTCCTAGGGGCGGGATTCACTGTGGGGTGGCGTGGCCCGTCTGGGCTACTTGCATACTGCCAGGCATGTGATGCTGGGGATCTGGTGTATTAGCTGGGGTGGGTAGGCAAAGTGCATGGGGGTAGGAGGGGCAGGCTTAGCTTGCTTCTCCTTAGGTGATCCATTCAGATCCGCTGCTGGAGGTTTGGCTCCGCAGAAGCACAGAGTTGGGTGTTTGCGCGGAGCGAGCAAGTTCCCTGGCAGGAACTGGTTCCCTTTGGGATTTTGGCTGGGGGATGGGCGGGGGAGATCGCGCTGGCGAGCGCCTTTGTTCCCCACCAAACTGAGCTCTGTCGTCCCGGGGCTCAGCAGCTCTCCCTCCTTTTGTCCTCCAGCCTTCCCGCTTTCTGAGCAGAGCTGTTAACTTATGACCTCCCAGACGCTACGTCGCGCTTGCTGTCGGAACACAGTCCATCAGGCCCCTCCACTTTTGCCAGCCAGACTCGGGGGCTCTGCTTGGCCGGCGAGCCGCCCCTCTGTCCCAGCTCCCTCCCGCCAGTCCGTGGAGCGCGCACCGCCTCGCCGCCCTTCCTACCCTCTTCCGTGGGCCTCTCGTCTGCGCTTGGCTCCAGAGACTCCGTTCTGCTAATCCTCTGGCAGTTTTCTGGGTTATTTAGGCAGGTGTAGGTGGAATCTAAGCGATCAGCAGGACGTGCGGTGAGCCCAGCGTCCTCCTACGCCGCCATCTTCCTGAAAATGAGTTTTAACATGATTTTTCATCTGAAACACAGAGGACAGAAATGTATTTTTGTGACTAGTTGCTCTATTCTCCCAAGATATTCTCCCCAGGATTGAGTATCACTTGCTCCCTTGTCGAGTTTTAATATTCTTTCTAAGGGAATGCACGTACATGAGATTCACATTTGACTTGCTCTCAGCTTTCCCCATTCACTTTGTCACAATTTTTTGGGAAATGTTTTCAATGGAAGATGTATTTTGCCTTAAAATTCTAGCCCCCTGACAGCACTTGAGTAAATTGTGTTTGTGGCTGTCAGAAACTCTTACATGCCTGCCACCTGTAACATCAGCTAATATGGTAGATTGGCCCGGTCTTTTCTCTGACTTTCCTCTCTGTTCCACGTGAAAATTGGTAATCATAAAACAAATTCTTGGTAAAGAAGTATGAGGATGTGCTACATATTGAATCTTGTGGCCTAAACAACAAGCTGGTAGCTCCCAAGTATGCAATTTGTCCCCAAGATCAAAAGCAAAGAAAGTTAATTTCTCAAAATTCTTCTTTTTCTTTTCTCTTGAATAACAGCACCAAGGCAATGCATTCATTTGGGAATTAGAGGCCAGTCTGTGATTAAGACAATGGTTTAATCATGCAGGAAAGGATGGCCTGAACATTTATTTGTGTTCAATGAGCTGAGATAATTTCACCCCTCTTTCTAGATTTCCCAGAAAAGGATTTTTTAGGGCCATTCAAAAATGGAATGCCTTTAACACTCACCCTTTATTTTAAGGACCGAGAGGAATGTTTGAGTCATCCTAATTTCACAGAAATTTTCCTGAAAGGGGAGGAATGTGTCTCTTTGCTTTGCGTGTCCTTGGCCTTAAATGTTCTGAGTAGATGGGGGAATTTGATGGCTTTTGTTCTAAAGTTAGCCCTCATTCTCTATTTCAGACTCAATGGGGGAAGGACTGAACTTTGTAATTAATACTCAGGAAATTAGCAATCAGCAATGGCAGGGAGATAAAATGAGTAAGTGGACAGATCTCAGCCGCCCCTGACTGGCAAAGGCCAGTGATTCCAACAGCAGCAGCAGAAACTCTTTGTAGCTTGTTGTGAATCTTAAATGCACTCTCTTCAGCATCCCAGAAGTGTAAAGTTGAGTCTTGTTTTTCCACTGTGCCTCTGGCTGCTTACCTTGGAGGTTTTTTAAAGGGAACAGTTGTTTTTGCTACATCGAGACGTACTCTGATGAGTCAAAATTAGATTCTCCATTCGAATTCAAAAATATTTTTTCTTCTCCTCTTGCATAGAAATAATAGTACCTAAGAATTAGCTTTTGATCTGACAGGCCTTGAGAGGGCATGTTGTTTATAATAAGGGGCCATTAAAAAATGAAAATCGAAAATTTCTTGAGAGGTCAAGCTGTTTATTGGAGGAGTCATGAACAAGAGTCAGCAGGGATCCTGCTCTTTGGGGACTCCTGATGTTGACCTTGTTACAAGAAGATCTTATTGGGGAGCACAATAAACTCTTGATTGACTCCATTATATACAAAAGTGACAGAATGTTCATAGAATTATAGATTCTAAAGGAATTGTTTCTGCACATAAATTCAAAGGAATTGTGTCTGCGTGTATGTCTTCAAAAGGATACGAAAAAAATGAATGTTCATCCACCTTAACATTTAGGGCAATTCATTGTGTGTCATATACTCAGTTTCGGCCACTGCCTGGAGATCCTAAGATCAAACTTCTCTTACCCAATCCTGCCTTCTATACAGTAAACAGTCAGGAAACATGTTTGCCCACCAAGTGTAGCCAAGGGTGCAAGGATGTAAGAGCACATGCTCTGGGGGTCCCAAGCAGACCAGGTTTGGCCACTCAGAGCTGACAAAATACAAAGGCAGAGAGAGGAGTGGAGGTGAAACAAGCAAAGGATTTATTTCAGAGAGACCAACCCTGGGAAGACAGAGGACCAGCATCTCAAACTCTGTCTCCCAAGTGCTGAAAATACTTCTAGGTTTATATAGTATAAGGAAAATGTGGGGCAATGGTGGGTACTTGCCTGTGGACAGTGAAAATGAGGTTGACCATCGTCTTGCAGTCAATCCTGAGCAGGGTCTTGCTGGCTCCGGGCAGTCCTTATTGCCTGAGGGGTAATTTCAGTTCCCCTCAGGGGACGCTTCACCCTCAGGGGCTTTTGCTTGAGTGAAGAGACACGTTGGAAAGAAGAACTTCATCAATTAGAATGTTTGAAGTCAAATGGAGGTGGTTGAAGCCCTCGCTCACAAGTGAGGCAACAGAGCCATCCTTGGGCCAAAGGCAATTCATGACCTCCATGGGGTTTTCTGTTCTGCCACTGTGTAACCTTTGTACTGTAGAGGTCATGGCATTTTTCTTATTTCCCATTCCTGGGTCTTTAACGAAACTCTCTCTTCCTCTGGGTTCTTTGATTATTCTGTTGCCAGTTCACAACTTTTCCCTCGTTGCCTATGTTGTCTTAGACCAGGTCTGCCTCAGTCATTTATATCACCTCCTCGCTCCTGTAGTCGTTTGAGTTTTCAGTGCTGTACCTTGAGGTTTTCTCAATGAGAAAAATCATAAAGTAACTTGTTCTTAATAACTGAACAGCAACACTCCCAAAGAGAGGCATATTTAACTCTATTTCTGGGAGATTATTCACTTCACTAGTTAATTCTTTTCCTCTGAAACAAGAAAGTTGGACTGGGTAAGTGCTTCTCAAGTTTGAGAATGCATAAAATCCACATAAATAATTTGTTACAAATGTGCATTCCTAGGCCGTGATCTCAAAGTTTTTAATGATCTATTTCTCAACAGGTACCCAAGAATCATCATTTGAGCATGTATGTCAGGTAATTTTTGTTCAGATAATGTATGTACTATACCTTGAGAAATATTATTCTAGATGATTTGTATGAAAAATAGTATTTTTTTAAAGAAGGCTTTCACTGTACTTTGTCTTTATTTTCTTTCTTTCTTTCCCTCTCTCCCCCTCTTCTCTTTTTCTATCTCTTTTTCTTTCTCCCTTTCTCCCTTCCTTTCTTTCTTTCCTCCCTCCTCCCTTCCTTCCTCATTCCTCCCTCCCTCCTTCCCTCCCTCTCTGTCCCTCTTTCTCTCCCTCTTCCTTCCTTCTTTTCTTCCTTCCTTCCTTCCTTCACAAAGGAGTTAAATGTCCAAATGAATATAGAACAAAATGAACTCATGAGAATTCAGGCTGAGAGAATGCAGAAAAAAGAACTTTGAGGGGCATTTGGGTGGCTCAGTGGGTTAAGTGTCCGACTTCGGCTCAGGTCATGATCTCTCTGTTTGTGAGTTCAAGCCCTGTGTTGGTCCCTGTGCTGACAGCTCAGAGCCTGGAGCTTCAGATTCTGTGTCTCCCTCTCTCTCCACCCCTCCCCTGCTCATACGTGTGTGTGTGTGTGTGTGTGTGTGTGTGTGTGTGCGTGCTCTTTCTCTCTCCCTCTATCTCCCTCTCGAAAATAAATATAAAAAAGAAAAAAAAGAACTTTGAAACAAATCACTCACAATTTTCTCTATCTTTTTTAAAATGTTTATTTATTTTTGAGAGAGAGAGAGCAGGGGAGGGGCAGAGAGAGAGAGGGAGACACAGAATCTGAAGCAGGCTCCAGGCTCTGAGCGTCAGCACAGAACTGACACGGGGCTCAACTCATAAAGGGTGAGATCATGACCTGAGCTGAACCACTTAACTGACTGAGCCACCCAGGTGCCCCAATTCACACTTAATTTTAAAGGAGTAAGAAAAAAAGGGTTTTTTTTTTCCCAAAGATGTTTTAAAAATATTTTTAAAAATACCGTGAAACAAATGAAATGCAGGAGCAGATTGTAAATTCTAAAGACTGTATTGATAAATTTTCCAAAACTGTTTACAGAGTACTTGTCTGTTCTTTTTCATCATGTGGTGTTACCACGCCTCCCATTGAGGCAGGATTTATGTAACTTCCCTTTGAATCTGGGTGAGCTGTGACTATGCTATGTAACTTTTGGTGCTGAGTTATAAAGATGGTATAGCTTCCACTTAGTACTTTCGAGAGCCTTGCTTTTGGAACCCAGCTGCTACCCATTTGAGGAAACCACAACTAACCTATGCAGAAAGAACACTTGCTGAGGCCATGTGTAGGTAACTCAGCTGACAAGCCCAGCTCAGCTCTCAGGTGATAGAACCAATTTGCCGGCCACGTGAATGAGCCATTTTAAGGAGCCGATCTTGGGTCTCCGTCAGAGTATTCCATGGGACGCTACATGTAGCAGAGAAGCCTTCCTCGCTGAAACCTCCTGTACCCTCCCCGTGCTGTAGGCTTGTGAGTTAAATAATTGTTGTTTTAGGTCACTAAGTTTTGAGGTGGCTTGTCACACAGTAACAAATAATTGAAACGATTTCTAAAACTTATAGCCTGGATTAGCCAAGTGTAACGTTAGACCATGAACTTGGAAATTAGACAGATTTAGGCTTACTTAGTGTCTCCAAAATTACTTACTGGGTTACCATGAGCAAGTTCTTAAATACTCTCTGAATTTCAGAGAATTTCTTTATAAAATGACAGTAATACCACATTACTGGGGGCTGTTTTCAGAATTACATGAGGTGATGAATGAAAAATATTTTTCTGCTTTATTTTTTTTAATCCTAAGAATTTTTGTTGGTACGTATAAGGAGTATGTATATATATATATATATATATATATATATATATATATATATATATATAAAACTTGCATTTTTTGGGGAAATATGACTTATTTTTGAGATTCTTCCTCCTTTAAATACTAGGTAAATGAATGTTTAAATACTCTTAAACATTGCCCCTGTTAAGAGATTTTATTTCTTGATATCTAATAAGAAAGAGAACTAGTTTAAATTTTGCTCATGGAAGAAATTTTTTAATTTTTTGGCATTCAGCACATTTTTTTTTAAAATAGTGATTTGTGGTTAGCAAATCTAATAGAGGCATAAGAATTTGAAAAGGAGTAAATATCTCTATTTGTTGATGATATGATATGGCATACCCAAGACTATATATGATAAGAGTTAACACAAATGATAAAAGAATTTAGGAAGGGAGAAAATATAAAATAACTAAATCCAAGTCCTCTAATATTTAAAAAATAACCAGTTAAAATATATTTGTGTATACTTTTTCTAGGGCCTGAACCTTTTTTCCCTTGTTAGGCATTTATTTTTTCTAGTCTATAGTATATGGTCAAAGATACACAGATGGAAGTGAAAGTACTCTGAGGTACGTAAACATTTCTATGTATTTCTTTTTTTATTTTTGAGCCACAAATTTAATTTTACAGATTTTTTTGACAGCTTTATTAAGGTATCATTGACATTAAATGAATGCACATATTCAAAATGTATAATTGGGCAAGTTTTGAATGTCACTGTAGTTTGTAATTTCTAGAATTTTGTATAAATGGAATAATGCAACACACATTGTTTTGGCTTATTTCTCTCATTATAATTATATAGAAATTTATCCATGTTGTATGTGTTGGTAGTTTATTCCTTGTTATTGTTGAGTAGTATTCCATTGCATGAATGTACAATTTTTTTAGTCCAACTATTAATGGACATTTATTTACAACTGATAATTATATCTGCTTGTAGTTTTGCCTATAAAAATAATGTTGCTATGCAAATTCATGTATAAGGCTTTTATGGATATGTGCATTCATTTCTCTAGGATTAGAGTTAAGAGATCACATGGAGGATATATACTTAAATTTTTAAGAGAGTGCCACACTATTTAACAACATGAATGTTTCACCAGTAGTTTTAAGACCATCCACATTGTTACCAATGGCTGGTCAATCTTTTAAATTTCCCAACTATCTATCGTTCTGTTATATATTTATAATTTAATTTCATTGTGACCAGAGAAGTATTACCTTGTTTTAATATATTGAGAATGGTTTTATGACCCAGTTTATCTGTAGATATGTTCCAAGTACACTTGGGGGAAAAATATATTCTATTCTTAAATAGAGTGTTCTCAAAATGTCAGTTAGGTCAAGTGAATTGATAGGATTTTTCAAGTCTTCTTTACTTTTAGTGATTTTATACTTTCTGTTCTATTACTTATTGATAGAGCAGCATTTTAATTTCTAACTATTGAGGATTTGTCTATTTCTTCTTGCAATTTTATCAGTTCATATGGATTTTGAAGCTCCATTATGCTCATAAATGTTTGACGGCTATGTCACATTAGTAACTTGATCCTTTTATAATTATGAGGTTATCTTCTTTACCTCACTAATATTCTTTACCAACAAATCTACTTTGCCAAATAGTAATATAACTACTCCAGTTTTCTTGTGATTACTATGAACATTGTATATCTTTTCCCATCCTTATATGTTTAACCTATTTGTGCCTTCATATTTGAAATTCCTGTCTCATATATTATATAGCATATAATTGAATCTTGTGATTTTATCCAGTATGATATCTATCATTTAATTGTAATGTTTATATCATTTATATTTGATCTTGATTTATATTAGGTTGAAATCTGTCTTATTTTGTTTACACTTATGACATTTTGTGGGTTTTTTTTAAGGTATAATTGACCTATAACATATCAGTTACAGGTGTACAACAAAATAATTTATCTGTATACTTTGCAAAAGAATTATTACAATAAGTATAGTTAATATCCATCATCATACATAGTTACATTTTTTTCTTTTTCTTCTTAATGGGAACTTGAAAGAGCTATTCTTAGTAATTCTCAAATATGCAATATGATATTATTAACTATAGTCACAATGCTGTAAATTATATCCCCATGACTTATTTATTTTATAGCTGAAAGTTTGTACCTTCTGATCCTCTTTACCAGTTTAACTCATCATCATCCGGCCTCTCCCCACCTTGCCCCCTGCAACTCTGACAATACCAATCTGGTCTATGTATCTATGTGTATCTCTGTATCTCTTGTTTTATTTTGTTGTTTTTCTATGTGTAAGTGAGATCACATAATTGTCTTTTTCCCCTTGACTTATTTCACTAAGCATAATGCTCCAAAGTTTCACCCATGTTGTTGAAAATGGTATAATTTCATTCTTTTTTATAGCTAAATGGTATTCCATTGTGTATATCCAGTCATCCATCATTGGACATTTGCTTTTCATTATTGGCTTTTGTAAATCATGCTGCAATGAATGGAGCATATATCTTTTTGCATGTATCTTCTTGAATCACTGTTTGAATTTTCTTCAGTTAAAGCCTAGAAGTGGAATTACTGGATTATATGATAGTTCTATTGTTAATATATTGCAGAACCTCTACACTATTTTCCATAGTGATTGCACCAATTTACATTCCAACCAAAAGTGAGCAAGAGTTCCCTTTCCTCCACATCCTTGCCAACACTTGCTATTTCTTGTCTTTTTTATAATAGTCATTCTAACAAGCATGAAGTGATCTCATTTTGTTTTGATGTGCATTTCCCTGATGATTAGTGATGTTGAACATCTTTTTGTGTACCTGTTAGCTATATGAATGTCTTCTTTAGAAAAATACCTGTTCAGTTAATCTGCCCATTTTTTAAAAATCAGGTGGTTTTATTTTTGCTATTGAATTGTAGGAGTTCTTTGTTTTGGGATATTAAGTCCTTTTCAGGTATATGATTTACAGATCTGTTCTCAAATTTAGTAGAGTGCCTTTGTTTTGTTGTTGATGATTTCCTTTGCTGTGCAGAAGCTTTTTAGTTGGTAGTCCCACTTGTTGATTTTTGCTTTTGTTGAATTTGCTTTTGCTGTTAAATCCATAAAAACCATCAACAAAACCCATATAAAGGAATGTACTGCCTATGTTTTCTTCTAAGTGTTTTATGGTTTCAGGTCCTACATTCAAATCTTTAATATATTTGGCGTTCATTTTTTTTTAAATTTGTTTAATGTTTATTCTTGAGAGAGAGACCCACACAGTGAGAATGGGGGAGGCACAGAGAGATGGAGGCACAGAATCTGAAGCAGGCTCCAGGCTCCCAGCTGTCAGCACAGAGCCCGATGTGGGGCTTGAACTCATGAACCTTGAGATCATGACCTGAGCCGAAGTCAGATGCTTAACCGACTGAGCCACCTATGGAATGAGATAAGAGTATAGTTTCATTATTTGCATGTGGCTGTGTAGTTTTCCCAACACAATTTATTAAATAGACTGTCCTTTCCCCATTGTATATTCTTGCCTCCTTTGTCATAAATTGACCATATATGTGGGGGTTGATTTATTGGCTCTTTATTCTTTTCCATGGATCTATGTGTCTGTTTTTACATGAATATCCTATTTTGATGGCTAAAATTTTGTAATATGCTCCCTGACTTGAAATTATGATACCTCCAGCTGTGTTCTTTAAGCCTGCTTTGATACTTGGGATCTTAGGTGGTTCCATAAAAATTTTAGGGTTGTGTTCTATTTCTCTGGAAAAATGCCATTGGAATTTTGATAGATGTTGCATTGAACCTGGAAATTGCTTGAATAGTATAAACATTTTAACAATATTCTTCTAATTCATGAGCATGGGATATTTTTCCATTTTATTTATCTTGTTGTTTTCAAGGTACAGGTCTTTCACCTCCTTAAATTTATTTGTAGGTATTCTTGCAATTGTAAATGGAATTGTTTTCTCTTTCTGCTACTTTGTTATTAGTGAACAGATACCCAACAGATTTTTGTATGTTGATTTTGTATTCTGCAACTTTACTGAAATTGTTTATTCTCCAGTTTTTTTGTGGTTTTTAGAATTTTCTATATATAAAACCATTTAACCCACAGATAGTGACAGTTTGCTTCCTTTCCAGTTTAGATGCCCTTTATTTTTCTTGCTTAATTGCTTTTGCTAGAATTTCCAATGCCGTGTTGAATAGAAGTGTTGAGAGAAAGCATTCTTGTCTTGTTCCTGATCTAAAAGGAAGAGCTTTCACCTTTTCACTGTTGAGAATGACGTTAGCTATGGGTTTCTTATATATGGCCTTTATTATGGTCAGGCATTTCCTTCTATATCCACTGTGTTGAGAGTTTTTATCATGTGGATGTTGAATTTGTCAAATGCTTTTTTGCATCTATTAAGATAATCATCTAATTTTTATCCTTAATTTTGTTAATGTGGTGTATCAAATAATTGAGTTGCAGGTGTTGAATCACACTTGCATTATTGTAATAAGTACCACTTAATCATAGTGTATGATCCTTGTAATGTATTTTCGAAATCAATTTGCTAACATTTTGTTGAGGAATTTTGCATCTATGTTTATCAGGGATATTGGCCTATAATTTTCCTGTGACATCCTTGAGTGTTTTTTGATCAGGGTACAACTGGATTCATAAAAATGAGTTTTGAAACATTCCCTCCTCTTCAGTGTTGTTGTTGTTATTGTTGTTTTGTTTTTGTTTTTTAGGGGGAGAGTTTGAGATGAATTGGTAATAATTCTTTTTTTTTTTTTTTTTTTTTGGAATGTCTGGTAGAATTCACTAGTGATACTGTCTGGTCTTGAACTTTTGTTTGTTTGAATCAGTAATCAAAAATCTTCCATCTCCTTATTACTATTTGGCCTTCTCAGATTTTTCTATTTCTTCCTGATTAAGTCTTCAGAGACTGTATGTGTCTAAAAATTTACCTGTTTCTTCTAGGTTGTCCAGTTTGTTGGCATATAATTTACATATGCTGATTATGATCCTTTGTATTTCTGTGGTATCAGTTGTAACATCTTTCATGTCTGATTGTATTTGAGTCCTTTTTCTTGGTGAGTCTAGCCAAAGGTTTCTCAATTTTATTTATCTTTGTATGAACCAGCTTTAAATTTCATTAATATTTTTTGTTGTCTTTATTTCATTTATTTCCTTTCTGGTCCTTGTTTTCTTTCCTTCTATTTTTGAACTACTCTTTTCTTTTCTAGTTCCTTTGAAGTTTAAAGATAGGTCACTTATTTGATAATTTTTTGTTGTTTCTTGAGGTAAGCCTTTATCATTGTGAACTTACCTATTAGAACTGCTTTTGCTGATTCACATAAATTTTGGTGTGTTGTATTTTCATTTGTCTCAAGGTTTTTTTTTTCCTTTGATTTCCTTATTGATTTATGGGTGTTTGGTAGCATTTTGTTTAACCTCCATGTATATGTGAGCTTTCTAGTTTTCTTTCTATTGATTTCTGATTTTATACTATTGTGATTGGAAAAGATGCTTGATACGATTCCAGTCTTAAATTTATTGAGACTTGTTTTGTGGACTAACATATGGTGTATCCTGGAGGAAGTTCCATGTGTACATGAGAAGAATATATATTCTCTGTTTAAATGAAATTTTCTGTATTTATCTGTTAAGTTCATCTGGTCTAGTATGTCCTTTAAAGCCAATGTTTCCTCATTTATTTTCTGTTGGGGAAAATCTATCCATTGATGTAAGTAGGGTATTAAAGTTCCCTGTTATTACTATATTGCTGTCTATTTCTCCCTGTAGATTTGTTAATATTTGATTTATATATTTAGGTGCTCTATATTGGGAACATATTTATAAGTTATATCCTCTGGTTGGATTGATCCCTTTATTATTATGTAATGCTTTTCTTTATCCTTATTACAGTGTTTGTTTTAAAGTCTGTTTTGTCTGATATCTTAGAGCTACCTCAGTTTTCTTTTGGTTTCTATTTTAATGGAAGGTCTTTTTCCTTCCCTTCACTTTTAGTCATGTGTGTCCTTACATCTGAAGTGAGTCTCTTGTAGGCAGTATATAGATGGGTCTTGTTTTTAATCCATTCAACCACTCTATGCCTTCTGATAGAAGAATTTAGTCCATTTACATTTAAAGTAATTATTGATATATACTTATTACCATTTTGTTAATTGTTTTTTGGCTGTTTTGTAGTTCCTGTCTGTTCATTTCTTGTCTTGTCCTCTTCCTTTGTGGTTTGATGCCTTTTCTTAGTGATATGCTTAGATTCTTAATAGCTTTTGTGTTTCTCCTATAGGTTTTTACTTTCTGGTTACCTTAAGGCTTGTGTGTAACAATTTATATTTATAACAGTCTAGTCCCTTTTCTGATTACTGTAGCTCTAGTTGTTTTCCTTACTTCTCTGTTTAACCTTCATACTAGCTTTATAATCCATCATCTTTACTAGATATTTACCTCTTCACTGAGATCTATACTTTAAAGTTTATTTTATTATTTTATTTATTTATTTATTTTAAAGAGAGAGATAAAGATCATGAGCAGGGAAAGGGCAGCAAGAGAGGGAGAGAGAGAGTCCTAAGCAGGCTATGCACATTCAGCACAGAGGCTTATGTGGGCCATGAACTCATGAACTGCGAGATCATGACCTAAGCCAAAACCAAGAGTTAGACACTTAACTGACTGAGCCACCCAGGTGCCACTCATATGTTTTCTTGTTAATAATTAGCACCTTTTCTTTTCAGCTTACATAAGTCCCTTTAACATTATTATAAGACTGATGTAGTGACAATGATCTCCTTTAGCTTTTGCTTGTTGGAATCTTTGTAACTCTCTTTCAATTTTGAATACTAACTTTGCTTGGGTAAAGCATTCTTTGTTGGAAGTTCTTTTCTTTCAGCGCTTTGAATATATCCTTCCACTCCCTTCTGGCCTGCAAAGTTTATGCTGAAAAATCTCATAGCACTACTGGTATTCTTGTGTATGTAACAAGTTATTTTTCTCTTGCCCCATTTAAGATTTACTCCTTTTTTTCTCAACTTTGAACATTTTAGTTATAATGTGTCTTGGCACGAAGCTCTTAGAGTTCACTTCTGGAATTCCTGAATTTGGATGTCTGTTTTCTTTCCCAGGTTAGGAAACTTTTTAGCCATTATTTCCTCAAATAAATTTCCTGCTTTTCTCTCTCTTCTCCTTCTGGGACCCCCATAATCAAATGTTAGTCTGCTTGGTGTTGTCCCATACGTATATTAAACTGTCTTTATGTTTTTAATTATTAATTTTTGATGTTCTGATTGCATGAGTTCCACTTCAAGATCACTGAATCTTTTACTGCATCTAGTCTGCTATTAAAATACCTCTAATTTATTTTTCAGTTGAGTTATTAGATTCTTCAGTTCTGGTGACTGTGTTGGGTACTTTATTATATTCTCTCTTTATTGAAGTTCTTACTGTGTTCATTCTTATTCCAAGTTTGGTGAGCATCTTTATGACCAATACTTTGAACTTCCTATTAGGTAAATTACTTACCTCTGTTTCATTAAATTTTTTTAAGGTTTTATCTTGTCCTTTCATTTGGAACATATTTCTGTTTCTTTATGCTGTTTGTCTTTCTGTGTATTAGATGAAATAGCCACCTCTTCCAGTTTTAAAGGAGTAGCCTGATGTAAGAGATGAGCTGTTCAAGCTTGCCCTAGCTCTTATTGTTCAAGCTTGCCCTAGCTCTTGATTGCACCTTGAGCCTCTGTGATTGTCCAAGTAGCTTATTTTATTTTTGATAGCCTCCAGTTGTTGAGGCTGTGCCATGATCTGTCAGTGTCCCAAAGCAGGGAGTCTCCATCAGCACCAAATTCCACATTGATTGGAAACTAAACCTTCAGGCAACAGTTTTTAAAGTGTGCAAGTATGGGGGTACCTGGGTGGCTCAGTCAGTTAAGCATCCAACTTCAGCTCAGGTCATGATCTCATGGCTTGTGAGTTTGAGCCCTGCATTGGGCTCCATGATGACCGCTCAGAGCCTGGAGGCTGCTTTGGATTCTGTGTCTCCCTCTCTCTCTCTGCCCCTTCCCCACTCATACTCTGTCTCTCTCAAAAATATGTAAACATCAACTAAATATAAAAGTGTGCAAATATATTCAGTCATGTAGAAATACAATTGGAAACCCCACTAGCCTCCATACTAGATAATCTGGAGGTGTCCCTTGCGTGCCACTCACAAAAACTGGGGCTGTAAATGAGGGCCTAAGTTCCTTTCTGGGAGTACCAATGAGCTGGAGTGAGGCAGAGGGAGAAAACAAAGATGGTGTCCCCCAGCCCGCATTCCCTGAAAGCGTGTGTGGGAAACCTAAAGCCTACTCCTCAGGCCTAAGCTCCAGGACAAGTAAATAGGCCTCTTGCACAGGTAGGCTGGGGGTATGGTTCAGTCTGCTGTCTATACGGTGCCCTGGAGGTTGTAGTTTGCCAAAATTTGTTTCTCTATTAAAGTTTCATGGTACACAGGAATGCAAGCCCCACCTGGCCACCAGAACTATGCAGTCAAGGGATGTCGCCTGTGTGGCAACTGAAAAAAAACAGGGAACCAGACATAAAACCTGGGGCACCAGATATGGGTGATAGGTCTGAGAGATACTTGTGCAGTAGAGCATAGTAGAGGAAGAACACAAAGTGCCCATATTATGAGGTCTCTGGAAATGTTCATAGTCACCTCTTAGATGTGTGTTTAGCAATTTGCCTCTCAAGCTGCAGCTATGATAATAAGCTTACAGACTTTGTTCACAGAAAGACTTATCTCCTGGTTTTGTTGCCTCTTTCTGTTCCCTAAGCATAGTAGCTGTTCAAGAACTCTTAATTCATTGGTTACAGTCCTGTGAGACTGGTGAATATAAGCTGTACTGGCCACCTGAGCCAGGTGATATAGTGGTATCCTTGGCAGCAGCTGCAAAAATTAGGGAATCAGACAAGGGTATTAGTTCCCCTCTAGAAGATAATAGCAAGCTGGTTTGAGGGAAAGGGAGAGCACAAAATTGTGTCCACTAGCCTCTTTTCCCTGGGAACACCTCTGTATGGTAGGCCAGACCAGAAACCTGTCCCTTAGGCCAAAGATCTTGGACATACAAAAAGGCCTCTAACTCAAAAAGACTGGGGTATGTTTTAATTGGCAATCGGTGCAGTTCCCTGATGTTAGTATCCTTCCATGAACTCTTCAAATTGTTACAGTCCCATGGGACCCAGGAACACATGTCCCCTGGTCTCCAAAGCCCAGCAACCAAAGGGTGTCTACTGGGCTGAAGCTGCAAAAACTGGGGCACCAGACACATATAAAAGCTCCCCTCTAGGAGATATTGGCAACATGGAGCATGGCAGAGGGAGAGCATGAAGTATTATTTGCCAAGGGAAAAAAAATATATGGTGGTTGCCAGCTTTAGCAAGGCAGAGGGAGAGCTCAAAGATGGTCCTGATCCTTGGAGAGTAAAGATGGCACCAGCCAAGGGAAAAAACAAATGGCTTTAGCAAGGTAGAAGAAGGGTATAAATTGGTGCCCAATATCATTGGAGCCCAATGGTGAGAGACTTTCTCAATAAGCCCCTTCCCTTCCAGCAGACATTTGAAGATTAGCAAATCGTCTTTGATCTCCTTCAAATCTCCTTCTCATAGAGTGTGGGTGCTTTTCAAACAGCTTTTTCTGTGAAAGGCTCTGTGGCAAGTGCATCTGTGTATGAGCTGTTGAAACACATTTTCTCAGTTTGCTAGAGCTCCTTGGCTTTTGAGGGAGTGAGCCCCATTGTTTTTCAAGGCCAGATGTCTTAGGGGCTTTTGATTCAGATGCAAATATTAAAATCTGGGGTGCCCGTGTGAGGTAGGAACCATTTGCTTCTCAGAGAGAAGCTCTGGGTTTGTGAGATTCCCTCCTTGATTGTGGGTTGTTGCACCAGAGGTGGGGTTTATGGCAAGACTGCATCTCAGCCTCTTCTACTTGATTCCATGGGACTCCTTTCTCCTTTTCTGATGTGGAGGATCTGTTCAGCTAGTTTTCAGGTCTCTTGAAAGGGAAATTTTTCAGTGCGTGCATGGGAGGAGGTGAGTTCAGCACATCCCCAAGTCAGGTGGTCTTGGACCACCTCCACTACTTTGTTGTTGTTGTTGTTGTTGTTGTTGTTGTTTCTTCTTCTTCTTCTTCTTCTTCTTCTTCTTCTTCTTCTTCTTCTTCTTCTTTTGCCTTCTTTGGGATTAGCTGACTATTTAATCCCCTTTTTTTGGCCTTTGAGCTAGAATTCTTTTTTTTTTTTTAATGTTTATTTATTTATTTTGAGAGTCAGCACAGGGGAGGGTCAGAGAGAGAGAATAGCAAGCAGGCTCCATGCTGTCAGCACAGTGACTAATGTGGGGAGCAGTCTCACAAACTGAGAGACCGTGAGCTGAACTAAAATCAAGAGTTGGACACTTTACTGACTGAGCAACCCATGCTCCCCTTAGCTATAATTCATTATATTGTATAAACAATTCTGTATATTGTTATAGTGGTCACTGTAGGATTCATGGTGTACTTTTTTCAATGTCTACTTTTAAGTGATATGTTACGGCACATATACTATAGCAAATTTACAATAGTATAGTTCATCTTTCTCTGCTTGATTTATATGCTGTGATTGTCATAAACTTTATTTTTACATACATTATAAAGCCCAAAGCACACTGTTACATACCAACTAACATACATGGCAGCAATAGTAGAATTTCAGAATCATGTGCCGCTAGTATAATGCAGTGGAAAGAAAATTACCTTGTTATATGGTGTTCGTGCTGCCAAAAAAATAAATTCCTCGTGTAATCATGAGGAAATAATCCTACAAACCCTGATTGTGGGATATTTTATAAGACAGGGAGTAAAGAGGTGGGGAGAGGAAGGAGAGGAAGGTGACAACGGATAGGTGGAATGAAAAAGCAAATGTGCCAGGATTTTGTGTTGAATCTAAATGAATAGTAGACAAGTGTTAATGTATGACTATTCTTTCAATTTGTATATGCTAATTTTTCTGAAATTAAGGTTGTTTTTTTTTTTAAGCGGGAGATAGTTCTGATTATATCTCTGCAAGAATGTTCTTAACTGTGAACATTACTCACCATGATGAATCTTGTAGTAGATAAAGGGCTGAGATTGCTTGCTTGAGGGTATAATATTATAATGAAGTGGAATCTGCATAATCCAGCAATTTCATATTTTTTCACTTCAGGTTTCACTAATTGCATGGAAAGCATGTTGATGTATACAGATTTTAATTGGCGACATCCACTGGAGGTCATTATATATTCGTTTTGAATCTCTATTTTCTCATCTGGGTTAACATCTATTTCACAAGACTATTGTGGTAATTAAAAGAAAGTATATATAAATTGTTTAATGAAGTGCTTAACACATAGTAAGTACTTTATCAATAGTAGGTTTCCTTTCCCTTGGATACTTTAGGTCCAGGTTTAGGTTCATGTGCATATACCATCCTCTCTGGGGACTGCAGTATTCATTGATTAACTTGCAGCCTGAATTACCCCTTTACCTACCATGAACTTTTAACTCCCTTCCCTGCCTCCAGTTGGTCACTTATACAGCCTTTGTACATCTCTGTGAGTAGCACAGCAGATCAGAATTATTTTCAGTTTATCCATCTTTGTAGTCCTCATGTGCGTAGACGGGTGTCTTTTAGTTAGCAAGAGGTCACTGAATATTTCAGACTAACTGAACTGTGAAATTTGGGAAAGTATCTCAGCATCCTACCTTTCCCAGCACTAGCAGATATACTTGGAATACCTGAAAGTGCCATGATTTTTCACTCTATATTGAGTGTCTACAGAAGCCTGGAAAATCTTCTGACCTTAAGCATAGACCGTGAAAAGAAAAGAAAGGGAAAGCAAAGAAAAGAAAGTCATTTATCAATATACTTGTCATCTTTTTCTAAGCCTTAATTAAAATTAATCTCTGTTTGGTGCTTTTAGGCTCTTTTTTTTTTTTTTTAAGTGTTTTCTCTTTGATGAAGAAAAATGTGCTCATGGATGTTCAGATAAAACCTTTGATTTCTTCTCTCCCAATCTGTTTTGGAAAACTTTTCTTCTGTTTTGAAGCCTTGCCACAGTAAACAATTACCACCTCTAATTTAGCACTTGGTATACATAAATTTCACCAAGGAGCTTTGGTGCACTGCCAGGTCAGGCAAAGGTAAATGAACTAAAAAACAGAGATGGAAAAACAAAAATGTAAACTTACTCTCTGTCACAGAGTTTCACAGAGTAAGAAGACAAGTCCATAGCCCTCTACAAAATAAGTCCCCAACTTCAGGCTCAAGTTGTTGAAGCAGCTTACATTTAAGCAGAAACCAAAATCACACAAAAAGGAAATAAAAATATAAATATTCTAGTTTTTTTTTTTTTTAAGGTTGAATTATCAGCATAGTACCACTTCCAGAAATGATCATAGCATTAGGTTGGAGACACAACTTGAGTAACGACATTCCAACTAGTTTTTTCTGTATATTTTAGCTCTAAACAGCTGCAATAAACATTGTAATACCACATCACATTCAAACATGGCTTTATTTTACTGAGCAGAGAAGGAATTCTTCCGCACCTTTAGACCTAGTCTCAACTTCTTAAATACAGAAAAAGAAGCAATGACTAAGGGCTTTTTTTTTTTTTTTTCTGCCCTTACCGGGACACAGCTGAAAAGTAATAATGATGAAAAATCAATGTATCCCATGTTGCCAGTGTGGGAATAAGAGTGCCAAGGGTATCCTTAACGGAACTGCCAAAGGAAACACCCTATTTAACTTTTTATTCCCATTCTCCCAAGATTCAGAGCTTCACCAGGTAAGGTTCAATACCATCATTTATCAACTTAATGACAACAAACTTGAATAGGAGGAATTTGTGCCTGCTGAGAGCTGGTAGTGAGTTGCTCCTTCGTTCACTGGACCCACATTATCAATCCTGTCTCCCCACTTTTTCTATGTTGTCTTCCTCTTCAACAAGGAGATTTAGGTATAGGTAGTATAGACCACCAACTTCAAAGTCTGGTTGGCCTGCAGCCTGCTACTTAATATTTCTCAAACTGACTATTACTCTTTTTCTTTTCTCTTCTTTTTCTGGTTAAAATGCAGCTACCTTTGGAAGGAAATAATGGTTTAAGGAATTCAGGTCATTTATTATTAAGTGTGAATATGTTTCAGATGGTTTTTGATAGAAGATAGATGATATTGACAGGCATAAATATCTTTGGAAGTTAGCAATGAGGGAAATAGTATAAGATACAGGGGAGTGGAAAGCTGATGCCAAGATATCCCTGAGGAAGTGAGAGGATAAAGAGTTGATGCTCTGATTTTTCCCACCGTTTGCCTCTGTTTTCCTAAAATGGGGTCTGATCCTTTGGTGGTGGTTTCAGTGGTAGATGTTCAACGAGGAGTTATTCTCTCCCTTCATAAAAACTACATATATATTTTAATCTCTTTTACTTTCACAAAATAATAGCATTCTAGTTCAACCTGGGACCATACACTTACGGGCAAGGGTTTTTGCCCTATTTGCTTTTGTATTCTCAGGGGACACATACTTGAGTGATTTCTGGTAAAGTGAACTAATGAACTTCAGTTAATTGTTATTTGCCAACATCTTTCACTGCTAGTTCCCACTATTCATATTTCCTAGGAAGATCTTTCTTGCATTGCTTGCTGATACCTAGGGCAGACATTTGTTACCTGAACTCATTTGATGGTGGCTGTGTTCTCCCCAGTATGCTCAAATCCATGAATCAGGGCATAATCTCCAGTCCTTTCAGACTGATTTTTTTTTTTAACTATTCAGAGGCATTCTTTCAAAAAACAATGAAGATGCAGTCCAGAGAGGGGTCAAGTTAGATATTTTGCCTCCTAAATCATGAAATTAAGCTAATCTTAATTTGTGAGTAGTTTTCTAATGCCATAGTTGAATGTTTCATGCATAAGTCCCTTTACATATCAAATACTGATATTTTGTACATTAACATCAAGGTGTTTTAGGATTTACCTTGTGAATGTGAATTCCTAATTGATAGGAGTTGTGAGAAGCAGCCAAGAGAAATTTCAGAGGCAAAATTGTTCAGTGATTTGTGTGTTTGCCTTCAACTTTGTATTACAATTACTAAAATATTTGAGCTACAATAAGATAGCTGAACATTAAAGTCTTCTCAAAGATTTGTAAATTATTAACCTGACCTCTAGCTAATTTGTCAGGAAATTTATCAGGAAAAAGTGGGCAAAAGGTAGTGGGGGAATTTTTTAATTGCTAAATAATGTTTTAAAGGAGGGTAATTGGGGTGCCTGGGTGGCTCAGTTGGTTAAGGGTCCAACCTAGGCTCAGGTCATGATCTCACAGCTAGTGAGTTCGAGCCCCGTGTTGGGCAGAACCTGAAGCCTGCTTCAGATTCCGTGTCTTCCTCTTTCTAACCCTCCCCGACTCATACTCTGTCTCTCAAAAAATAAGTAAACATTAAAAAAATTTTTTTAAATAAACAAAATAAAGGCGGGTAATTCATACATTGATGAAAGAGCTTAATTAATTGTGTAATACTAATGTGAAATCCAGGAATATGGTATCTTATGGACACCATATATAAATTAGAGTGCTCATCTGAATTTCTGTCAAGTATACAAGAGTTATGACAATTGTGATTTAAAGAGAAAAGTAATTCCAAGGTATTACTTTCTACCTACTTATTGGATAATGTTTTGCAATATGTACTACTATTCCCAATTTACTCTATCATTATGACTGTATAGCATTTGAACATGGATAATTAAAAATCTACTCAACTACTTGAATAAGAAAACAACATAAATATGAACTGCAATAGAAAAGCATCCCATCATCACTAACAATCACACACGCTTAGGTAGCTGTGCCAGTTTGCATGGCAGAATGTTAGCTCTGGGGAAAAGACTGTATAATAGCGTCAGTGAATCCTTTATATTGCCTTATTCTAGCAAAGAAAAGGTGGGTGGGAGTTGTTGGTTATATAAAATCCTGTAGATAAAAGTTGAAAAAATTCAAAGGAGTATGAACAACCTAATCTTAAAGAATAAATAGCTGGAAAATACCGAAGTTATTATATACGATCGTTTACTCATCACACATACACACCCCCACACACACATACACTCACACACACTCTGAATAAGAAAAACTGTCCTACCTTGCAGTGATAGAAAAGTAGTTTTCTCTTTGATGGAAAAGATGTATCCATAAAAGAGATTACTGGATAAGAAAGCATAATTACCAAGTAATACTACCAAATGCAACACAAAATTTCATAATGGGTTGGGTTTAAAGGATAGAAAGACAAAGACCAGAAAGAAGTCCTCTAAAAAGCAAGAACTTGAGCTAAGCTCTGGTTGCTTTCATAAAAGCAGAGAGAAAAATATAAATAATGAGGTAAGAGGTTCATAGAAAAGAGAATGGCTGGCAGTGATTTAATTGAAAGAACAATGGCTTGGAAAAAATGTTTTATGGAAATATTGTACAAGTTGCTCACAATTTGAATTTTGAGTAGGTTAGTATATGGGTAAAATAAAGTTTTGTATATGTATGCAAATGGTTTTAGAAAATATTTCAAAATTGTTCACTAACTCAGAGAAAAGGAGGAGCAAGTGGGCACAATTCTAATCCCCCCCCCCAGTTTTATTAAATATTTGACATACATCACTGTATAAAGTTAAGGTGTACAATATGATGGTCTGATGTACAGATACTGGAAATGACCACCACAATAGTCTAGCTAACATTAATCATCTTGTATAGATAAAATAGAAAAATAATTTCCACATATCCTAGAGCAGTGATAATTATACTCAATATATTGTATGTTGAATGACTAGTACCTATTTATTTTATAACCAGAAGTTTGTACCTTTTACCCCCTTCCTTCAATTCCCCTTGTTCTCACCTGTAGCCACAAATCTGATCTTTTTTTATAAATTTGGTGGATTTTTTTTAGATTACACATATAAGTATTTATCTTTCTCTGACTTTTATACTTACCATAATGCCTTCAAGTTTCATCAATGTTGTCAAAAATGGTAGAATTTCCCTATTTTTTTTTATGGCTGAATTATAGTCCATTTTGTGTGTGTGTGTGTGTGTGTGTGTGTGTGTGTGTGTATGCATGTATACACAAACGTACCACAACTTTTTTTTTTCAGTATATGAAGTTTATTGTCCTATTGGTTTCCATACAACACCCAGTGCTCATCCCAAAAGGTGCCCTCCTCAATACCCATCACCCACCCTCTCCTCCCTCCCACCCCCCATCAACCCTCAGTTTGCTCTCAGTTCTCAACAGTCTCTTAGGCTTTGGCTCTCTCCCACTCTAACCTCTTTTTTTTTTTTTTTTCCCTTCCCTTCCCCCATGGGTTTCTGTTAAGTTTCTTAGGATCCACATAACAGTGAAACCATATGGTATCTGTCTTTCTCTGTATGGCTTATTTACTTAGCATAACACTCTCCAGTTCCATCCATGTTGCTACAAAGGGCCATATTTCATTCTTTCTCATTGCCACATAGTACTCCATTGTGTATATAAACCACAATTTCTTTATCCATTCATCAGTTGATGGACATTTAGGCTCTTTCCATAATTTAGCTATTGTTGAGAGTTTTGCTATAAACATTGGGGTACAAGTGCCCCTATGCATCAGTACTCCTGTATCCCTTGGGTAAATTCCTAGCAGTGCTATTGCTGGGTCATAGGGTAGGTCTATTTTTAATTTTTTGAGGAACCTCCACACTGTTTTCCAGAGTGGCTGTACCAATTTGCATTCCCACCAACAGTGCAAGAGGGTTCCGGTTTCTCCACATCCTCTCCAGCATCTATAGTCTCCTGATTTGTTCATTTTGGCCACTCTGACTGGCGTGAGGTGATACCTGAATGTGGTTTTGATTTGTATTGCCCTGATGAGGAGCGACGTTGAACATCTTTTCATGCGCCTGTTGGCCATCAGGATGTCTTCTTTAGAGAAGTGTCTATTCATGTTTTCTGCCCATTTCTTCACTGGGTTATTTGTTTTACGGGTGTGGAGTTTGGTGAGCTCTTTATAGATTTTGGATACTAGCCCTTTGTCCGATATGTCATTTGCAAATATCTTTACCCATTCCGTTGGTTGCCTTTTAGTTTTGTTGGTTGTTTCCTTTGCTGTGCAGAATCTTTTTATCTTCATAAGGTCCCAGTAGTTCATTTTTGCTTTTAATTCCCTTGCCTTTGAGAATGTGTCAAGTAAGAAATTGCTATGGCTGAGGTCAGAGAGGTCTTTTCCTGCTTTCTCCTCTAGGGTTTTCATGGTATCCTGTCTCACATTCAGGTCCTTTATCCATTTTGAGTTTATTTTTGTGAATGGTGTGAGAAAGTGGTCTCGTTTCAACCTTCTGCATGTTGCTGTCCAGTTCTCCCAGCACCATTTGTTGACTTTTTTCCATTGGACGTTCTTTCCTGCTTTGTCAAAGATGAGTTGGCCATACGTTTTGGGTCTAGTTCTGGGGTTTCTATTCTATTCCATTGGTCTATGGGTCTGTTTTTGTGCCAATACCATGCTGTCTTGATGATGACAGCTTTGTAGTAGAGGCTAAAGTCTGGGATTGTGATGCCTCCTGCTTTGGTCTTCTGCTTCAAAATTACTTTGGATACTCGGGGCCTTTTATGGTTCCATATGAATTTTAGGATTGCTTGTTCTAGCTTCGAGAAGAATGCTGGTGCAATTTTGATTGGGATTGCATTGAATGTGTAGATAGCTTTGGGTAGTATTGACATTTTGACAATATTTATTCTTCCAATCCATGAGCAGGGAATGTCTTTCCATTTCTTTATATCTTCTTCAATTTCCTTCATAAGCTTTCTATAGTTTTCAGCATACAGATCTTTTACATCTTTGGTTAGATTTATTCCTAGGTATTTTATGCTTCTTGATGCAATTGTGAATGGGATCAGTTTCTTTATTTGTCTTTCTGTTGCTTCATTGTTAGGGTATAAGAATGCAATTGATTTCTGTACATTGATTTTGTATCCTGCAACTTTGCTAAAATCATGTATCAGTTCTAGCAGACTTTTGGTGGAGTCTTTCGGATTTTCCATGTATAATATCATGTCATCTGCAAAAAACAAGAGCTTGACTTCATCTTTGCCAATTTTGATGCCTTTGATTTCCTTTTGTTGTCTGATTGCTGATGCTAGAACTTCCAACACTATGTTAAACAACAGCGGTGAGAGTGGGCATCCCTGTCGTGTTCCTGATCTCAGGGAAAAAGCTCTCAGTTTTTCCCCGTTGAGGATGATGTTAGCTGTGGGCTTTTCATAAATGGCTTTTATGATCTTTAAGTATGTTCCTTCTATCCCAACTTTCTTGAGCGTTTTTATTAAGGAAGGTTGCTGAATTTTGTCAAAGGCCTTTTCTGCATCGATTGACAGGATCATATGGTTCTTATCTTTTCTTTTATTAATGTGATGTATCACATTGATTGATTTGTGAATGTTGAACCAGCCCTGCAGCCCAGGAATGAATCCCACTTGATCATGATGAATAATTCTTTTTATATGCTGTTGAATTCGATTTGCTAGTATCTTACTGAGAATTTTTGCATCCATATTCATCAGGGATATTGGCCTGTAGTTCTCTTGTTTTACTGGGTTTCTGTCTGGTTTAGGAATCAAAGTAATACTGGCTTCATAGAATGAGTCTGGAAGTTTTCCTTCCCTTTCTATTTTTTGGAATAGCTTGAGAAGGACAGGTATTATCTCTGCTTTAAACGTCTGGTAGAACTCCCCTGGGAAGCCATCTGGTCCTGGACTCTTATTTGTTGGGAGATTTTTGATGACTGATTCAATTTCTTCACTGGTTATGGGTCTGTTCAAGCTTTCTATTTCCTCCTGATTGAGTTTTAGAAGAGTGTGGGTGTTCAGGAATTTGTCCATTTCTTCCAGGTTGTCCAGTTTGTTGGCATATAATTTTTCATAGTATTCCCTGATAATTGCTTGTATCTCTGAGGGATTGGTTGTAATAATTCCAGTTTCATTCATGATTTTATCTATTTGGGTCACCTCCCTTTTCTTTTTGAGAAGCCTGGCTAGAGGTTTATCAATTTTGTTTATTTTTTCAAAAAACCAACTCTTGGTTTCGTTGATCTGCTCTACAGTTTTTTTAGATCCTGTATTTATTTCTGCTCTGATCTTTATTATTTCTCTTCTTCTGCTAAATTTAG
This sequence comes from Herpailurus yagouaroundi, assembly GCF_014898765.1. Taxonomy (NCBI): domain Eukaryota; kingdom Metazoa; phylum Chordata; class Mammalia; order Carnivora; family Felidae; genus Herpailurus; species Herpailurus yagouaroundi. The sequence continues at coordinate 20,966,001 of NW_024412400.1, forward strand.
GCTGCCTTTGCTGTCCAGCTTCTATTTCCTTTAGGTGTGCTGTTAGATTTTGTATTTGGGATTTTTCTTGTTTCTTGAGATAGGCCTGGATTGCAATGTATTTTCCTCTCAGGACTGCCTTCGCTGCGTCCCAAAGCATTTGGATTGTTGTATTTTCATTTTCGTTTGTTTCCATATATTTTTTAATTTCTTCTCTAATTGCCTGGTTGACCCACTCATTCATTAGTAGGGTGTTCTTTAACCTCCATGCTTTGGGAGGTTTTCCAGACTTTTTCCTGTGGTTGATTGCAAGCTTCATAGCGTTGTGGTCCGAAAGTATGCATGGTATGATTTCAATTCTTGTATACTTACAAAGGGCTGTTTTGTGACCCAGTATGTGATGTATCTTGGAGAATGTTTCATGTGCACTCGAGAAGAAAGTATATTCTGTTGCTTTGGGATGCAGAGTTCTAAATATATCTGTCAAGTCCATCTGATCCAATGTATCATTCAGGGCCCTTGTTTCTTTATTAACTGTGTGTCTAGATGATCTATCTATTTCTGTAAGGGGAGTTTTAAAGTCCCTTGCAATTATCACATTCTTATCAATAAGGTTGCTTATGTTTATGAGTAATTGTTTTATATATTTGGGGGGTCCTGTATTCGGTGCATAGACATTTATAATTGTTAGCTCTTCCTGATGGATAGACCCTATGATTATTATATAATGCCCTTCTTCATCTCTTGTTACAGCCTTTAATTTAAAGTCTAGTTTGTCTGATATAAGTATGGCTACTCCAGCCTTCTTTTGACTTCCAGTGGCATGATAAATAGTTCTCCATCCCCTCACTCTCAATCTGAAGGTGTCCTCTGGTCTAAAATGAATCTCTTGTAGACAGCAAATAGATGGGTCTTGTTTTTTATCCATTCTGATACCCTATGTCTTTTGGCTGGCGCATTTAGTCCATTTACATTCAGTGTTATTATAGAAAGATATGGGTTTAGAGTCATTGTGATCTGTATGTTTTATGCTTGTAGTGATGTCTCTGGTACTTTGTCTCACAGGATGCTCCTTAGGATCTCTTGTAGGGCTGGTTTAGTGGTGATGAATTCCTTCAGTTTTTGTTTGTTTGGGAAGACCTTTATCTCTCCTTCTATTCTAAATGACAGACTTGCTGGATAAAGGATTCTCGGCTGCATATTTTTTCTTTTCATCACATTGAAGATCTCCTGCCTTTCCTTTCTGGCCTGCCAAGTTTCAGTAGAGAGATCTGTCACGAGTCTTATCGTCTCCCTTTATATGTTAGAGCATGTTTATCTCTAGCTGCTTTCAGAATTTTCTCTTTATCCTTGTATTTTGCCAGTTTCATTATGATATGTTGTGCAGAAGATCGATTCAAGTTAGGTCTGAAGGGAGTTCTCTGTGCCTCTTGGATTTCAATGCCTTTTTCCTTCCCCAGATCAGGGAAGTTCTCAGCTATTATTTCTTCAAGTACCCGTTCAGCACCTTTCCCTCTCTCTTCCTCCTCTGGAATACCAATTATGCGTAGATTATTTCTCTATAGTGCATCACTTAGTTCTCTAATTTTCCCCTCATACTCCTGGATTTTTTTATCTCTCTCTTTCTCAGCTGCTTCTTTTTCCATAATATTATCTTCTAGTTCACCTATTCTCTCCTCTGCCTCTTCAATCCGAGCCATGGTTGTCTCCATTTTATTTTGCAGTTCATTGATAGCATTTTTTTAGCTTCTCCTGGCTGTTCCTTAGTCCCTGATCTCTGTAGCAAGAGAATCTCTGCTGTGCTTTATACTGTTTTCAAGCCCAGCGATTAATTTTATGACTATTATTCTAAATTCACTTTTTGTTATATTGTTTAAATCATTTTTGATCAGTTCGTTAGCTGTTGTTATTTCCTGGAGATTCTTCTGAGGGGAATTCTTCCGTTTCGTCATTTTGGATAGTCCCTGGAGTGGTGTGGGACTGTGGGGTACTTCCCCTGTGCCGTCTTGAATAACTTGCATTGGTGGGCAGGGCCACAGTCAGACCTGATGTCTGCCCCCAGCCCCCCGCTGGGGCCACAGTCAGACTGGTGTGTGCCTTCTCTTTCCCTCTCCTAGGGGCGGGATTCACTGTGGGATGGGGTGGCCTGTCTGGGCTACTTGCACACTGTCAGGCTTGTGGTGCTGGGGATCTGGCGTATTAGCTGGGTTGGATCGGCAAGGTGCACAGGGGTGGGAGGGACAGGCTTAGCTCGCTTTTCCTTAAGTGATCCGATTCAGGAGGGGCCCTGCGGCACCGGGAGGGAGTCAGATCCGCTGGAGGGATGGATCTGCAGAAGCACAGCGTTGGGTGTTTGCCTGGTGCAAGCACGTTCCCTGGCAGGACTGGTTTCCTTTGGGATTTTGGCTGGGGGATGGGCGAGGGAGATGGTGCTGGTGAGCACCTTTGTTCGCTGCCAAGCTGAGCTCTGTTGTCTGGGGCTCAACAACTCTCCCTCCCATTGTCCTCCAGCCCTCCCGTCGTCCTCAAGCCCTCCCGTTCTCCAAGCAGAGCTGTTAGCTTCTAACCTTCCAGATGTCAAGTCCCACTTGCTGTTGGAACACACTCCCTCCGGCCCCTCCACTTTTGCAAGCTAGACTCGGGGGCTCTGCTTGGCCGGCGGGCCTCCCCTCCGCCCTGGCTCCCTCCCGCCAGTCCATATAGCGCGCACCGCCTTGCCGCCCTTCCTACCCTCTTCCGTGGGCCTCTCGTCCGCGCTTGGCTCCGGAGACTCTGTTCTGTTAGTCTTCTGGCTGTTCTGGGTTATTTAGGCAGGTGTAGGTGGAATTTAAGTGATCAGCAGGACGCGCGGTGAGCCCAGCGTCCCCCTACGCTGCCATCTTTCCAGGGTCCGTACCACAACTTCTTTACTCTTTTATCCACTGATGGATACATAGTTTGTTTCCATGTCTTGGTAATTATAAATAATGCCATATCGGTGGTGGTAATACAGTGCCTTTTGAGTTGTCATTTCCTTTGGATATATTCCCCGAAGTGAAATTTCTGGATCATATGCTAGTTCCATTGTTAACTTTTTCAGGAAACTCCCTACTGTTTTCTATAGTGGCTGCATCAGTTGATAACCTCATGAACAGTGCATCAGGGTTCCCTTTCTTCCACATACATGCCAGAATTTGTTATTTCTTGTGTTTTGGATGAGGGCCATTCTAATAGGTATGAGGTGATAATTCATTTTGCTTTTAATTTGAATTTCTCTGAAGACTAGTTATTTTGAGCAATTTTTCTTGTACCTGTGCCCATTCCTATATCTTATTTAGAAAAAAAAACTCACGTCCTTTGCCCCTTTTTAATTGGATTATTGTTGTTGTTATTGAGTTGTATGAGTTGTTTCTATACGTTAGATATTAAGCCGCTATCAAATATATGGTTCGCAAATATTTTCTCCCACTTTTTGGTTGACTCTTCACTTTGTTGATGGTTTCCTTTGTTGTGCAGAAGCTTTTTAATTTGAGGTTATCGTACTTGTTTATTTCTGATTGTGTTGCTTGTGCTTTAGGTGTGATTTCCACAAAATCATTACCAAGACTCCTGTCAAGCTTTTCCCCTATGTTTTCTTTGAGGAGTTTTATGGATTCAGGTCTTATATATAAGTCTCTAATCCATTTCTATTTAACTTTTGTTAGTGGTGTAAGATAGGAGTCCAGTTTTACTCTTTTGCATGTGAATATCCAATTTCTCTGGAACCATTTATTAAAGAGACTGTTCTCCATTGAATATTCTTGGCTCCCTGGTCAAATATTAAATGTCCATATATACTTTTATATCCTGTATATATTTTGTATCCTGTCACTCTGATTTTGTTGATTTAGTTCTAACACTATTTTGGTTGAGTCTTGGATTTGCTACATATAAAATCATGTTATCTGAAAATAGAGAAAAATTTTACTTCTTCCATTCCATTTCTGATGGCTTTTCTTTTTTCTCAACCTGATTGCTCTAGCTAGGACTATGTTGAATGGAATGTCACGAGTGGGCATCCTTGTTATATTCCTGATCTGAAGAGGAAAGTTTTCACCTTTTACTATTTAGTATGATGTTTGCTGTGGGTTTGTCTTCTGTGGCCTTACTATATTGAGATATGTTCTTTCTATGCCTAAAGTGCTTTTATCTTGAATGGATGTTGATTTTTGTCAAATGCTTTTTCTGTATCCATTGAGATGATCATATGATTCTTTCATTCTGTTAATGTGATATATCCCTTTGCTTGACTTGTTTATTTTGAACCATCCTTGCATCTCAGGAATAAATACCACTTGATTTTAGTGAATAATCCTTTTAATCTGTTGCTTAATTCAGTTTGCTGGTATTTCATTGAGAATATTTGCGCTCATATTCATTGGGGAATTTGGCCTATAGTTTTCTTTCTGGTACTATCTTTACCTGGCTTTTGTTCAGGATAATCCTGGCAGTATAAAATGAGTTTGAGTGTGTTCCCTCCTCTTTGATTTTTTGGGAGAGTCTGAGAAGGATTGATGTTAATTTCTTTTAAAATTGACCTGTGAAGCCATCTGGTCCTAGGCTTTTCTTTGAGTCAGTAGTAAAAAATCACCCAATCTCCTTACTAGTAATCAATCTATTCAGATTTCCTATTTCTTTTTGAGCCAATCTCCATAGCTTGTATGTTTCTAATATTCCCACTTATTCTAGGCTGTCCGGTTTGTTGGTGTATAATTCATAGTAGTCTCTTTGATTCTTTGTATTTCTGGTATCATTTGTAAGGCCTCCTTTTTCATTTATAATTTTGTCGATTTGGTCATCTCTATTTTTTCCTTGGGCAGTCTTGCTAAAGGTTTGTCAATTTTGTTTATCCTTTCAGAAAACCAACTCTTAGTTTGATTACTCTTTTCTGTTGTTTTTCTGTTCTTATTTCATTTCTATTTCTGCTCTAACCTTAATTATTTCCTTCCTTCTGCTAACTTTAGGTTTGATTTGCTCCTCTTTCTTCAAGGTGTAGAGTTAGGTTGTTTATGTGGCTGTGGGGTTTGTTTGTTTGTTATTTTGGGTTTTTTTTTTTTTTTTGGTTTTTGTTGTATTTTGTTCTGTTTTGCTTTTTAATGTAGACATTTATTGCTTTTAACTTTTCTTTTCCCATAAGTTCTGATAAGTTATTTCCTGTTTCATTTGTCTCAGATTTTTTTTTAACTTTAATTTCTTCTTTGATCTGATCCATTGGTTGTTCAGGAAACTGTCATTTAATTTCCATGTGTCAAGATTTCTGGTCATATCATCATGGTCAAAGAAGATACGTGGTATGATTTCAGTTCTTGAACTTGCCAAGATTTGTTTTGTGGCCTAAAACATGGCCTTCTTAAAAATGTTCCATATATGTTTAAAAAGAATGTATATTCTTCAGTTAAGCATCTGGCTCTTGATTTCAGCTCAGGTCATGATCTCATGGTTCATGGGTTCAGGCCTCATATCAGGCTCCGTGCTGATGATGCAGAGCCTGCTAGAAAGTGTTCCATGTATGTTTAAAAACAATGTATATTCTTCAGTTAAGCATCTGGCTCTTGATTTTAGCTCTGGTTATGATCTCCTGGTTCGTGGGTTCAGGCCTCACATTGGGCTCCATGCTGGTGATGCAAAGCCTACTTGGGGTTTTCTCTCTCCTTCTCCCTCCCTCCTTCCCCCCCCCTCTCTCTTTCTCTCTCTCTCTCTGTCTCTCTCCCCTCAACTGACTGCCTCTCTCAAGATACATAAATGAACTTAAAAACAAAGAAGAATTTATATTCTGTTGCTGGATGGAATGTTTCATATATGTCTGTTAGGTCCATTTGTTCTATAGTTTCTTTATTCTCTGGGTGAATTAACCTTTTGAGAATTGACCCTTTATCATTCTATAATGGCCTTCTTTGTCTGTTTTTATTTATTTTTTTCCTTTGAGAGAGAGCTAGCTAGGAAACATGAGTAGGGGAGAGGCAGAGAGAGCAGTAGAGAGCGAAATCCCAAGGAGGCTCTGCACTGAGCCCAATGCAGGGCTCAAATCTACGGAACCATGAGATCATGACCTGAGCCAAAGCCAAGAGTCATAATCTTAACCAACTGAGCCACCCAGCCACCCCTCTTTTTTACCATTTTTAGTTGAAAGCCTACTTTGTTTAATTTAAGTATAACTATTGCTGTTTTGGGGGTTGTTCCTATTTGCTTGAAATGTCTTTTTTTTATCTGTTTACTTTCAATCTACGTGCGTTGTTGAGGCTAAAATGAATCTCTTATAGGCAGTATATTATGGGATATTGTGTTTTTTAAATCTATTCAGCCATTCTGTATCTTTTGAGCATTTAATCTGTTGATGTTTAAAGTAATTGTTGTTAGGTAAGGACTTACTGTGGCCATTTTGTTAACTGTTTTCTGGTTGTTTTTTGGATCTATTGTGCTTTGTTTCTTACCCTGCCATCTTTTTCTCCTGTTTTGATGTCTTTTGACGTCAGTTTTCCTTGACTTTGTCATGTTCATTTTTGTAATTGGTACAGGTTTTTCCTTGTTGTTACTATGGGGCTTACATAAAGTATCTTAAATTATTAATACCTCTTTAAGCTGAAAACAACTTCATTGGAATTCCTAAACGTTCTACTTCTCCTCTCCCTCACATTTCATGTTATTGCTATTAAAGTTTATGTATTTTTGATATTGTGTAACTAATAACAGATTTTTGTAGTTTATTTTTACTCTGTTTATTCTTTAAAAGTTTTAAACTGGAGTGGTAGGTGAATTATGAACCATCCCTACCATATTACAGATTCTAACTTTGATAGATACATGGATGATAACTTTTTATGTTTACGATTAAACTGCAGATGTGCCTTTAACAACATAGATTTGAACTGCACAAACCTACATATATGTGGATTATATAAATACAGAACTGTAAATAGATTTTCTCTGCCTTATGATTTTTCTTAGTAGTTTTTCTCTAATTACTTTATCATAAGAATACAGTATATAATACATATAACATACAAACTGTATGTTAGATTACTGTGTCAGCAGTTAGGCTTTCACTCAACAGTGGGCTATTAATAACTAAGTTTTGGGGGAGTCAAATTTATACACAGATTTTCAACTGTTTGGGAGACTGGCACACCTAACACCCATATTCAAGGGTAATGATAGATTCTGTAGTAGATCGGGCTGTGAATCTGTTTTCCTGCCCTGGTGGAGCAGCAGGACAGGACCCACGGCCATGCTTGGGGACCCAAATTAAGAGAGTGTGCACTGAATTCCCTGGTTAGGTGAGACTACCAGTTTTGCTGTGCAAATGGGAAAAGTTGTGGGCTATGTTGTCTTTTCAAGTGCCACCGTAAGCAGGGCTGTTGGATGGACTGTGCATCTTGGTATGTGCTTTGGTAAAGCTCCTTGGTCATTGAGGCTAAAGGCTGGATTCAGCAATGAGTGGGGCTATGAATTATTTTCTCTGCCTGGGCCCAGTGAGAGAAGGACTTCTAAAGATGGTAAAGCACTTTGTTGTCTTAAACCAACCAATGCCCCAGGTTTCCTGCTGAACAGGGCCACTGGCTTTGCACTGTGCATCTCTCAGCTTGAGCATTTATGGCTTATGCAGCTTCCAGCTATTTTCTTCAGCCCTTCTGGTCAGATGGGTCTGGGAGGCACTCTCCACAGTAGGTGGGGCTGTCTCAGTGCCCTTGCCCAAGTAGGCTTTCTGGTCACAGTTGTCTGTGAGCCACCCTCAGCCATGGCTATGAATTAATCCCAATGCCCAGGCATACTGGAAGAATACTCCAAACCCAGTACCGACTTTATCCTAAGGGCTAACAACTCTGCCTTGATAGTGTTCTTGAACAACCTTTCTAGTTAGATGGAAGAACAGCTTCTAGGTCTTCTTGCCAATACTTGTGGTCTGATAGAGCCAGAACCCTCGTTCTTGGCTATGAATCAATTCCCCTGCCTGGGCCTAGTTGGGGAACCTTTTATGCCTGGTACTGGCTTTGCTCTGATAGTGATAAGTTCTGCCTACCCACCCCTCAGCTTGAATGTTGCTAGGCTACACAGCTTCCGTGTGCTTTGACCAGACCCCACTAGCATATAGGGCTGCGCCTCAGCTCCCTGCTTTGGTGTGGGCAAACCAGACTCTAGGGCCATAAAAGCTTGTTTGAGGACCTGATGGCGTATCTGTACCCCATTGAATTCCCAGGTCAGAGTGTGCTCCCTCCCACCCCACTTTGTTCTTCAGATGAACAAAATTTTGGTTGGGATTACTATTTGGGCACTCTAGGTATGAACTCAACCTGCCAATATCCATGTACTAGTTGTTGCAAGCTTCTTTCTTGCCTGCAGTCACAGTCTGATTCCCAATAGCTGGGCCCCACAGATTCTCCTTTAATCCACATCAGGTGAGACCAGAGTAGGGGCTCCAATAAAGCAACTCACAGTGCTGGAGGGTCTGATTGTCCCCTTTCCAGGCTTTCCTTTCTCATTGGAAGAACCAGAGATGTCCCTGCATGGTAATGCGCTGGCCTGGTAATGGTGGGCCATGGTAATGATGGGGGGCGAGGTGGTCAGTATATAGCTACTCCTTTTACCTTTCTAGTGTAGTCTCTCTCGGTCTCTGTGATACAGGAGAGTTCTTTAGCTTCACCCCTATGTTACAGAACTCTCTCAGTTGTGTCTTGTTCATGGATAGTTGTTCTTGGGAAGGAAAGCAAAGTCAGGAACAACTTAAATCACCATCTTGGTGATGTCACTCTAGGTATCTGATTTTAGGAATAGGTGTCCAAGATCAGAAAAGCCCAAGGAAGTACTAAGAGAGTGGACCATGGATTCTTGCTATAGCAATGTTCTCAACAGTTTTATTATAAGTGATTGTATTGTATCACCTGTACTGAGTGACATGACCAGGTGATCTATTAGACTCATCTATGAGACAGAGGAAACTCAACTCCATCTATTTCAGAACCTTTGGGGTTAAGTATCCAGCCCAAGGAAGACACAGACTTCCTTCTGTTATACTCTATCACATAGGATATCTTATTCTAATAATCTAGGTGTTCTGTAAACCCAACTGCGGATCCCTGGAAATCGATACCTAGTTTGGTATGAGTGTGTTTTGGAAGGTTTGGGGAAAGGAGTTAAACAAGCTTGAGATTCCAGAGCTGTAGAATATTACATAAAAATGGTATTACAAATTGTGATGAGTGCTATGAGAGTAAGAAGTATAATAAGATTGTGAAAAAGGAGTATCAGCTTTAGATTAGTAGAGGCATGGAAGTTCTTTTGAAGAAGGGGAATGTAAATCAAATCAAGAGTTAGGTAAATAATCAAGAATAGAGCCCTTTTGGCCTTGAGGCTCGTATGGATGAGAGTTCTGAGGTGGTAAATATCTAAGAAAAGTAGACAAGATGAAGCTGAAGAAATGTAAGTTTCAGATCATAGAGACCTTTATAGAGCAGGATGAAGATAAGAAATATTGTCCCCCCAAAAATGCCATAGAGAAATTTAATCATTTTTGGTAGTTCTCATTATTTGTGATTCAAAAATATCACATTGTCTTCTTTGCGGAGAAGAGTTTGGTTGGCTCAGTTGCTTACGCATCTGACTTCAGCTCGGGTCATGATCTGACAGTTTGTGAGTTCGAACCCCACATCAGGCTCTGTGCTGCCAGCCCAGAGCCTGGAACTTGCTTCAGATTCTGTGTCTCCCAGTCTCTCTGTCCCTTCCCTGGTCACACTCTGTCTCTCAACAATAAATAAATGTTAAAAAATAAAAATAAAAATAAATAAAAATGATGAGATGTGAGGAGGAGTTAGGAGACATTGCATAATTCCAGGTAGGAGATAATGATGACTTTTACTAGAGTGATAAATGAGGGGGAAAAAAAGTAAGAAAGAATGTGGCCTCAATTATCTCCCAGTATCTGGCATGAGATATTGGAGAGATGAAGGTAACACTCAGATATTAGTCAAAACGGTTACTGCTTATCAGTCTCTGAAAAAGATTTGCTCTGTTTCTTTTAAATTTTATCTCAGCATTCTACAAATAGGCATGGAGATGGGTAGTATTTAAGATTTTTCCTGTTTTATGCACACAGATACCAACCCACACATGAAAATACATATTATATAATTATATGAACAATGATAGCAATTTAAGATTTGGTTTCCTTTTTCCATCCCACATACTTCTTTATGTACTTCTATCCACTTAAGTGCTGGACTTAGTAAGATAATTTAGAGTTTTTAAAGGGCATATAATGTCCAAATCCAGTTTATGGTCTTGGAGAAATTACTAAATTAAGGATCACAACCATCAGTAAGTAAAGCATGCCTTATTAGTAATTCCCATACATTGGGGACTTAGAATAGTATTATTATAAAATGGCATGAATAATTTGTAACCCTGATCTAGTAAGGTTCTTTTTAAGTTTGGCAATATTTAATCCAAAACTTAAGGAAAATTTCCTTATAAACAAGAGTAAATATTTTGGTATTTTTTACATGTTTAACTTGATAATGGTACATTTACAGACATTACCGCTCAAGAAAAGACATTTAATATTAAGAAAGCCAAACAAATTCCCTAACAGTCTTATGACATTGTCTAGTCATGTATTTTCTCCATTTTTTAAATCACTTATGCCAAAAACTAAATAACAAAGCTAATTGTAAAATCATAAGCATCTAATGAACAAAGTTATAACTTCCAGTGGTTCATGTAAGAATAGCACATGGGCTTTACCATTACATAAACTCAAAGACAGTCAAACTCCCTTTCTAAAGCGTGACATGGAAATTTTTGAGGACACGTTCTGCCATACATGAGATTATCTAATCATGGAGAGGTCTGTAGGTAGAAGGGAGTAATGTCTCCTGTATAAACTGGCAGTATGATTTAGAGTTAAAAGTTTGTTTTTATTTTAGGGTAATTAAAAACATGTCTCAATGTATGTTAGGATAGTCCATCACATGCCGCAGTAACAAATTTGTCCTGAAAGTGTTATAAAAAAAAAAAAACAATAACACGGCAACAATTCGTATCATTCATACTCCATCATATCCAACATAGTTTGCTGTTAGATGAGAGGCTGAAATCACATGGTCACACAGTGACTCAGGCTGACAGAAACCCTGTAATCTCCACATGAAGTCTCTATTGGAAAAGCTAGAGGAATGCACCCCAGTTTTTAAGTGCTTCAAACTCTAATAAAAAGAAAAATATTAAATATCAATTTTGTAAATTATAAAAAAATATTTAGAATGATTATGGAGTCCTAAAGTATGTCTATAATTAAGAAAAAATAACTTTACAAAAGAATTGGGAAAATATCTCAAGTTTTCGAAGGATCCATTTAAAAATTGGAGACATTCACCTCCGGAATGGAGGTTTGAGGAGTGCTACATCTCCATTCCTCATTAAAACAATTATAACTGATGAAAATTAATGAAAAATTGTGTTAAGTCTCTTGGAATTTTTCAAAAGGCATACAAAAAGTGAATAAACATTTATTCCAGAAAATCTAGTAAGAACAATGAGTCTGTGGCACTTTAGCTTTGATATACATCCTTTCTTTCCCAACTTAGTGTCATGAAAGCTTCACAAAGAAGTGTGACCAAGAACAGAACTCTTTTTCTTATCACCTCCTAGGCAAGGAATAGGATATCTTATTGGGAGGAGCAGGACACCGGCCTTTCTCATTCCCTGTAGCTCTGAATTGCATAAGCTAAATCCCTGGTGCATGTAGACAAGAAGTTGTGGGTGGTCACTTCCTCCACCCAAACACCATTGATAGGAGGCGCTACCCTAGTCACAGCAGGCTGAAAATACCAAGGCCTTGATCACTCACTCTAGCTTGCTGGCAGAATGGGGATTCCATGCCAGAAGTAAGCTGAGGAGAAAAGAGGCTCCCATCCTCACCATGTACCATGCTTTTAAAGCAGAGGGATCCCTCCCAACCTGAGCTCTGAAGCAGTGGCCCAGAAATTTTGTAGGGGAAAAGGAATTTCTAAGAACAGAAAGCTCAGAAACTCTCCTGAAAGAAATTGGCTACATTTGAAACAAACTGTGGCAAAGTTCAAGGCCAAGAACACCCTCAGAACAATGGAGATTGTCCTATGAGCAATTTAAAAAAAAAAAAAAAAAAAGACTCCTAGCTCTATGAGCTCAGCAAACTAAACTGTATGTCAGGTGTTTCCCCAGAGACAATAGGGAAAGAGATACTTACCTGCCTCCTCTGAGGGTCAGAACAAATCTTAGAGTGGCCTCGAAAATTATGCTTGCAAAGAGGCCTGTGTTTAACTGGATCAGGATATGGAACAACTTATGTCCCTGGACATTGTCAAAAACGATACAGCAATTGGGTGGCAATTAGTGATTGGGTATGATACTGAATCAGGCAGATAGCTTAACAAAGATCATGGGAAAGACAGAAGGGGAGATCTGCTAAAAACATGGTCATTTAGAACACCTGTTCACAAGTCTAAAGCTCCACCATCAGATGAACAATTGTGCTGAGGAGAGGAATAGACTTCAGTAAAATGATACAGCCAAGTTACTAAACAAAAAGAAAAGTAGCATGTTGGAGAAATGCAATTTTAAAATGAAATTAATGAATCTAAAATAGAAAAACAATAGAGAAAATAAACTTAAAAATTGGTTCAATAAAATTGGCAAATTTTAGTTAGATTGACAAAGCCAAAAAGAGATTAAAATTATTAAAATAAAAGCAAGAGGAGGGGCACCTGGGTGGCTCAGGCAGTTAAGCATCCAACTCTTGATTTCGACTCAGGTCAGGATCTCATAGTTCAAGAGATCAAGCCCTGTGTGGGGCTCTGCACTGACAGTGCGGAGCCTGCTTAGGATTCTTTCTCTCCTGTTCTCTCTCCACCTCTATGGCTTGTGTGGTCTCTCTCTCAAAATAACTAAATAAACATTAAAAAAAAAAAAAACAGGAGATATTACTATTGAGCTTAAAATATCAAATGATTATAAAAATATATTGACAACTATGTGTTAGTAAATTCAGATAAAGGCATGATGGACAAATTCCTAAAAAGACATAAACTGCAGAAACTAAGCAAAGAAGAAATAAAAAAGCTGAATAAATCATAAAAAGGAAGGAAATTGAATTGGTAATAACTTTTAGAAAGCAACCATGAAGTCCAGCCCAACATGGCTTCATTGGTGACTTCTGAGTATTGAATGAAAAGTTAAAATTAATACCAATTCTTCCAAAACTTCTCCTAAAAATATGAGAGGAAGGGATGTATTCCCTAGTCAGTTAAGCCTCTTACTCTTGATTTCAGCTCAGGTCATGATCTCATCATTGTGAGATTTTGCCTGCTTAAGAGTCTCATTCTCCTTCTCCCTCTGCCCTTCCCCTGCTAGTTCTAGAAATAAGCAAACAAATAAGAGGAACAAAAAAATTAACAAAATGCTAGTAAGCAAGTTCAGCATCATATAAAAATGACTGTATACCATGATGAGGCAGCATTTTCCCATGTATGCAAGATTGATTTGACATCTGAACTAATGTAATAAACTCTACTAGTATAATGAAGGGCAAAAAACCATGTAATCATCTCAATAGATGAAGGAAAAAAACTGGAAAAAAAAAACTTTGCATTATAAAATATTCAAAACCTGAAAGTTGAAAATTTCAAAGAAAGGAAAATGCCACAATCTGATAAAAGGCTCCTATAAAGAACCTCTAGTTACACCAGACGTATTTGTGAGATTATAGTCACATTGTGACAAGGAACAGGACTAAAATGTCTATTCTCACCATATCTTTTCGTCATTGCACTTGAGGTAGCCAGGGCAGTTATACAAATAATTCAATTAAAAGCCATTAATACTGGAAAGAGAAAAGTAAATCTATCTCTATTTGTAGATGATTATGTGTATGTATATATATTCCAACTGAATCCACTTAACATCTATTAAATAAAAGGACGATTAAAAGAGCACAGCAACTTTTCAGTTTACAAGATCAATATCAAATATCAATAGTATTTCAATATATTTATACTGAAAATATTTAAAAAAATGAAATTAACAAAATTATCAAAATATTAAATTGAAGGAAAAATGCAAGCCTTACACACAGCATTATTGGAAAATTTAAAGAAGACTTTAATGGAAAGACATTCTTCGTTCGTGAAATGAAAAACTTAACATTATATTTGTCAATATCGGGCGGCTAGATGGCTTAGTTGGTTGAATGTCTGACTCTTGATTTCGGCTCAGGTCAGGGTGTTACAGTTCATGTTTGGATCCCCACCCCCTCCCCAGGCTCTGCACTGACAGTGTAGAACTTGCTTGGGATTCTCTCTCTTTTCCTCTCTCTCTGCCCCTCCCTGCCTCTAAATAAGTAAGTAAATAAGTAAATCAATCAATCTTAAAATCAATCAATATTAAAATATAAATAAATGAAGAAAAATGTTAATACTCCATACATTGATCTATAGCTTCAAAGAAATCTGCCAGCATCTCATCAGGTTTATTTGAAGAAATGGGCAAGGTATTTTGGAAATTCATATAGAAATTTATAAAGAGATTCAAAGTAAACAATAGTCAAAACTATCCTGAAAAAGAAGAAAAAGTTGTAGTTTTCACTTCCTTATTTCAAAATTTACTACAGAACTGCAGTGATCAAGATTGTGTGGTACAGGCATAAATATAGGCAATATAGATCAATGGAATCGAACTGAGAGTTAAGAAATAAACCCATGCATCTAATGGTCAGTTAATTTTAAACAGAGTGCCAAGATCATTCGTTGGGAAAATAACAGTCTTTGCAACACGTTGTGTTGGGACATTTGGAAAGCCACATGCAAAGGAACGAAATTGGATTCCATCTCATGTACAAAATTGATTAGTACACAAATGTATGAGCTAAGACTATAAAGCTCTTAAAGAAAATAAGGATAAATATTAATGACTTACGTTAAGCAAGGGGTTTTTAGATATGATTTCAAAAGTACAAATGACAAAAGATATGAACATTTTAAATTTTAATGAAGTTTGTATGTTTTATTTCCAAGGATACCATCAAGAGAGTGAAAAGACATTTCACAAAATGGGAGGAAATATTTGCAAATTATATATCTGGTAATAGGCTTATATCTGGAAATATGAATACCTCTTATAATTTGTTAATAAAAATACATGTCAATTGAAAAAGGCAAAGAATTTAAGTGGACATTTCTCTGAAGATCTGCAAGTGGCCAGTAAACACCTGAAAAAATGTTCACCATCGTAAGTCATTAGGGGAATACAAAGCAAAATCACTGAGATACCACCTGATACTAGAATGTCTATAATAAAAAATGCAGATAATAACAAGTGTTGGAGATGCTGAGAAATTGGAATCCTCATGCATTGCTGATGAGAATGTGAAGTGGTGTAGTCTCCTTGGAAGAAAGTTTCGCTGTTCCTCTAAAGGTTAACATAAGAGTTACCATATGATCTAGCAGTTCTACTCCTAGATATAGACCTCAGAGAAATGTAAATACATTGCCACACAAAAACTCTACATATATCTACACAGTGACGTTATTTATAAAAGCCTAAAAGTAGAAATAGCTTATACGTCTTTCTTTGGTTGCCTGGATAAACAAAATGTGAGATATGCACACAATGGAATATTATTCCATTGAACAGTTAAAATATTTTTTAAAAAAGTGTAGTAGTGATACATGCTAGTACACAGATGAACCTTTGAACTGCGCTAAATGAAACAAGTCAGTCACAAAAGAACACATGCTGTATCAGTCCATTTCTATGAAATATCCAGCATATGCGTATCTGCAGAGAAAGAAAGTAGATTAATAGTTGCCTAGGTCTGAAGGGGAGCTGGGGAGAACTGAGGAGTGATTGCTAATGAATGTAGATTTTATTTTGAGAAGGATAAAAATCTTTTAGATTGTGATGGATGTACAACTCTGTGAATATTAAAAAATTGAATTGTGTACTTTAAATGTGAATTATGTGAACTATAAAGCTATTATAAAATTAAAAAAACTTTTGAGGAAATATGAGGTTGGATAAATTAAAGAACTTGGTAAAAACATTTTTTCAGGGGTGCCTGGTTGGCTTAATTAGTAGAGCATATGACTCTTGATCTTGGCATTGTGAGTCTGAGCCCCACATTGGGTGTAGAGATTACTTAAAAAAAATTCTTTACAAAAAACCCCACATTATTTTCTTAAGAAGTTACAACAGAACAGTGTAATTAATTTGTGGTGGTTGCATGTTATAAGGAGAAAAGAGCACAGAATTCACAGAAAAGTGAATTTTAAGGTTTTTATCTTACTGAGGTTACGGGAAAACAAAGAAACATAAGATTTGGACATGAATAACAAAGATAATGAGTTTAAGATAATATGTAAGTACTAGAAAAAAGTAAACATGGAAAATAATTAAAAATTTCAAAAATTAAATGGAAGGCAGGATGGTAGAACATAAGCACAGCACATAGGTTGAAAGTAGAAAAAATAGAAAACAAAGGCAAAAAGAACTTCAAATAAGAAATAATTTCAACAAATAAAAATATGTTCTCTTCATGATAAAAATATATAAAATTATAGATTCGAATGAAAAATAATATCCCGGAATATGTTATTTATAAGAGATCTGTATAAAAGAAAGTAATACAAAAATACTGAAAATATGAAATCAGGTAAATATGGAGCAAAAATTTTAAAAATATCAGACAAAATAGAATGTAAGGCATAAAAACAGAACTTCTCGGTAGCATAGTGTAGAATATATGAAACAACAACCAATACACCATAAAAGTGTTCTCCGCATTAGCTAGTATTTCCAGCATAGTTTGAAAAGTAATAGAGCATACACCCTTTTGTTCTCACCATTAATTATGACAGCTGTAGATTTTTTTAAACCAAGTTGAAGAATTTCACTTCGATTCCTACTTTACTGAATTTTTGTAATGACGGGGTGTTGGATTTTGTCAAGTTCTTTTTTCTGCATCTATTGATGATCATGTAATTTTTCTTCTTGAGCCTCTTGATCTGATGAATTCCAGAAAATGATTTTTGAATGTTGAACCAGCCTTGCATTTTTATGATATAAACCCCTTAGTTGTATATAAAGATTTTATACATATTTAGATTCAATTGGCTAACATTTTTTTTATCTTTTTTTTTTTAATTTTTTTTTCAACGTTTATTTATTTTTGGGACAGAGAGAGACAGAGCATGAACGGGGGAGGGGCAGAGAGAGGGAGACATAGAATCGGAAACAGGCTCCAGGCTCTGAGCCATCAGCCCAGAGCCTGACGCGGGGCTCGAACTCACGGACCGCGAGATCGTGACCTGGCTGAAGTCGGACGCTTAACCGACTGCGCCACCCAGGCGCCCCTCAATTGGCTAACATTTTATTGAGGTTTTTTTTTTTTTATCTATGTTAATGAGAGATACAGCTGTAGTTTTCTTGTAATATTTTTGTCTCAGTTTGATATTAGGGTTATGCTGCCTCATAGAATGAGTTAGGAAATTTTCTCTCATCTATCCTCTGAAAGAGACTGGCATAAATTCCTCCTTAAATGTTTGGTAGAAAGCACCAGTGAACCCATCTGGGACTGGTGCTTTTTGTTTTAGGTTACTAATTACTGATTCAATTAGATATAGGCCTATTCAGATGGTCTATTTAGTCTTGTGTGAGTTTGGCAGATTTTGTCTTTGACGGTATTGATTCATTTTATGTACAATATCAAATTTGTGTCATAGTATTATTCATCGTTTTCCTTTATTTTCCTTTTCATGTCCATGAGATCTCTAGTGATGCTCCCTTTTTCATTTCCAATATTAGTAAAATGTATCTTCTCTCATTTTTTTTAGTGTGGCTGGAGGCTTACACTTTATTCACCTTTTCAGAGAGTCAGCTTTTTGTTGATTTCTTTGCTCTATTGACTGATTTCCTGTTTTCAATTTCATTGGTTTCTGCTCTACTTGTTACTATTTCTTTCCTTCTGCTTCCTTTAGATTCAATTTATTCTTTTTCTAGTTTTCTAAGGTGTAAACTTAGATGATTGATGTTACATCTTTCTCTTTTCTAATACATGCATTCAGTGTTATAAATTTCCCTCAGCACTGCTATCAGTGCATTCTGTAAATTCTGGTAAGTTACATTTTCATTTTCATTTAGTTCAAAATGTTTTCTAACTTCACTAGAGTTCTTGTTTGACTTATGTGTTATATAGAAGTATGATGTCTAATTCCCCAAGTATTTTGGAACTTTACAGCTATTTTTCTGTTACTGATTTGCAGTTTAATCCATTGTGGTCTGAGAGCCAACGTTTTATGATTTCTATTAAAATTGTGAAGGTGTTGGGGCACCCGGGTGGCCCAGTCAGTTGAGCGGCTCAGGTCAGGATCTCGCAGTTTGTGAGTTCCAGCCCTGCGTTGGACTCTGTGTTGACAGCTCAGAGCCTGGAGCCTGCTCTGGATTCTGTGTCTCCCTCTCTCTGCCCCTTCCCCACTCATGCTCTGTCTCTGTCTCTGTCTCCCAAAAATGAATAAACATTAAAGAAGAAAATTTAAAAAGCAATTGTGAAGGTGTTTTTAATGGTCCCAAATGTATTTTTACTTGGTAAATATTCCATATGAATTTGAGAACATGTATCTGCTGTTATTAAAGTAGTCTGTAGATAAGCAATGCCATCAATCAAATGGATATAATGGTTATTGCAACTATAACCTTGATAATTTTCTGCCTACTGGATGTGTTTATTTCAAAAATTTTTAAATGTTTATATATTTTTGAGAGACAGAGAGAGAGACACACAGAGACAGAGCATGAGTTGGGGAGGGGGGGAGGGGCATAGAGAGAGGGAGACACAGAATCCTAAGCAGGCTCCAGGCTCTGAGCTGTCAGCACAGAACCCGGTGTGGGTCTAGAACTCACTGACTGGGAGATCATGACCCGAGCTGAATTTGGACACTTAACTGACTAAGCCACCCAATGGCCCCTGGATCTATTTATTTCTGTTAGAGGGGTGTTGATCTCTCCAACTATCATAGTGGATTGATCTATTTCTTCTTGTAGTTCTATCAGTTTATATCTCATTTATTTTGATGCTCTGTTTTTAGGTGCATACACATTAAGATTGTTATGTTTTCTTGGAGAATTGATGCTTTTATCATTATGTAATGGCTCTCTTTGTCCCTAATAACCTTCCCTTGTCTGAAATCTGTTATGTCTGAAATTAATATAGCTTTTCCTGTTTTCTTTTGATTATTGTTAGCATGGTATATTTATTTCCATCTACTTTTAATCTTATATGTATTTATATTTAATGTGGGTTTCTCTGGTCAGCATGTACTTGGGTCTTACTTTTGATCTATTCTGACAATTTCTGTCTTTTAATTGGTATAGTCATACAATTAATGTTCAAGGTGATTATTTACACAGTGGACTAATAGCTACTGTGTTGATGACTGTTTTTGTTGCCATTGTTCTTTTTTCCTATTTTTGTCTTTTAATCTTTTCTGTTTGCTTTTTGTGGTTTTAATTGATTATTTCATATAATTACATTTTTTCCTTGTTAGTATATCAGTTTTTATTTGTTTGTTTTACTTTTTATAGTGGCTGCCCTAGAATTTTCAACATATGTTTACAACTAATCCAAATCCACTTTCCAATAACACCATATCATTTCACATGTAGCACGATTATTTTATATTGACAAAATAATCCTAATTCTGCCCTCATTTTTTGTATCATCACTGCCATTCATTTCACAAATAGATAAATGTACACAATCAAATACATTGTTATTTTGAACAAACTGTTGTTAGAGTAATGAAGAATAGGGGTGCCTGAGTGGCTCAGCTGTTAAGCATCTGACTTAAGCCCAGGTCATGATCTTACAGTCTGAGAGTTCAAGTCCCACATTGGGTGAGCTTGTGCCCCGCTTTGAGAACAAACCCCACTTTGGGTGAATCCCACTTGTGTGTGTGTGTGTGTGTGTGTGTGTGTGTGTGTCTTTCTCTCTCTCTCTGCCCCTTGCTTGCTTGAGCCCTCTTTCTCTCAAAAACAAAATAAGAATAAAATAATAGAAGTTTTTTCTTTTATCTTCACTTACTCCTTGTCTGATGTTTCTGCTTTCTTTATATAGATCTCAGGTTCTGATGCTTATCATTTTCCTCTCCAAAGAAGTTATTTTAACATTTCTTGCAAGGTAGATACAGTGGTAATGAATTTTCTGTTTTTATTGGAGAAAATCCATTTGTCTTTCACTTTTGAAGGTTAATTTTTCAGTGAACAGAATTCTAGATTGGTGTTCCCCCCACCAACACTTTAAATATTGTATTAACTCCTTTCTTGCTTCCATTATCTGAGAAGTTGGATGTAAATCTCACCTTTCTCTATAGGTAATGTGTTCTCTTCCCTTCTCCCCTTCTGCCTTTTCCCTGGATTTTTTGGTTGATCTTTAGCATGGAAATGATATGCCTAAGTGTAGGATTTTTTTTTTAAAATCTCTGTGTTTTCTGAACTATGGGATCTATGGTTTAGTGTCTGACATTAATTTGTGGGAATTCTCATTTTTTTCATATATTTTTTCTATGCTTTGTTTTTCTCCTTGTGAAATTCTCATTATAGGTATATTACAACTTTTGTAGTTGTTTTGTAGTTACTGGATATTGTGTTCTAGTTTTTTCAGTCTTTTTTTCTTTATTCTTTTTAATTTGGTCAGTTTCTATTGACATATCCTCAAGTTCAGAGACTCTTTCCTCAGCCATTTCCAGTGTACTAATAAGCATATCAAAGGCATTTTTTATTTCCATTATAATGTTTTTGATCACTAGCATTAATGTTTTGTTCTTAGAATTTCCATCTCTCTGGGGCACCTAGGTGGTTCAGTGGGTTGAGCATCTGACTTCGACTCAGTTCATCATCTCACGGTTCATGAGTTTGAGCCCTGTGTCAGCTTCTGTGCTGACAGCTCAGAACCTGGAGCCTGCTTGGGATTCTGTGTCTCCCTCTCTCTCTCTGCCCCTCCCCTGCTCATGCTCTGTCTCTCTCTCTGTCTCAAAAATAAATAAAACATTATAAAAAAATAAAAAAGAATTTCCATCTCTCTGCTTACATTGTCCATCTGTTTTTGCCTGTGTCTACTTTACCTATTAGAGCCTTTAGCACTTTAATCATTGCTGTTTTAAATTTCTAGTGTGATTAATTTCAACATCGCAGCCATATCTGAGTCTGGATCTGATACTTGCTCTGTGTGTTCCAACTGTGTTTGCCTTTTAGTATATATTATTGGTTTCTTGATAGCTGGAAATGTACTAAGTACATGGAACTGCTGTAAATAAGTGTTTAGTAATGTAGTCGTGAGGTTTGTGGGGAGAAGTATTTTATCATTTTATCCGCTGGTCTCAGAAGCTCAGCAGTCTTTTAGTGAGCTTTTGCTCTTGGACTGTGAACTTAACTAATGCTCTCAGTCCCTCCCAGGAACCTCTCAGTGAGACAGGATAACTAGAGTGGGCTGGGATTGGGTACTTCCCTGCCCCCAGGTCAGTTAGTTTCTGATAAAACTCCCAAAAGTTAGGCTCTGCTGAAATACTTCTAAGGGCAAACCTTGTTAAGAAGAACAGAGTGCTCTGGCCTGTTTTAAAATGGTTCCTTTATCCATCTGCTTGCTGGACACGAGGGGGTTTTTCTCAGATATTCACCATGAGAACCTGGTTGAACTCCTGGATGTAAAACTGACAAAGTTTGAGGACTCCTGAAGACTGGGTCCTCCGGAGTTTTAACTCCCAGACTTGTCCACTCTGAGTCTCCACCAATTCATCAGTATTGCTCAGGTTTTTTTTTTTAACCCTGGCACTGGCTCTTGAAGAAGTTTGTGCCTGTGGTAAGTCACGATTCTGTGTATTTGCCTCTTGGTGTCCAAAATGGGGGCAACAGTTTGCCCTGTGACCTTATTTTTCTGATGGATCTAAGTGAAATTATTGATTTTTCAGTTTATTTCATTCTGTACTTGTTTGAAATGGAGTGTTGACTACTAGCTTCTTATGTGCCAGACTAGAAACTGGAAGTCAGTTCAAGGGCTTTTAATCTTGGGTGTGTATGTATATATGTATGTATGTATATATAATCCCTTCTAACTGGACTCTCTGGTTTCTGTTACCTAACCCTGTAAATTATTTGATTAAACTAGTGTTTCTCTAAGTCCATGCCACTTCTTATTAGACCTTAGTAAACTACAATGGATGTCAGGTGAAATCAGACACTTTTATCTTGTGTGTTCGATATCATTGCTCATGGGGTATTATTTTAGCAATCCACTCCTAGCTCAGAGTACTCTCTAGTGTTCATACAATGCCCCCACGTATAAGGTCTTTTTCCTTCTCAATAAAGTGTATCTTATTTTTTACTTGAGTTGTGTTTAATTATTCACTGGAATTTTTCTGTACTTGCTTCAGGGAATAATAGTCTTCTCTTTGTGGCTATTTTCTACCTTTTCTCACTTTTTGTATATGTGTATTTGCATACGTGATTTAGCTCTATTTCCCCTCCTTTTTTCACACACACACACACACACACACACACACACACATTTTATTGACACTGAAGTTTATGTATGAATGAGTATCTTTATAGCAATAGCTTTTAATCCTTTTTTACAAAAAAAATTTTTTTGGATGACCTTTATTAAATTCAGCCAATATTTACTGAAGCTCTATTGTTTGCCTGACACTAAATTATACACTGAAAATACAGTGATGAGGAAATCATAGGCAGTATGTGTCCCAGGAGTTTATAGACTGGTAAGATTTGAAAAACTTCTCTATCTTATAAAATAATCTCTTTATAAGACAGATGTTATATGACTTGTCACTCTGCCCCATGACATTCCAACTTGTCTTAAAGAGTGCCCCGGCCATAAATTTTATAAAGCATAGTTCTGAGCATCTAATTTTCCTAATTAAAAACTTCCACTATCTCTGTGTTTTTGATGATTGAATAATAAGCTGAGAAAGTTTCAACAGCATATTTGTAACTTACCTTTCTAGGTACACCTCACTGGCTGATGAATTTCCAGGCATATCTCATTAGACTATAGGTGCTATGAGTAAAATAATTCTATTGATGAAGTTTTGGGGTGATGGGGAGGTTCGTGGGGTCCAGAGCTGATGCCTAAGAAAGAATCTTGAAGACATCTTTGATACAAAAAGGTGATTTTATTAAAGCATGGGGACAGGACCCATGGGCAGGCAGAGCTGCATAGGGTCTTGATGGGTAACTCATTATATATACTCGGGTTGGGAGGGAGTCCGGGATAGAGTAAGTCTCTAAGGAATTTTGGAAGCAAGGTTTCCAGGACCTTCAGGGGCTAGCTGTTGCTAGGGAAACACCATTTATTACCATTTAATAAAACCTCAGTCATGAGACCCTTCAGATGTATATTGGGGGTGGGGGGGCATAAGCTTGGAGTATGATTGCCAGCATGTATCTTGGAGGAGTTGAAATAAAGGAAGTAGACTTACAGGATCCTCGAGGTAGGGATAATGTTAAGGTAAGATTCTCTTTTGCTCCTAACAAAGTGTCATCATCAGGCAGCTGATGTCCTAAAGGGAGGTTAACTGCTGGTTTCAAAGACTTGTCAATGGGCTGTAGGCAGTGAGGGAATTTGATTTTTCATGTCTTAGTTTTCCGCATTACCACGGCAGTGCTTATACTCCTTTCCTTTGTTCTTGGGTAGCCAGGAGTGTTGGAGGAATATCACGCATATTCCACCTGGGGGACTTGGGGGTGGTGTGCCTGCCTGTA
This sequence comes from Herpailurus yagouaroundi, assembly GCF_014898765.1. Lineage (NCBI taxonomy): Eukaryota > Metazoa > Chordata > Mammalia > Carnivora > Felidae > Herpailurus > Herpailurus yagouaroundi. The sequence continues at coordinate 20,989,791 of NW_024412400.1, forward strand.
TTTTGCCCTCAGCTTGCTGCATACTCCTCATTACTATCACCCATCTCCCCCCCCCCCCCCTTTTTTTTTTGTGCTACATGGCTGGTGACCAGCTGCTTCCTGTATTTCTCCACATACTCTGATTTCTCTCTAATGTTTCTTCCTCCAATTGGAATACTACCTTCACCAAGTATCAACTTCTATCTGAGATGCCACCTCCTGTATAAACCATGTGTTGATCCCTGTATCAAACCAAAAGTAATACTTCTCTCACCTAAATCCTTATAATTGCCCTGTGTATTGCTATGTACCTTAGTTTCAGGTTCAGAGCTTTGCATTCTGAGGATCTATAGAATAATTAGTCACAATGAATAGCACAATGATCCACGGCCAATAAATGTAACATTAGGCAGAGATTAGAAAACAAAACCAAAACAAACAAAATACCCCAGACCTTCCATAAATGCATTCCTACATATTTGGTAAAAATGTTATTTTCCTGAACTTTTAGCTATTTACAGTTGAAACAGAACAAAAAATTAGTAGTGGTTCCGGGGTAATTTGAGCCCAATTCTGAGGCACATAATGAGGTCAAATTCCCCGTGGAATTAATGACAGAATTGCATGAGTAAGAGCTTCAGAATCATTCTTAATTAAAATGACTGATTAGAAAATGCTATTTAGAAGACTCTTTTACAATGGTCCAAAAAAGGGCACTGTTAAAATGTAAACAGGACATTAGAGTTACCCTTGGAAAGGCCAAAATAAAGCTCATCCCTTCCTTCCTTCATCATTAGTAAATTTTAGTTCTTGTAATGGAAGATATCCCCAAGAACACCACCAATCAGTGAGGACAATGGAGAACTATACTACGGAAAGTTCCTGTACTTCCCCTGGAAACTTTCTATCCCACTTCCCATGATTCATCATTCCCATTCTGTGCCACCTTAGTGCTCCTGATTGGCTCCAGTTGATACACTTTTTAAAGGAAATTGTAATGTGTTTACTTACATTCATGTCACCTCCACTAACATGTGAATGGTTTGGTTTCTTTTCATGTCTTTAGTATTTAGCACAAAGTTGATCCTGGTGTTAAATATGTTTTTAAATACCTAGATGAATTAACAGAAGAATAAAGCTAGGTCGTTCAAGAAAGCAAACAGAGGAAGGGATATTTTAGTTGGTACAAAAGGCCTGAAGGTGTTGTGAGGAGAACATTTCATGAAAGAGAACCTTGTTTTTTCAGTGTCTAACAGACAGTTGACCTATACCTGGCTGACAAAATAGGCACAGAACCTTGGGAAGAGCATCAAAGGACTTGAGTTCTAAATCCAGTCCTACCACCATGTTACTGGACCATCAGCTTAAAACCTTTAGTTTTTCTACCTCTAAATGCCTCTAAAGGTTGTATTTATGTTATAAAGCAAAATAAGATTATATAGATAAAGGGACTTGGTAAAATTACTGTTAGAATGAATGAATTTATAAAGTGCTCTAAGTCACATTGTGTCTAGAGTTAGCTGTTGACAAATTGGAGGCCTATGGTTATACACATTGAATTTAATGGCTTATTAGCTAAAAAGTCATTGTAAGTCTGAACTGGTTGGATGACTTATTTCTTCCCTTGGCATCTATTATGCACCTGGCTTTGAGTCATGGTTAAATATGTTTTCTCAAATAATTGAAATTCAGCTGACACTAAACCAAATCTCCATCTCAAGCTGAAGGTATTTTACTAAACACACTAACAAGAAATTTCTTATTTTGAAAATGAGGGAACAAGACCTATTTTGAAGGAGTTACTACATTCTTGAAGGAGGAAAATAATGCCTTATCATTTAATTAAGAGCTCAGAGATTATTTATCCCTAAGCGACTCTTAGCTGAACATCACCACTTAGCTGAAAAGACACTATCTACAAACAAAACAGGCAAACCCTTACTGGTGTAAAAAATTTTGTATGGAAGTTTTGTTTTACTTCGTGTTGTTTTAATTTTTTTTTTAATTTTGAGATGTTTTTAGAATTGCAGAGGAGTTGCAAAAATAGTACAGAGTTCTATCCCCTTCATTCTGACTCTCCGAATGTTAATATCTTATATAACCATAGTACAATTATCATGACTAAGACCTCAACATAGTTACAGTGCCATTAACTAAACCATACAGCTTATTCATATTTCACCCTGTTCCAGGATCTAATCTAAATGCGCGTTGCATTTAATTTTCATGTCACCTTAGTCTCTTCCAGTCCTCAGTTTTTTTTCCCTGTCTTTCTCGACCTTGAGAATTTTGAGGAATATTAGATGGTTATTCTGTAGAATATCCCTTGTGGGATTGTCTGCTTTCTCATGACTACATTGGAGTTAATGCATTATTACAAAGAGAACTACAGTGATGATGTACTTCTCTCAGTGTATTGTGTCAAGGGTACATTAGGTCAAATGAGGTAAAAATGGCTTATTTCTGGTGGTGTTAATCCTTAGGAAAAGTAGTGTCTGCCAGTTTCCCTACTGTAAAGTTACTATTTTTCACTTTGCCCTTAATAAATATTTAGAGTAGATTTTTGAGACTATGCAAATATCTTATTCCCCTCACACTTTGTCCACTAATTTCAACATATATCAGTGGTTCATGGCTGCAGCTACTATTGCTATTATGTTATCATGAGAGCTTTCTATTTCCCCTGTTGCTTCTACATTTGTTTTCATCAGTTGGACTCAAGGATATTTATTTTATGTTTAGGATTCTAATACAATACCATCATTATTTTGTTGCTGAAATTGTTCCAGCTTAAAAGATACTAGGTACTTTGATTTTTGTTCTTTTTAATAAAATTTATTCTTCTTAATAGTTTTAGATTTACAACAAAGATAAGAAATAATATATGGAGTCCCATATATCCCCTGCTTCCCCTATTATTAACATCCTAATCAGTATCATATATTTGTGACAATTAATGAATCAGTATTGATACATTATTATTAATCAACACATTTAGTTTATTCAGATTTCTTTAGTTTTTACCTACTGTCCTTTTCCTATCTCAAGATCCTATTAAGGACACCATACTGCAATAATTTGTTGTGTTGTCCTAGCTTCCCTTGGATCTGATAGTTTCTGATGCTTTCCTTAGTTTTGATGACTTTGACATTTTTTGAGGAGCATTTGTCAGGTATTTTGTAGGATGTCCTTCTTTGGAATTTGCCTGAGGTGTTTTTCATAATTAGAGTGTAGTTCTGAGATTTGGCGAGAGGTAACGTACCATTTGCACCACATCATATCAAGAATACATGTCATTAACATGATTTATCACTGTTGATGTTACCTTTGATTACCTGGCTGAGGTTGTGTTTGTCAGATTTCTCCTCTGTAAAGCCACTGTTTTTGTTTTTTTAAATCCCTTTCTATAGTTCAGTTTCTGGAGGGAATTCACTATACACAGTACACACTTAAGGGGAGGAGAGCTATGCTTGAGGGCAGAATATTTACATAAGTTATTTCGAATTCTGTGTGGGTGATTGTCTATCCTTCCCCACTTATTTATATAAGTATCTGTGTCATTACAGAATCACAGGTAGTTGTTTTATATTTTGGGCTATATTACAGTACTACCTTACTATGCTCAAATTGGTTTGGCTGTGACCATTGGGAGCTTAGAAAGAAATGAAGCTAAAAGATGGCCCTTTGACATATTCTTTCAATGTGATTTGTTTGTTTTTATTTTAGAACTTGCTGACTTTCTGGCACAATAAGATACTCTATAGTTAGGTATTTCTTGCTCCAGTTCTAGAATCAGCCTTTTCTCCAAGGGGCAGTCCTGGTTCCTTTTAGAATAAATTATGATCTGGGTTATGTGCTTGTTGATGTGTTCATTGCTACTGGGGTTTCATTGCTTTTATTTACTTATTTTTAAAGTTTTTATTTAAATTACAGTTAATTAACATACAGTGTAATATTAGCCTCAGGAATTCAGCAATTCCATACAACACCCAGTGCTCATCCCAGCAGGTGCACTCCTTAATCCCATCACCTATTTCACCCACCCCCCTACCAACCTCCCCTCTGGTAGCCATCAGTTTGTTCTCTATAGTTAACAGTCTGTTTCTTGGTTTTCCCTCTTTCTCTTCTTTTCCCCTATGCTTGTTTTGTTTCCTAAATTCCACATATGAGTGAAATCATATGGTGTTTGTCTTTCTCTGACTGAATTATTTTGCTTAGCACAACACTCTGGCTCCATTCATGTCTTACAAATGGCAAGCTTTCATTCTTTTTTATGGCTGAGTAGTAATATTCTACTGTATTCTATTGTACCACATCTTCCTTATCCATTCATCACTTGATGGACACTTGGGCTGTTTCTACAATTTGGCTATTGTAGATAATGCTACTATAAATATTGGGGTGCAGGTATCCCTTTGAATTAGTATTTTTGTATTTTTTTCAGTAAATAGCTAGTACTGCAATTGCTAGATTATAGGGTAGCTCTATTTTTAACTTTTTGGGGAACTTCCATCCTGTTTTCCAGAGTGGCTGTACCAGTTTGCATTCCTACCAAGAGTGCGAAAGGCTTCCCTTTTCTCCACATCCTCACCAACACCTGTTGTTTCTTGTGTTGGTTATTTTAGCCATTCAGACAGGTATGATGTGATATCTCATTATAGTTTTGATTTGTATTTACCTGCTGATGAGTGATGTTGAGCATCTTTTCATCTGTCTGTTGGCCATGTGGATGTCTTGTTTGGGAAAATGTCTGTTCTTGTCTCCTGCCCATTTTTTTCATTGGATATTCATTTTGGGGGTATTGAGTTATAGAAGTTCTTTACAGATTTTGGATAGAACACTTTGTCAGATATGTCATTTGCAAATATCTTCTTCCATTCTGTAGGTTGCCTTTTAGTTTTGTTGATTGTTTACTTCACTGTGCAGAAGCTTCTTATTTTGGTGAAGTCCCAATAGTTTATTTTTTCTTATGTTTCGTTTGCCTCAGGAGACATATCTAGAAAGAAGGTGGTATGGCCAATGTCAATGTTACGGATTGTGTTCACCTCCAGGGTATTAATGTTTTCCTATCTCACAGGTCTTCCATTTTGAATTTCTTTTTGTATATGGTGGAAGAAATTCCACTTTTATTCTTCTGCATATTGCTGTCCAGGTTCCTGACACCATTGTTGAAGAGACTGTCTTTTTCACATTGGATATTCTTTGCTGCTTTGTCAAAGATTAATTGGTCATATAGTTGTAGGCTTATTTCTGGGTTTCTATTCGCTTCCATTGATCTATATGTCAGTTTTTGTGCTAGCACCATATTGTTTTGATTACTACAGCTTTGTAATATAACTTGAAGTATGGAATTGTGATGGCCCTAGCTTTGCTTTTCTTTTTCATGATTGCTTTGGCTATTTGGGGTCTTTTGTGGTTCCATACAAATTTTAGGATTGTTTTTACAAGTTCTATGAAAAATGCTGTTGGTATATTGATAGGGATTGCCTTAAATATGTAGATTGCTTTGGGTAGTATAGACATTTTAATGATATCTGTTCTTCCAGTCCATGAGTATGGAATGTCTTTCCATTTTTCTGTGTCATCTTCAATTTCTCTCATCAGTGTTTTATAGTTTCAAGAGTACAGGTCTTTCATCTCTTTGGTTAGGTTTATTCCTAGATATCTTACTGTTTCTGGTATGGTTGTAAATGGGGTTGTTTTCTGAATTTTTCTTTATGCTGCTTCATTATTGGTGTACAGAAATGCAGAAGATTTGCTTTGCATGATTTGGTATCCTGCAGCTTTACTGAATTTGTGTACCAGTTCTAGGAATTATGTGGTGAAGTCTTGGATTTTTTATATAGAGTATCATGTCATCTGCAAATAGTGGAGTGTTACTTCTTCTGTGCTGATTTGGATGCCTTTTATTTCTTATTGTTGTCTGATTGCCCTGGTTAGGATTTCCAGTACTATGTTAAATAACAGGGGTAAGAGTGGAAATCCCTGTCTTCTTCCTAACTATAGAGGAAAAGCTGTCAGTTTTTTCCCACTGAAGATGATAGTAGCTGTGGGTTTTTCATATATAGCCTTCATTATGTTGAAGTATGTTCCCTCTAAACCTATTTTGTTGAGGGAGTTTTCATTGGTTTTAGGACTGAATGGAGCATAAACATGTATCTGTGTAGTAAGCTGTATATATGCACATATCTATAAACATTTCTGTGTGTAGCCATCTGTATCTACTTTAAGCTAAATGGGAATTCGTACTCCTGTCTTGAACACTATGACTACATAAATCATTTTAGCTTCCACCATTTATTTACTTATCTATAATCTCACACTTGTAGGGAGGAATCTGGTTCCCATCATCCCTCACTCACTTGCTTACCTATTCAATTCCAGAATACGTAAGAGTTGTTAATACCCCACTGGAAACAACTATATCCACAAGAGTAGAGTGCTGATGTATAGTGCTTTTTTGCTTTAATTTTACAGACTTTGCTAATTTCCCACAGTAGATAGGTCATCACTATTTCTCCACACCCTTCAACAAGGTTGTTTCATACATTTCTACTGTAGTTAGATTCTTTGTCAGTCTTTATTCCTTCTTGGATCCCTTAAACTTCTATGTATTTTCTTTTTAGTTTGAATATATTGAGGCTTAGTATTAAGCTATAGAGTTCTATGAGCTTTGACAAATGTAAAATGTCATGTATCCATCATCGAAGCATCATACACACTTGTTTTACTGCTTGAAAAATTCCCTGTGATTCACCTATTTAATTCTTTATCACTTTTCCCTCTTCCTGGCAATAGTTGATCTTTATACCAACTTTATAGTTTGGCCTTTCCCAGAATGTCATTAGCTGAAATCATAGAAAATATAGCGCTTTTTTTTTAATCAGGCTGGCTTTTTAATTTAACAATATGTATTTAAATTTTCTATCTTTTTGTGTCTTGACAACTCATATTTTTATCACTGAATAATAATCCATTGTATAGCATTATTACAATTTATTATCATTAACCTATCGAAAGACTTTTGGGTGGCTTCCAGTTGTGGTGATTATTAATAAAATGGTGATAAACATTCACATGCTCATTTTGGGTGGATGTACCTTTTACAATTAGTTGGGTAAATACTTGGAGTGGGGTAGACGTATTCATTGGTAAGACTATGTTGACTTTGTAAGACAGTGCCAAATTGCCTTCCAAAGTGGTTATACCCACCTCATTTTGCATTCCTTCTAGCAATAAACAGCCCTGTTGCACTGCATTCTCACCAGTGTTTGGTATTCAGGTTTTTGGGGTTTTTTTAATTTTAGCTTTTCTAGTAGTTCTGCAGCAGAGTCGTGTTATTGTTTTAACTTGCAATTTACTAATGAAAAATTATGAGACCGTCTTTTCACATGCATTTTTTTTCATGTGTTGATTTTCTGTTCAGATCTTTTACCCATTTTTAAACTAAATTATGTTTTATTATTTCATCATAAGAGTGCTTTGTAGGCTTTGGCCACCAGGCTTTTATCAGATACGTGTTTCACAAATACTTCCTTCAAGTCTGGTTTCTTTTAGCAGTGTCTTTCTCAGGATTTCAGTTTATAGTTTTAATGCAGTCCAACTTAACAATTTTTCTGTCATGTATTGTGCTTTAGGTGTTGTATCTAAAAACTCATTGCCAAACACGAGTTCATTGAGATTTTCTCCAAAATTCTCCTAAATTTTATATTTTTTGATTTTTTGGTTATGTCTGTAATTCATCTTGAGTTAATTTGTGTGAAAGATGTAAGGTCTGTGTCTTTTTTAAAAAAATGTTTATTTTTGAGAGAGAGGGAGACAGAGTGCGAATGGGGGAGGGGACGAGAGTGGGGGACACGGAATCTGAAGCAGGCTCTAGGCTCTGAGCTGTCAGCACAGAGCCTGATATGGGCTCGAACTCATGAACCACGAGATCATGACCTGAGCCAAATTCGGAGGCTTAACAGACTGAGCCACCCAGGCACCCCAGGACTGTGTCTTAATTCATATTTTTGAATATGGAGATGCAATTATTCTAGCACCATTTGTTGAAAAAAGACTATACTTTCTCCACTGAATTGCCTTTGCTCCTTTTCAAAAGACCAGTTAAATATATTTGTGTGTGTTTATTTCTGGGCTCTCTATTTTGCTCCATTGATGTCTGTGTCTATATATTTACCAATAGTACATTGTCTTGATTACTCTGGCTTTATAATAAGATTCTTGAAGTCAATTAGTATCAGTCCTCCAACTTTATTTTTCTTCAGTATCACGTTGATTATTCTGAGTCTTCTTACTTTCCATATATACTTTAGAATCAGTTTGTTGACTTCTACAAAAAAAGCTTGCTGGGATTTTGAATGGGATTACATTAAATTTACAGATCAAGTTGGGAACAAGTGACATCTTAAAACTGTTAAGCCTTCCAATTAGCGTACATAGAGTGTCTCTCTATTTATTTAGATCATCTTTGATTTCTTTCTTCAGAGTTTTGCAGTTTTCTGCATGATGATCTAGTACATATTTTGTCAGGTTTACACCTATTTTATTTTTGGTGTTACTGTACATGGTACTTTGTTTTCAATGTCACATTACGATCATTGGTTGTTGGAATATAGAAAAGCAGTTGATTTTTGTGTATTAATCTTGTGTCCTACAATCGTGCTGTAATTGCTTATTAGTTCCAAGAATATATTTGTTGATTCTTTGGGCTTTTCTGTATAGACAGTCATATCACCTGTCAACAAAGGCAGTTTTATTTCTTTCTTCCCAATCCATATACCTTCTATTTTCTTGTCTTGTCTTATTGTAGAACTTTCAGCATGGTGCTGAATAGTAGTGTGTTCCCATTACCTTGATCCCAGTTTTAAGGGAAAATGACCTCTTTCTCAGCCTTAAGTATAATGTTAGCTTTAGAATTTTTTTTTAAAGGTATTCTTTATCAAGTTGAGGAAGTTATTTTTTAGTTGCTTTCTGGGATATATTGTTCATCTTGCTTTTAGAAAAAAATAATGTTGGGTAAAGTATCATTCCATCCCTGGAAATAAACAACTATAGGAAGCTTCTTAGAAGAACACTAGTAGAAATTTACTCCATTTTTATAAGAAGAAAAAAGTTTAAAAAATATGTCTCTTTTTTTATTTTTTAAAAAAATTTCCTTTAATGTTTGTTTATTTTTGAGAGAGAGAGAGTCAGAGCACGAGCAGGGGAGGAGCAGAGAGAGAGGGAGACACAGAATCCGAAACAGGCTCCAGGCTCTGAGCTGTCAGCACAGAGCCCGGAACGGGGCTCAAACTCACAAACCGTGAGATCATGACCTGAGCTGAAGCCGGACACTCAACCGACTGAGCCACCCAGATGCCCTGAAAAAATGTATCTCTTAAGTCTTCCCTCACTACCCTCTTTCCTCATAAAGCTCTTCATGAAATGACAGGCTGACTGGCTGACAGCCCCTCCAGTTTCTGTTAGATCTCAATCACATCAGTTAGGGACAAGTTTTTCGCTTTTCTCCGTGAAGTAGCTCCACACAGGCTGTCTTTTAGCTTCTTTATTCTCTTATGCAAACTCCAAAACCTTTATATAACAGAAAACATAAATCCAGTTACAGTTTAGCTTCTTAAATATACCTTTCTTCCTTCCATTTCTCTGGAGACCCCAAAATAGTGAAACTTTGTATAAAAACCTGTTTTTTTTAGTTTTTAAAAAATGTTTTATTTATTTTTGAGAGGGAGACAGAGATAGCACAGAGGAGAGAGAGAGAGAGGGGGAGACAGAATCCAAAGAGGGCTCTGCACTGACAGCAGAGAGCCTGATGTGGGGCTCAAACTCACAAACTGTGAGATCATGATCTGAGCCAAGGTTAGACACATAACCAACTAAGCCACCTAGCCTTCTAAAAACCTGGTTTTAAAATCTGTTATAACACTTCCCAGCTACATAACATGGGCTATTTATTCTTTCTGATCTTCAACTTCCTAGGGCATACATATTCTCTTTCTGCCTTATTCTATTTTTACCTGTTGCTACTTTTGAATACTAAGGGAAAAATGGATATAAAAAAATCTCACACTTAGTAAGTTTTCAATAAATGTTAATTTTCCCCTCTATTTAAAGTAACACTTTAATCTGTCTGAATTCAATCAACAAGAAGTATAATGATGGAAATTTTAGATTATATGACAACTTAGTGAGAAAGTCTCATCACTGATTGACTAATTTTTTTCTAATAGATAGGAGTATCTTTTATATAAAAAAATATTTTTACTGAAAATAAGGTCATATTGTACAGAATAACTATCATAGAGTTTCAAAAATATATACTAAAGCAATGAGGTCAATGTATGGGACAAAGTAATTTTCGTACAGTGACTGAAGCACAGGAAAACAAAAGGGTCCTCTTTGATGTTAAAAATATGCACTTTATATATTGTGTAATATATATGTATATGCATAGTATATATGCATATTCAAGCACATTATATATATATATTGATCTAGGGACATTAGAGCCATCAATGTCCTAACACCATGTTCTA
>NW_024412400.1:21000314-21025186 GCF_014898765.1 Herpailurus yagouaroundi
TTGATCTAGGGACATTAGAGCCATCAATGTCCTAACACCATGTTCTAATCTCATACTGCTGAGACTACCTTCCGATTATAAACTGGCTCCCCAAGGATTCTACCTACAGAGATAAAATGTGCTGAATTGAAGAACTGAATTGGAAAGTTCCTTCAAAGGGGGGAAAAAAGATTTTGCATTCAACGTTTATTCATTAGTGTCATGAGTTGTTTAATAATGAATGGGTCCTTAAGAGATGGAGATGGTCTTAGAATGCCAAGAGATAAGGGATTTTTTCTTTTTAAGCTTTTAAAGATTAGGTACTTTTTATGAAAACTCATTGAATTAAAGCTGTTCTTTGAGGTCTCTTGGATTATTTTCTTGAAGAGCTGTCCCGGAGGCAATGCTTTTCAGTTGGAAGGAGTTGATGAACACTGTGAAACATGTTCAGGGTGTGCTGGCATTAATGGGCAAAGGAGTATGAGAGTTTAGATATACTGAGGTAAAATAGGGAAGAAGGAGTGGAGGAGTGAAGTTTTGAGAGAAAAGGAGGCTAGAAGGGTAAGTTGAGGCTGGAGAATAAATGCCTGTCAAGCAAAGGATTATAGACAACAGAGAAATCTTTCAGATCAGTTTATGCTGAGAAATGGTATGACCAATATTTGTTATCTATTGTTCGATAACAACAGCATTAAAATGTATTGGTTTCAAACAGTAACCAAAAATACCGGGAGATGTGATTTATTAAGATTATCAAAGTGTACCATTATGAGCAGTCTTGTGGTTTGGAAAAAAAAAAAAATCTGGTTGTAAGATAGAATATATAGTGGATCTGAAACCTGAGAATAAAAGATCAGTTAAAAAACACATGTGGAGGGGTGCCTGGGTGGCTCAGTCAGTTAAGCATCTGACTTCAGCTCAGGTCATGATCTTGAGGTTTGTGGGTTCGAGCTCTGTGTCAGGCTCTGTGCTGACAACTCAAAGCCTAGAGTCTGCTTCAGATTCTGTGTCTCCATCTCTCTGTCTGCCCCTACCCCCCCCCTCCAAAATCAATAAACATAAAAAAAAAAACCCACATGTGGTATAGGCAGGAATCTACATAAAAATTCTAAACCTGTACTGACCACCATATTCCTCAGAGAATCTTATGAGATGAGGAAAGAAATAATAGGAATATATTTCTTTTGACCTTTAGTAATCAAAAGTCCCCCCTTTTCTAACCCTTAGAAGTATAGGGAATCAGGGTTATAAAGAGAACTAGATAAAACTGAACAATACATCTTACAAAAGGACTCTTAAAATTTTTCCAAAATACTGGTGGTTTCATTTATTGCTTATTTGCCACTTTGCTTCACCCTTGCCACATTTTTGTTCCTCTCTGTAGCCTAACCCACTAAGTTTTCTACCTCACTCCCACTTGAGCCAAGAGAGTACATTCTGACATCAAGTCTGAGAAATTCTTTAAAAGTAGACAGGAGGTATGAAGAATGATTACAATGGTATTTCCTTCAGCAGTTTCACAGCCAGTGTTACCTGTGAATCTTTTTTAGTAATCAATGACTATTCCTGGTGAAAATTAATTTATAGTCCTCTAAAGCTTTATGTGAAAGTTCTGCTAAGTCATGAGTGAGTAGAAAGTGCTCAGGACTGAACAAATTCAAACCCAGCTCTGCTAATAAGTAGCTTAGGAATTTGTGTCTGCTTACCTTCTCTGGCCAAGTAGTAGCTGTCTTCATCTACAGAATAAGTGGGTTGGACTTGATGATGTCTAAAAATATCTTCCAGCTCTCTTATCTCTCATAAGTATTGACAGGCCTTGGACATCTAAGTACTATCTTGGCCACATGTTCATTTCATGTATTTTGATTCATTTTCCTTTTAATATAAGATACTTAGTTTGTTGGTATTAGAATCAACAAAGTCCAGATTTCATAGGCTAATCAGGACAGAAACCAGAAATCAGAAAGAACTGAAAATCTCATAAGAAGCTCAGATGAATGTCAAAGATGCTGTGGTTACCCACAATCAAGGAAGATTTTGCATGAATACAGGAAAGGCCAAGATTTACATAATTTGGAATCCTTGCCATTATCCCAAATACATTTTCCATAATAAATCTGTTGTATTAACGAATGATAACACTTTACATTTGTGTCATGTACAGTATGTTATAGATGTTACTTGCTTTAGAAGTTTAATTCACTTACGTTTACATATACTGGGAGAAAAATCAGAAGAGGTCTTAATATAGGTGTGGAGAGAACCAAGTTTTGACATGGATGAAACATAAGGTGTGTGATAAACAATATATGTATTCACATGTTCATTTATTCATTCATCACAAATCTTTTGAATGCTTACTATATGCCAGGCAGTGTGTTAAGTGCTATGAATAGGGAGATGATTCAGTTCCTGCCTTCACAGTAATAACATTTCAGAAAGAAAAACTGCCAAATCATATAACGTGTTATGAGATACCTAGATAAAGAACACCTAACTGGGACCTGGTATGTTGAGAAAGCTTCCTGGAAACATTACATCTCCCCTGAGGCAAACTGGTGTACAATACAGTGTTTCAGGCAGAGAAGAAATCATACAAAAGTCTAAAAGCCAAAGATAGGATAGGGAACTGGATAGATTTCAGCCTAAGCTGAGTATAGCGTAGAATGAGGGGATAGTTATGTAGAATTAGGCTGGAGATGTCATCAAGGAATACCCTGAAGGATATGGTTAGTCATGATAAGGACACTTAATTTCATCCTGAAGGCAATGAGAAGCCATTGGACGTAAATGGACATTGACCAGATTTAGAATATTGGCTGTTGCTGGGGTGTAGATTATAGAATGAAAATCAGATAATATTTGAAAGAGTCACAGGCAACGCTGTTAAAAAGGAAGGACTATAATTGAGGTGGTTCAATACAGGGTTGTGACAAGTAGTATTCAAAAGAAGTGAAAGAATTTGAGTCCTCAGAGGACCTAGGATTAACAGGATTTGGTGATGGATTTGATGTGGAGAGAAATAAAAAGTTGGCAGGTTGGATGCGCAATTCCTCATCTTAAGCACTTGGGTTGGTGGTAGTTAACATGAGCTATAGTTCTCAGAGAAAGGAGCAAAGTGGGACTGGTAGATGAGAACAGGGTAGTTTTTAGAAGTGTTAAGTCTTCAGAGTTTGTGTGACCCCTGAGAGGAAATATCGTCAGCTGGATGTGGTAGTTTTAGGAATCGGGGAGAGTTTTGAGCTGACAGAATAAAATTAGTAAGTCTCCAATATAAATACAATAATGAGAAGGACACTGAGTGCTCATTTAGAACATATTATGACATAGTTGCTATTTAAATACTTTACGCATACTAAGTCTGTAATTCTCACAATAACCCTTTCATGTAGATGCTAATTAATGTTATTCCCATTTTATAGATAAGAAACAAAGGCAAGGAGAGGATAATAAGTGACAGAGCCAGGACTGAATCCAAACAGCTTGGTCCCAGTGTCAGCAGTCTTAACCACTAAGGTAACTGAAGACGTAGGAAGATTAATTAATATATGACTGAAGGAAAGTATGCAGTGATAATAGAAGCAGCCTCAGGACCCATCTCTCTCTCTCTCTCTCTCTCTTTCTCTCTCTCTCTCTCTCTCTCTCTCCACTATTACTAACATTTCAGAGATTTAAAGAAAAAGAACAAATAAATACAAAAGAGATTTTAAAAAGAAAGGGATAGCGGGAAATTCTGTCTGTGTTACACTGCAAAGAAAATATATTCTAAGTTATAAGGAGTGGTTAATCCTATCAAATTCTGTTCAGAAGTCAATGAGATCAGTCCTAAAATGCCTGCATTGGGCTTGAAACATAATGAACCAAACTGAAAAACCTTAGATGTTATGCTAAAGGGTTTGGCTCTTGTTCTGTAGTCCAGTGATTGAGTTTTGTGCGTCGGGAATAAAGGCCAAACAATAGCTAAGAGATCTACATTGGTTAGTATTTTGGATAAACTCCTGAACTTGGACGGAGAGATGTAGCTCCTCTGAATTTCTCCTGCTGTTTACTTTCATGAGGAGGATTCTACCGTGTATATCTAGTCCCGGAAACACTATTGTATTTGCAATGTGAAAAAGCTTTTCATGGTGAGTTTAAAATGACTTAGTTTGGCAGTTAAGACGTTCAATAAGAAACTAGCAACTCTGGCACACAGTTGGAAATAAAGAGCTTCCCTACACTATGTTGTATAGTTAGAAATAAGCTATTTTTTTCTATTGCTCAGAAATGATACTTTAAGATGTCTGTACTTCTAAAAGCATTGGACGAGGGGTTCCAATTGAAAGTGTTGGGTTTGTGTGTTTGTTTATTTATTTATTTTGAAGAATTACAAAGAATAGAGGGGGAAAAAGACATTGTTTTCTGTCTGCTGCTTTTCAAAAAGCCGTAATTGAGCACAGCTGTGATATGACACAGACCTAAAACAGGAAATGAGTGTTTCGATAATTCTACATTTCCAAAGCACTTCTTAAATGTCTTAGTGAAAATACCAACAACACTACCTTTTGAGGTTAACTGTGAAGGGATGAATTTAATTTACCAAACGATTTCAGAAGACCCCATTTTCAAAAAGACTGCGAAAAAGATCCCTTTTCTCTAAGCTGTCAGGATATACCAAACATGATAGTAAAAAGCAAGAGGATAGGTGAGTGTATAAAATAGAGGAAAAGGCTGTTGTTCCAAGCGGAATTTTTCTCCCCTGCATTATGGCTGCCAAGTACAATTTTGCATTTTTTTGATTTAAGAGCAATCGTCTCTAGACCATTTCTTCAGCGGGAATGTGGCCAGTGATGAAGCGCCTGGGCTCTTGGACAAAGTTTTTTAAGCACTTTGCAATGATGCAGTTCAGGAAGAGATTTTTGTTTTGTTTTGTTTTTGTTTAGGACTTCGAATGTCAACAAATGTTAACGCTATTAAGCAGCACCGTGTCTCACACATCTTCTCCCACCAGTACCTCTAGTTGCCGTCAGGATTTATTTGGATTACTGACAGATAACTCCGAACCAGTGGCCTTGTTGCTGGCGGCATAAGAAAACCCTTGCTCTATATCATTTGACTATAATAGTTTTGGATATCGATGTTTGGGTGAGCTGCAAAGCGTGCTCAAAGTGAGAATATTTGTAATTCCTTTTCTTTTTTTTTTTTTCCAAAAAGGTTTCATTGAGGAAAAAAAACTAGGACTATGTTCACCTTATGTTTTTTCTTACGAAATTGATCAATCTCTTGGTTAAGTTTGAAAAGCACTTAGGGAGTCAAAAGCACTGTGCCATGTTGGTGACACAAGGATCTCCCCCCATTTGGTAGTGGTTTAGTGCAAGAGTCTGCCAACTTTTCTACACATGGCCCAGCTACACGTATTTTAGACTTTGTGGGCCACATATAGTCTTTACCTCATGTTCTCTCTTATTGTTTTACAATGATTTAAAGTGTAAAAACTATTCTAGGATCCATAAATCATACAAAAACAGATCCCTGGTTTAATGGGTAAATAATATATACAAGATGGTTTTACTTAAAAATGGAAAAACAATACTTTGGGCCGTATGAAAGTGCCAATAGTTGACTTTTTTTTTTTAAGGCAATTTCACATGATTCAACCTATGTGTTACATTTAACCTGTTACATAAGTAAGTTCTGCACAGTTGTATTTATTATAAATAAATAAAGTATTATAATGTTAACTATAAATGCTTAGGAAATAAATTAATCAAAGCTACCAGGCAGTATCTAATCAGAAAGGTGAATTTTGGCTTACATTTTTTTAACCACTCCTATTGAGGTATAATTAACATACAACATTTTGTTTCAGGCATACAACGTAATGATTTTGTATTTGTATAATCTGTGAAATTTTCACCACAGTAAGTCTAGTTAACGTCCATTACCATGCAGAGTTACAATTTTTTTCTTGTGATGAGAGCCTGTAAGATCTACTCCTTTACCAACTTTCAAATGTGCAATGCAGTGTTATTAACTATAGTCACTCTGTTGTACATTACTTCCTCAGGACTTATTTATTTTATAACAGGAAGTGTGTACCTTTAGACTCCCCTACCCATTTTCCATACACCCTGCCTCTGGCAGTAACCAATAAGTTCTCTGTATCCAGGAGTTCATTCCCTTGTTTTTTCTTTTCTTCCTCTTTCTTCTTTGGATTTCACGTGTAAGTGACATCATATGATGTTTGTCTCTCTTTGTGTGACTTAGTTCACTTACCATTATGCCCTTAAGCTCTATCCATGTTCTTGCAAAATGGAAAAAATTTCATTCTTTTTGAGAATACCGATGTGTGTACATGTACATATATATTCATTTATCCATTTATCTGTCACTTAAGTTGTTACTATATCTTGGCTATAGTAGATAATGCTGCAATGAACATGGGAACAAATATATATTTTTAAGTAAGTGTTTTTGTTTTCCTTGGATAAGTATCCAGATGTAGAATTTCTGGATCATAGAGTAGTTCTTTTTTTAATTTTTTGAGAAATCTCCACACTGTTTTCTGTAGTAGCTATACCAATTTACATTACTTACACTCCACAGGGTGCCCTTTTTTCACATCCTTGTCAACATGTGTTATTTCTTGTATTTTTGATACTAGCTATTCCAATAAGTGAGATGATATCTCATTGTGGTTTTGATTTGCATTGCTCTGATGATTAGTGATGTTGAGCATCTTTTCATGTACCTGTTGGCCATCTCTATTTCTTCTTTGAAAAAATGTCTATTCAGATCCTCTGCCCAATTTCTAATCAGTTTGTTTTTCTGCTATTGAGTTGTAGAAGTTCCTTATATAGCTTGATATTAATCTCTAATATATAATTTGCAAATATCTTCTTCCATTCAGTAGGTTGCCTTTTCATTTTATGATGGTATCCTTTGCTGTGCAGAAGCTTTTTAGTTTGGTGTAACCCCGCGTGTTTATGTTTGCTTTTGTTGCCTAATCTGCATTTTGATAAGCAGAGAAGAGAGGGGGAGGGGATGAAGAAAATTCAAGTAGGTAAAATAAAATTATGCCAACAAATCCTCACAGTGGGGCTGAAGCACAAGGTAGATATGAAAAATGTACTTAGGTAAAAGTTAGATCAGTATCTGGGACTTTGTACCACTTAGACTATCTTAAAACAGGAATTTAAGGCCTAACTGGAGAAGTGGGACAACTCAATCAATGTTCTAGAAAGCCAGTTTTATTCAGGGCCAATTATTCCATATGGCACTGGGTGCAAATTAGTAAAAACATTCCTTCCTTAAGTCCTTTCCTTCCATATATTGCAACAATTGTTTTTAATGTACTTATTTTGTTAGAACCAATAATTTCTGGAAATTTGCCATAATAAATGTAAAAAATTATAATTTCTGCCATGTAAACAGTGCTTCTGAGGTATGGCATCTTTTGTAAGAGTTGTATACATGGCAGTCATATCTTGGCAATAAGTATAAGGATAACAGTGGTGAGGAGAAAAGAAACACTGAAGTAAACTAGGAAGCTTTTTTAATAATCCAGGTCCAAGGGAGGAGGTGATGAACCATTGGGAAGTGGAAGTGATGGATATTGTAAACACAGAAGCTATAGGAGTTATTGAGTGTACAGATTAAAAAGAGGCATGACTCAGAGAATTATAAGACAACTGGCTGAAGAGCTTTGCCTTTGACTGTAAGTGGAAATGCATTGAGGAGTGTGCAGGTTTAGAGAGAATTTGGAGAGTTAAAATGTGGAGATATTAAGGATGAAGTAAGTGTGAAACACACAAACACTTTCTAATAGATGGCTAGCATTCAAGAGAAGGGCCAATTGTGAGAGGAGGAGCTAAGATGGCGGAGGAATAGGAGGATCCTAGGCTTGCCTTGTTCCTTGAACACAGCTAGATAAATACCAAATCATTCTGAATACCCAAGAAATCAATCGGAGAACTGACTGAACACATTGCATAGCTACAGCAAGAGAGGAGGCCACGTTGTAGAAGGTAGGAGGTACTGAGACATGGTTTGAGGAGAAATGGATCAGGAGTGGTATGGAGGGAAGGGGGCCTGCCCTGGTTGTAGAGAGACAGAGACAGAGAGAGAGAGAGAGAGGAGTGCATAAGAGATAGCACAAGGAAAACACTTCCCCAAAGCCATTAACAGGGAAAACGAGAGGAGCTGATTTTCATGGGTATTGCAACAAATGTAGCTCAAACAATGGAGTTTTAGAGGTCTGTGGTATGTCTGGTATAGAGCCCTGAAGGTGCTTCAGTGCTCCTATAGAGTCAGTAGGCAGGTAACACAGGGATAGAGGGTGCAATTTGTGTATCACCAGAGACACACTGGGAGAGATGGTTCCCCTTCCTTGAAGCACATTGAGAAAGGTGGCATTACCTCTCTGGGGACAAAGAATCTGGTGGGTGCCATTTCCCTCCCCCATCCTTCAGCATAGGCATGGCAACAACTGTTGAGGGCAGCTAACCTGGACTCTGGCTGTTTAGTGTGCTTTGCTCCAAACCCCACACTCCTATGATCTGGTGCAGCCACCCTTCTGGGTCAAACCTGCATCAGTCCCACCACAGCAAGACCCTCATCTGGAAGGACCAGTGCAGGTCCCCTCCACACCAGGCCCCTAAAGTTTAGAGTTTTAAAACTCAGTTGGTCTGGTTGGGATATTGCCCAAAGTGCACTGTACTGGTCCAGGCAGGCAATCCACCCAGATACAGACAGTGGGACTACAGTGATCTGAAAAACATCTACAGTACATGAAGGGAAATGCTTTGCTCTTCTGGGAGTGCTTCCGTGATAGTAGCAAACATGAAATCCCCTCTCCATGGGCAAAGGAGATGGCTAGTGCCATTTGCCTCCCCTGCCTCTTAGCATAAACTAATTTCAATAAACATCAAAGCACCAACACTGGTTGCCTAAATTGCTTACACCAAGCCCTGCCCCCCGTGCTCTGCTGGAAGTGTGCCTGAGAACCAGTGCAACAGGACCCTCCCCCAGAAAACCAGTACAAACCCCTGCACACATCATGTCTACTGACCATAGGGTTCTCTGCAAAGCTTCAGCTCTAGTGGAAATAGCATCAGGTTTTTTTTAACTAGCAGATCAAAGCACACCTAGTTAAAATTTGCCACATTTTGGCCAATGTCCAAGCACTCCCCACTGCAGGCAAGGAGGAACTCTGCAGAGAACTGACCTGGATAAAGGATAAAGCAGCTAGAATACAGCAGCAGAGTGTGTATAGCACACACTTATATCCTGAAGTGACATCCTGAAGTGGCAGGCCCTGATCATTATATTATGTCTTCTCCATAAAGCCACTACTCTCAGGAGTAAGAAACATAGCAGGCTTTCCTAACACAAAGACAGAGACCTAGATGAAATGTCAAGATGGAAGAATTCATCCCAAAAGAAAGAACAAGAAAAGGTCACAGCTAGGGATCTAATAGAAAAATATTTAATATGACTGATGCAGAATTTAAAACAACTATCACGAGGGTACTAGCTGGGCTTGAGTGAAGTATAGAAGACACCAGGGAGTCTCTTACCAGAGATAAAATGGCTTAAAATTAATCAGGCTGAAATGAAAAATGCAGCACCATGATTTGAAACCAACTGGATGCAAAGACCACAAGGGCTGAAGAATCAGAGGAACCAATAAATGATACAGAAAATAGAATTATGGAAAATAATGAAGCTGATCAAAAGAGGGAAGGAAAAATCTTAGATTACAAAAGTAGACTTAGGGAACTCAGTGACTCCATGAAATGTACCATTTATATCCTAGGAGTCGCCGAAGAAGTGAGAAGAGGGTGCCGAAGGTTTATTTGAGGAAATTATAGCTGAAAACTTCCCTAATCTGGGTTAGGGAACAGACTTCCAAATCCAGGAAGCACAGAGAATTCCCATCAAAATCAACAAAATCAGGCCAGTGCCAAGACACATCATAGTTATATTTGCAAAATAAAAAATCCTAAGAGCAGCAAGACAAAAGACATGCCTAACTTACAAAGGAAGACAAATAAGGTAAGCAGCAGATCTCTCCTCAGAAACCTGACAGGCCAGAAGTGAGTAGCATGGCATATTCAATGTGCTAAAGAGAAGAAAATATGCAGCCAAGAATACTCTATCCAGCAAGGATGCCATTCAGAATAGGAGACACAGAGATTCCAAGACAAACAAAAACTAAAGGAACTCATGACCATTAAACTAGCCCTGCAAGAAATAGTAAAGGTGACTCTTTCAGTGGGAAAAACTAAAAAGGAACAGAGAAATTATCCAGAAACAATGACAAAACAAGAAATAACATTGCACTAAATTCATATTTATCAATAATTACTCTGAATGTATATGAACTAAATGCTCCAAAAAAAAAGACTTAGGTGTCAGGATGGATGAAAAAAAAAAAAAAAGCCCATCAGTATCCTGCCTACAAGAGATTCATTTTAGACCTAAAGACAGCTTCAGATTCTGAGAGGATGGAGAACCATTTATTATGCTAATGAACATAAAAACTAGAGTAGCCATACTTAGACAAACTAGAGTTTAAACAAAAGACTGTAACAGGAGATAAAGAAGAGCACTATATCATAAAAAAGGAGTCTATCCAACAAGAGGATCTAATAAATGTAAATATTTATGTCCCCAACTTAGAAGAATCCAAATATATGAAACAATAAAAACATACAGGAACCCATTGATAATATACAGTAATAGGGGACTTTAATGCCCCAGTTACATAGATAGATCATCTAAGCAGAAAACCAGTAAGGAAACAATGGCTTTGAATGACACACTGCACCAGATGGGCTTAACAGATACATCCAGAACATTTCATTCTAATGCAGCAGAATATATATTCTATTCAAGTGCACACGTAACATTGTCCAGAATAGATCACACACTAGGTCACAAATCAGGTCTCAACAAGTACAAAAAGGTTGAGATCAAGTTACGCATATTTTCAGACCACAATGGTATGACTTGATGTCAACCACAAGAAAAAAATTGGAAAGAACACAAATACATAGATATTTAAAGAACATCCTACAAATGAGTGGGTCAACAAGGAAATTAAAGAAAAAAATTAAAAAGTATATGGAAACAAATGAAAATGAAAACACAATAGTCTAAAACCTTTGGGATATGGCAAAAGTGGTCATAAGAGGGAAGTATATAGCAATACAGGCCTACCTCAAGAAGCAAGAAAAATCTCAAATACATAACCTAACATTACACCTAAAAGAGCTAGAAAGAGAGCAAAAGAAACATAAAGCCAACAGAAGGGAAATAATAAAAATTAGAGCACGAATAAATGATAGAGAAACAAACAAAAAACCCTAGTAGAACAGATCAATGAAACCATAGCTGGTTCTTTGAAAGAACTAATAAAATTTATAACCCCCTAGCCAAATTATCAAAAAGAAAAAAGACTCAAAATCAGTAATGAGAATGGAGAAATAACAACCAATACTACAGAAATATAATTATAAGAATATTGTAAAAAACTATATGCCAACAAACTGGGCAATCTGGAAGAAATGGATAAATTTCTAGAAACATATAAACTACCAAAACTGAAATAGGAAGAAATAGAAAAATTGAACAGACTATCAGCAGACATTGAATCACTAATCAAAAATCTCCCAACAAAAGTCCAGGGCCAGATGGCTTCCCAGGGGAATTCCACCAGGCATTTAAAGAAGATTAATACTGGGGCACCCGGGTGGCTCAGTCAGTTGAGCATCTGACTTCGGCTCAGGTCATGATCTCTCAGTCCATGAGTTCGAGCCCCGTGTCGAGCTCTGTGCTGACAGCTTAGACCCTGGAGCCTGTTTCGGATTCTGTGTCTCCCTTTCTCTCTGACCCTCCCCCGTTCAAGCTCTGTCTCTCTCTGTCTCAAAAATAAATAAACGTTAAAAAAAATTAAAAAAAGATTAATACCTATTCTTAAACTATTCCAAAAAATATAAATGGAAAGAAAACTTCCAAACTCATTCTATGAGGCCAACATTACTTTGGTTCCAAACCCAAAGTCTCCACTGAAAAAGAGAACTATAGGCCAATAACCCTGATGAATATAGATGCAAAAATTTTCAACAACATATTACAAATAGAATCTAGCAGTACATAGAAGAATCATTCACCACCATCAAGCGGGATTTATTTCTGGTTGCAAGGGTGGTTCAATATTCACAAATCGATCAATGTGATACATCACATTAATGAGAGAAGAAGAGCCATATGATCCTCTCAATAGATGCAGAAAAAGTATTTGCCAAAGTAAAGCATCCATTCTTTACTACATATATGAAGGCCATATATGAAAAGCCCATAGCTAATAACGTGCTCAATGGGGAAAAACTGAGAGGTTTTCCTCTGTGGTCAGGAACAAGACTAGGATGTTCCATCTCACCACTGTTATTTATCAGAGTACTTGAAGTCCTAGCCACAGCAATCAAACAACAAAAAGAAATAAAAAACATCCAAATCAACAAGGAAGAAGTCAAAGTTTCACTATTTGCAAATGGCATGAAACTTACATAGAAAACCCAAAAGACTCCACCAAAAATAATCGGTAGAACTGATACATGAATTGGGTAAAGTTGCAGGATACAGTGTCAACATACAGAGATCTATTGCGTTTCTATATGCCAGTAATGAAGCAGCAGAAAGAGAATCAAAGAATCAATCCCATTTACAATTGCCTTAAGATACCTGGGAATAAACCTAACCAAAAAGATGAGAGACCTGTACTCTGGAAACTGTAAAACACTGATGAAAGAAATTGAAGAGGACACAAAGAAATGGAAAAACATTTCATCCTCTTGGCTTGGAAGAACAAATATTGTTAAAATGTCTATACTACCCAAAGCAATCTACACATTTAGTGCAATCCCTATCAAAATACCACAAGCATTTCCTAAAGCTAGCACAATGAATCCTAAAATTTGTGTGGAAGCGCAAAAGACCCTGAATAGATAATGCAGTCTTGAGAGAGAAGCAGAAGGCATCACAATTCTGTACTTCATGTTATATTACAAAGCTGTAGTGATCAAGACAGTGTGGTACAAAAAGAGACATATAGATCAATGGAACATAATGGAAAAACCCAGAAATGGTCCCACAACTATATGGTCAACTGATCTTTGACAAAGCAGGAAACAACATCCAATGGCAAAAAGGTAGTCTCCTCAACAAATGGTGTTGGGAAAACTGGAGAGCAACATGCGAGAGAATGAAAGTGGATCACTTTCTTACATCACACCCACAAATAAATTCAAAATGGATGAAAAACCTAAATGTGAGACAGGAAACCATAAAAATCCTTGAGGAGAGCACAGGAAGTAACCTCTTTGACATTGTAGCAACTTCTTACTAGCAAGGTCCCCTGAGGCAAGGGATTCAAAAACAAACATAAAATATTCAGACTCCATTAAGACAAAATGCCTCTACACAACGAAGGAAGCAATCAACAAAGCTAGAAGACATCTTACAGAATGGGAGAAGAGATTTGCAAATGACATATCTGATAAAGGGTTAGTATCCAAAATCTATAAAAAACTTGTTTATAAAATTGAACACGCAAAAACCACCCAGTTAAAATATGGGCAGAAGACATGAATAAGACATTTTTCCAAAGAGGACATCCAGATGGCTGACAGATGAAAAGAAGCTTACTATCACTGATCATCAGGGAAATACAAATCAGAACTACAATGAGATATCCCTTTATACCCCTAAGTATTGCTAAAATTAACATAAGAAACAACAGATGTTCGCAAGGATGTGGAGAAAGGGGAACCCTTTTATACTGTTGGTGGGAATGCAAACCGGTCCAGCCACTCTGGAAAACAGCATGGAGGTTCCTCAAAAAGTTAAAAATAGAAATACCCTATGAGCCAATAATTATGCTAGTATTTACTCAGAGAATACAAAATTACTGATTTGAAGGGACACATGCACTCTGATGTTTATAGCAGCACTATCAACAATAGCCAAATTGTGGAAAGAGCCCAATGCCCATCGACTGATGAATGGATAAAGAAGTGGTACATATATATACAATGGAATATTACCAGCCTTAAAAAAAGAATGAAATCTTGCCATTTGCAAGGACATAGATGGAGCTGGGGAGTATTGTGTTAAGTAAAATGAGTCAGAAAAAGACAAATGCCCTATGATTTCACTTATATGTGGAATTTAAGAAACAAAACAGATGAACATGGGGAGAAAAAGAGCAAAGCAAACCCTAAAGCAGTCTCTTAACTATAGAGAACCAATTGAAGTTTGCTGGAGGGGAGGTAGATGGGGCGTTGGGCTAAATGGGTGATGGGTATTAAGGAGGGCATTTGTTGTGATTGAGCACTGGGTATTGTATGGAGGTGATGAATCAATAAATCCTGCTACACATGACACTAACAAAACACTGTATGTTAACTAACTGGAATTTAAATTTTTTTTAATGTTTTTATTTATTTTTGAGACAGAGCATGAGCAGGGGAGGGGCAGAGAGAGAGAGAGACACACAGAATCCGAAGCAGGCTCCAGGCTCCTCACTGTCAGCACAGAGCCTGACGCGGGGCTCAAACTCACGAGCCATGAGATCGTGACCTGAGCTCAAGTCGGATGCTTAACCGACTGAGCCACCCAGACGCCCTGTTAACTAACTGGAATTTAAATAAATACTTGAAACTACAAAAAAAAAAAAAAAGGCGCCAATGCTATGCATTTGATTTCTTAAAGTGTAAGAATATGATAAAATCTGAAAGCAAAGTGGAATGTAGGTAAGAGAATGAGCAGAGAACAAAATATATAAGTCTGAATAATAATTCCAGAGGAAAGCCAGATGAAGTGATACCACAGATTCCAAAGGGAGATGAAATATTGTAGAAGGTGTAAACATCAAAATAATATCCACCTTTCTGAGAGTAAGCCAAATGTTCAAAAATTAAGAGCTCAGTACCTTTGTAAGAATAGTTTGGACAATGTGTCAGAATTCAGATTTCTGGATACTCAGGAAAGATGAAAAGTAATGATTTGAAGACAGTGAATATCAGATGCTTTTGCCACTATCACTTCAAAAATTCTGACTGCATAGTAAAGGGGAAAACATGAGTCAGTGTGAATGGAAATATGTGGATGTGTGTGTTTGTATTAGTAAGGATTGGAGGGAAACAAAAATAAAGTATTTAATATGCAATAAATAATTACATGCACGTATAATATATGAAAGATGAGTGAGAAGGAAAAAAGATAGTGAACTAACCTTAAAGTAACTTTAAAAATCAAAAGAATGTGTGAAGGTACATAGCAGTCCATTGTTAAATAGGCAGCCTGGAAAAGAAGTGTTATGAATTTAGGTATTATTAGAACCTGCTTCCGTTTCTGCATCTGAGCATCTCTTGATGCCTTACAAACAAGATTACATTTTTCGACACAACTTGGAATATTTGGAAGAGGTTGAATAATGACCTACTGTAATTTGACCATAAGAGAAGGAAAAATATCCATGCTTCTTTTCAATTAGCTTACCTTGGATCTGAGAATTAAAGACAAATCTGGAAAAAAATCTCTCCTAATCTAAAAGCTCTTTTTCTACATAAGAATTCTATAACTCAGCCAGGTTATTGAAAATGTCTTTAAAAAAAATTTCTCTTCCTCCCTCCCTCCCCCTGATCCCTGCATTAACATTGCAGTCATCAAGATCAATTTGGTATGTTTAGATTTTCCAAGGCAGTGGATTTGTTCTGAGTACAAGTGTGTAAGCACATTTGTCTCCATGATTAAAAGGAACCAGTACACCTCTGACACCCAAGAACACAAGCTTTATTTTTCTGAAAAGGATCAATAAGAATAATCTTCTGCATTAAGTGTCAGTCCTGGCTACTCCTTATTTGTGCACAGACAGTAGTTTACCTCTGAATCTCAAAGTGGATTACTACATACATTATTCCCTACAAATACAGCTGAATCATTTAGAGTTCACTTCAGCTCTGATTAGACACAATGATGCAGGAGGAACACATCAGAGACCAGAGAACATATATCGTATGCTTTAATATATCATATTAAAGGTATTAAATATACCTTTAGAATTAGGGGCGCCTGAGTGGCTTAGTCGGGTAAGCATCCAACTTTGGCTCAGGTTATGATCTTGGGGTTTCTGATTTCAAGCCCTGCGTAGGGCTCTGTGTTGACAGCTCTGAGCATGGAACCTGCTTCGGAATCTGACTTCCTCTCTTTCTGCCTCCCCCCCCCCCCCCTTATGCTCTGTCTCTGTGTCTCTCTCTCTCTCTCAAAAAATAAATAAATGTTAAAAAAATTTTTTTAAAAGAATTGAATGGTATAATGTCTGAGACTAGCGAAATGTTCCTTGGTCTTCCTTGTTTGTAAAGAGCCTGGCAGGAATATAGAAAAGTCAATGTATGCAGTGTGGACGTTCCTTAACTAGACAGGCAGGGTGGGAGAAGTGCTAAGTGTTGTTTTATTTTTGGTGAAGTGATATGAAGGGTTAGAATTACTCTTTGAAATTTCCAAAATCTATCTACTTGATTGAAGTTTAGAGCTGAAATTCACTGGTGTTTAGATTATTGAGTCTCAAGATCATGAGCAAGAGACTTAGGAAACTAATTAATGCATAATTATGACATGATCTCAAAAACCATTAAACAGAAAGTAGTGTTAAGAAACTGTAACATGTTCAAGATGTTTGAGGGAACAAAGATGATGGAGTTGTAGATTTCAGGCAAAACAGTGTTTCTTACAACTTTATAATACAGATATTACAACTTTCTTAAGACTTCAAATTTTTCACAAAAGTAAATATTTTGAAACTTTCACTCCCAGCAAATTGGAAGTATTTGGTATTGTGAGAAGGTATCTGCATGTCTGTCTGCCTAGAAGGGATGGAGGCTTCTACTTTTACTCTGGAAAGATTGTGCTGTTGAGGGAAAGTTTGTGAAATCTGAACTGAGTTTACATTCCAGCTCTTATTTTTCCCCCACAAAGGTTCCTGTTTTCCCCCACATCCTTGCCAACACTTGTTTCTTGTCTTCTGGATTTTATCCATTCTAACAAGTGTGAGGTGATAGCTTATTTTGGTTTTGTTTTGTATTTTCCTGATGATTAGTGACATTGACCATCTTTTCACGTGTTTATTGACTATCTGTATGTCTCCTTTGGAAAATATCTATTGAGGACCTTTGCCCATTTTTAATCAAATTATTTGGGATTTTGTTGGGTTGTGTGTTTCACATTGATTTGTATAAATTCTTCATAGATTTTCTTTTTTATTGTTTTTAAAAATACTTTTTTAAATTTACATCCAAGTTAGCATATAGTGCAACAATGATTTCAGTAGATCCCTTAATGCCCCTTACACATTGAGCCCATCCCCCCCTCCCACAACCCCTCCAGTAACCCTCTGTTGGTTCTCCATATTTTTAAGTCTCTTATGTTTTGTCCCCCTCCCTGTTTTTATATTATTTTTGTTTCCCTTCCCTTACGTTCATCTGTTTTGTCTCTTAAAGTCCTCATATGAGTAAAGTCATATGATTTTTGTCTTTCTCTGACTAATTTCACTTAGCACAATACCCTCCAGTTCCATCCACATAGTTGCAAATGGCAAGATTTCATTCTTTTTGATTGCCGAGTAATACTCCATTGTGTGTATATATATATATATATATATATATATATATATATATATATATATACCACATCTTCTTTATCCATTCATCCATCTATGTACATTTGGGCTCTTTCCATACTTTGGCTATTGTTGATAGTGCTGCTCTACACATTGGGGTACATGTGCCCCTTGGAAACATCATACCTGTATCCCTTGGACAAATACCTAGTAGTGCAATTGCTGGGTTGTAGGATAGTTCTATTTTTAACTTTTTGAGGAAACTGTGTACTACTTTCCAGAGTGGTTGCACCAGTTTGCATTCCCACCAGCAGTGCAAAACAGATCCTCTTTCCCTGCATCGTCGCCAACATCTGTTGTTGCCTGAGTTGTTAATGTTAGCCTTTCTGACAGGCATGAGGTGGTATTTCATTGTGGTTTTGATTTTTATTTCCCTGATGATGAGTAATGTTGAGCATTTTTTCATGTGTTGGTTAGTCATCTGGATGTCTTCTTTGGAGAAGTGTCTATTCATGTCTTTTGCCCATTTCTTCACAGAAATATTTATTTTTAGGTGTTGAGTTTGATAAGTTCTTTATAGATTTTGATACTAACCCTTTATCTGATATATCATTTGCAAATATCTTCTCCCATTCTGTCAGTTGCTTTTTAGTTTTGCTGATTGTTTCTTTCGCTGTGCAGAAGCTTTTCATTTTGAGGAGGTGCCAATAGTTCATTTTTGCTTCTGTTTCCCTTGCCTCCGGAGATGTGTTGAGTAAGAAGTTGCTGCGGCTGAGATCAGAGGTTTTTGCCTGCTTTCTCCTTGAGGATTTTGATGCCTTCCTGTCTTACATTTAAGTGTTTCATCCATTTTGAGTTTATTTTTGTGTACAGTGCAAGAAAGTGGTCCAGGTTCATTTTTCTGCATGTCACTGTCCAATTTTCCCAGCACCATGTGCTGAAGAGACTGTCTTTACTCCATTAGATATTCTTTTCTGCTTTGTCAACCATTAGTTGGCCATATGTTTGTGGGTCCATTTCTGGGTTCTCTATTCTGTTCCAATGATCTGAGTGTCTGTTTTTGTGCCACTTCATAGATTTTCAATACTAATCCCTTATTTTCTATACTATCATTTGTGAATATCTTCTCCCATTCAGCAGTTTGTCTTTTAGTATTGTTGATGGTTTCCTTGGGTATGCAAAAGCTGTTTCTTTTAATGTTGTCCCAATAGTTTATTTTTGCTTTTGTTTTTCTTGCCTTAGGAGACATATCTAGAAAAATATTGCTATGGCTAATGTCATAGAAAATATTACCTGTGTTCTGTTCCAGGATTTGCATGGTTTCAGGTCTCACACTTACGTGTGTAATCAATTTTGAATTTATTTTTGTGCATGGTGTTAGAAATTAGTCCAGTTTTGTTCTTTTACAAGTATCTGCCCAGTTTTCCCAGCATCATTATTGAAAAGACTGGCTTTTCCACATTGTATATTCTTGTCTAGACCATGTAAATGTGTGTTTATTTGGGGGGGTCTCTATGCTGTTTTATTGATGTTGCTTTTTTATCCATTCCACCACTCTTTTGATCAGAATATTTATCAGTTACATTTAAAGTAATTTTTAATAGCTATGCACTTATTGCCATTTTTAAAATTTGTTTTCTTGTTTGTAGTTATTTCTTCTATTTTTACTCTCTGTCATTGTGATTGATAAGTATAGTGTTTTGTTTGGCTTTCTTTCTCTTTTTTGTTTGCATCTAATAGAGATTTGGGGTTTGTGGTTACCATCATGTTCATATGTAAAACTCTAAGAAAATAGTAGTCCATGTTAATTGGGTGGTAATTTAAGTTCAAACATTCAAAAAGAAGAAGAAAGAACCTCTTTTTATTAATATTTTTCCTATTTCCAGTTATAGCAATTTCTTTTCCACTTAAAGCAGTCTCTAACATTTTTGTAAGGCTAGTTTAGTGGTGATAAACTCTATTTTTTGTCTGGGAAACTTTTTAACCTCTCCTTCAAATCTGAATGATAACCTTGTTGGATAGAGTATTCTTAGTTGTAGGTTTCTCCTTTTAGTACTTGGAATATATCATGCCACTCCCTTCTGTCCTGCAGTTTCTGCTATAAAATTAGATGATAGTCTTGTGGGTTTTCCCTTGTAGGTAACTTTTTGTTTCTCTCTTGCTGCTGTTAAAATTCTCCTTTTTATCTTTAACAGTTGACATTTTGGTTATTATGTGCCATGGTGTGGACCTCCTTGGATTCTTCTTGTTTCGAATTCTCTGTGCTTCCTGGACTTGGATGTCTAGTTTCTTCCCCAGATTAGAGAAGTTTTCATTATTACTTCTTCAAATAAGTTGTACATGTGTGTCTCTTTCTCTCCTTCTTCTTCTTCTGGGACCCCTATAATTTGAATGTTTGTTTCCTCAATTTTGTTCAAAAGATCTCTTAATCTGTCCTCATTTTTAAGTTTTTTCTCTTTGTTGTTCAGCTTGTGTGCTTTCCATTATCCTGTCTTCCACATCGCTGATATGTTCTTCTACATCCTCTAATCAATTGTTGATTCCCTCTAGTGTGTGTTTTATTTTGTGGTTGTTGATTTCCTCTAGTATGTCTGATTAGTTCTTTTCTAAAAAAAAAATTAGAGAGAGCGAGCAAGTGTGGGGGAGGGGCAGAGATAGAGAGGAGAGAGAGAATCCCAAGTATCCCAAGAATCTATGCTGTCAGTGCACAGCTGACATGGGTCTTGAACTCATGACCCTGAGAGCATGACCTGAGCCAATATCAAGAGTCAGACTCTTGACTGACTGAGCCACCCAGGTGCCCGTGATTAGTTCTTTTTAACATTTTATATCCTTATTGAAGGTCTCACTGAGTTCCTCCATTCTTTTCTCCAGCCCGTGGAGTATCTTTATGATTATCAGTGTAAATTCTTTATCAGGCATATGGCTTATCTGTTTTATTTAGTTCTTTTTCTAACATTTTTCTGGTTCTTTGTTTTGGAGCACATCCTGTCTCCTCCTCCTGTTAAATTTTGTGTTTGTTCCTATGGGTTAGAAAACATGAGTGTTTCTCCTAAAGTTGAAGAAATGGTCTTGTGTATGGTGTCCCTTAGGCAGATTATATGTACTTGGTGATTTGCTGGTGGGCTGGAGCTCTGGCCATATTTACTAGTTACTCTTTTAAGCCATGGCTTTTTACAGAAAGAATAAAGCAAAAAATAAGAAAAAAGAAAGGAAGAAAATGAAAAAAATTTAAAAAGAAATAAAAGGAGATAAAAAAAATTTTTAAAGTGCACAAGATAGAAAAAAACAAGTCCTAAAAGAAAAAAAGAAGACATATTTTTAAAAGTAAAAAAAATATTATTTCAAAAATGCCCAGAAAACTGCATTTTGTTTCTTCTGCTCCAGCACCACAAACAAGGCAGCTGGTGTGGGCTTATGGAGCCTAGGCTTGCTGAAGTCACAAGCTCACCATGAAGCAGACCCTGCCCTCGTCTGGGATTTTATGCTAGAGAGGGAGAGAATGTTCTCACAATTCCTTAGCCCTTTTAAATCATAGTTCTTTTTCTGTGCCCCAGCATAACCAGGATTGGTGTGGGCTTGAGGACCATGGGTTTGCTGAGGTCAAAAGCTTTCTGTGGTAATCTGACCCACTTCCTACAATGGCCAGACCCTGTTTAAGTCTGGGCTTTTAAGGTTGAGGTGGAGAGAGGTTTCCAATGGTTCCTTGACCCTGTTAAGTTTAGTTTCTTTCTCTGTGACCCAGTATGACTAGGGCTGGTATAGGCTTCTGGATGCTGAGCTCACTGGTGTCAAGCTCACTGAGATGACTACACCCACCCATTATGGTGTCTGAACCCTGCTCTTGCCTAAGTTTTCAAGGTGGGGTGGGAACATAAACTGACATTTTCCAGTCCCTCTGATCTGGAGAGCTTTCCCACAGCTCATACATTGCTAAACAGAGCTCTGGGGACGTCTCTTGCATATGCTAGTTGCTCTTTTTTAATTAATTTAATTTAATTTAATTTAATTTAATTACAGTATAGTTAACATAGTGTTGTATTAGTCTTGGTGTAAAATATAGTGATTCAATGATTCTCTACATCACCCAGTCCTCATCATGACAAGTGCAGTCCCATCACCTATTTTACCCATTTCCCCACCCACTTCCTTTCTAGTAACTATCAGTTCTCTATAGTTAAGAGTCTGTTTCTTGGTTTGTCTCTCTTTTTATTCTCCTTCGCTTTCTTGTTTTGTTGATTATATTTCACATATGAATGAAGTCATATGGTATTTGTCATTCTCTGACTGACTTATTCACTTAGCATTATACTCTTCAGCTCCATCCATGTAATTGCAAATGGCAAGATTTCATTCTTTTTGATGGATGAGTAATAGTCCATTGTATATCACTTCTTTTTTATCCATTCATCTGTCGATGGACACTTGGCTGCTTCCATAATTTGTCTATTATAAATAATGCTGCAGTAAACATAAGGGTGTATGTATCCCTTCTTATTAGCACTTTTTTTTTTTTTTTTGGTAAATACCCAGTAGTTTGATCACTGGATCACAGGGTAGTGCTATTTTTAACTTTTTGAGGAAACTCCATGCTGTTTTTCAGAATGGTTCCACCAGTTTGCATTCCCACTGATAGTGTAAAAGTGTTCCTTTCTCCACATCCTTACCTGTTGTTTCTTGTGTTTTTAATTTTACCCATTCTTACAGGTGTGAGGTGACATATCATTGTAGTTTTGATTTCCATTTCCCTGATGGTGGTTGATGTTGAGCATCTTTTCATGTGTCTGTTGGCCATCTGTATGTTTTCTTCAAAGAAATATCTCTTCATTTCTTCTCATTTTTAAACTGGATTATTCATTTTGGGATGTTGAGCTTTATAAGTTCTTTATATATTTTGGATACTAACCCTTCATTGGATATGTCATTTGCAAATATTTTTTCCCATTTAGTTGATTGTCTTTTACTTTTGTTAATTGTATACTTTGCTGTGGAAAAGCCTTTTATTTTGATGTAGTCCTAATAATTTATTTTTGCTTATATTTTAGGAAACATATCTAGAGACATGTTGCTGTGGTCATTGTCAGAGAAATCATTCCCTGTGCTCTCTTCTAGGATGTTTATAGTTTTGATTCTCACATTTAGGTCTTTAATCCATTTTGAGTTTATTTTTGTGTATGGTGTAAGAAAGTGGTCCAGTTCCATCCTTTTTCATGTAGCTGACCAGTTTTCCCAACACCATTAGTTGAAGAGACTGTCTTTTTCACATTGAATATTCTTTTCTGCTTTGTCAAAGATTAATTGACCATATAATTGTGGGTTCGTTTCTGGATTATCTATTTTATTCCATTGATCTATGTGTCTTTGTGCCAGTACCATACTATTTTGATTACTACAGCTTTGTAATATAACATGAGGTCTGGAATTATTATACCTCCAGGTTTTCTTTCCTTTTTCTGGTGCGCTTTTGTTATTTGGGGTCTTTTGTGGTTCCATTCAAAAATTAGGCTTATTCTAGTTCTCTGAAAAAACACTGGTGGTATTTTGATAGAGATTGCATTAGATGTATAGATTGCTTTGGGTAGTATAGACATTTTAACTTTATTTGTTCTTCCAGTCTATGAACATAGAGTGTCTTTCCATTTCTTTGTGTCATCTTTAATTTATTTCATCAATATTTTATAGTTTTCAGACTACAAATCTTTCACCTCTTCAGTTAGGTTTATTCCTAGGTGTCTTATTTTAGGTGCCATTGTAAATGAGGTTGTTTTTGTAATTTTTCTGCTGCTTTATTATTACTGTATAAAAATGCTATGGATTTCTGCACATTGCTTTTGTATCCTGTGACTTTACTGGATTCATTTATCAGTTCTAGTAGTTATTTTGTGGAGTCTTTAGGGTGTTCTACATATAGTATCATTTCATCTGAAAATAGTGAAAGTTTTACTTTTTCCTTACCAGTTTGGTTATTTCTTTTTGTTATCTAGTTGCTGTGGCTAGGACTTCCATTGTTATGTTTAATAAAAGTGGTTAGAATGGACTTTTTTGTCTTATTCTTAACCTTAGGGGGAAAGCTTTTAGTTTTCCCCATTGAGCAAGATGTTTGCTATGGGTTTTTCATATATTGCCTATATTATGTTGAGGTATGTTCCCTCTAATCCTACTTTGTTGGGGGAGGGGGGATTATCATGAATGGTTCTGCATTGCCAAATTCTTTTTCTGTGGCCATTGAGATGATCATATGATTTTTATCCTTTCTCTTATTGATGTGATGTATCACATTGATCCAACCTTGCATCCTGGTAATAAAACCCACTTTATCATGGTGGATGAAATTTTTAGTGTATTGTTGGATTCTATTTGCAAGTAGTTTGTTGAGAATTTTTGCATCTATGCTCATCAGAGATATGGGTCTGTAGTTTTCTTTGTTTTTGTGTTGTTTTATCTGGTTTTTGGTACCAGAATGATAGTGGCATCATAGAATGAATTCAGAAGTTTTCCTTCTATTTTTTGGAATAGTTTGAGTAGAATAGTTATTAAAATGTTCTGCTTTAAATGTTTGGTAGAATTTTCCTGTGAAGCCCTCTGGTCCTGGACTTTTGTTTGTTTGGAGTTTTTTGATTATTGATTCAATCTTCTTGCTGGTAATTATCTGTTCAAGTTTTCTAATGTTTTCTGCTTCAGTTTTGGTAGATTATGTTTCTAGGAACTTAACCATTTCTTCTAGGTTGCCAAATCTTTTGGCATATAGTTTTTCATAATATTCTCTCACAGTTGTTTGTATTTCTTTGGTGTTGGCTATTTATCCTCTTTAATTGGTAATTTTGTGTATTTGAGTCCTTCCCCCTCCCAACACACACTGTGTCTCTTTGATGAATTTAGGTAGAAGTTTATACATTTTGTTGATTTTTTTCAAATAACTACCTCCTAGTTTCACTGATCTGCCATGTTGTTTTTTTAGTTTCTGTTTTTGAGCTTCTGTCGCTTTCTTTCATGATTTGCTCATTTTCTTTAGTGATACACTTGAATTCCTTACTCTTTATTTTTTTGCATATCTTTT
Source organism: Herpailurus yagouaroundi (assembly GCF_014898765.1). Classification (NCBI taxonomy): domain Eukaryota; kingdom Metazoa; phylum Chordata; class Mammalia; order Carnivora; family Felidae; genus Herpailurus; species Herpailurus yagouaroundi. The sequence goes on from NW_024412400.1 coordinate 21,025,010, forward strand.
ACTGTTTTGTGATTTGTGGTTACCATTTGGTTTATATATAACTTCTTCTGCATAGAGCAGTCTATATTAAGCTTAATTTTGAACTCATTTTTCACTCTGCTCCCCTCTAAGTTTCAGATATTTGGTATCATATATATATATATATATATATATATATATATATATATATATATATAT
>NW_024412400.1:21025196-21124891 GCF_014898765.1 Herpailurus yagouaroundi
TATATATATATATATATATATATATATATATATATATATATATATATTTTGTTTTTTTGGGAGAGAGAGAGAGAGGTGGGGAGAGAGGGAGAAAACCAGCACAGAGTCCGATGTAGGGCTCGAACTCAAACTCATGAACCATGAGATCATAAGCTGAGCCAAAATCAAGAGTTGGACACTTAACCAACTGAGCCATCCAGGCACCCTGGTATCATATTTTACATTCTTTAATTTTGTGCTTGTCTTGACTGATTTTTACAGATCTTCCTTTTTTTTTTTTTTTTTTTGGCCTTCTTAACATTTCTCATAGGGCTTGTTTAGTGGTCATGAATTCTTTTAACTTTGGTTTGTCCAGGAAACTCTTTATTTCTCCTTCTATTCCAAATGATGGCCTTGATGCATCGAGTACTCTTGGCTGCAAATTTTACCCTTACAGCACTTTGACTATATCATTCCCATCCCTTCTGGCCTGCAAAGTTTCTGCTGAAATTCAGCTGACAGCCTTATGGGGTTCTTTTTGTATGCAACTGTCTTTTCTTTTGCAACCTTTAAAATTCTTTTAATTTTTATTTTAAATGTTTTTTTTTTATTTTTGAGAGAGAGAGAGTGCGAGTGGGGAGAGGGGGACACAGAATCTGAAATAGGGTCAGGCTCTCTGAGCTGTCTGCACAGAGACTGAAAGGGGGCTCGTACTCACATGCTGTGAGATCACGACCTGAGCTGAAGTGGGAAGCTCAACCGACTGAGCCACCCAGGTGCCCCTAAAATTATTTTTAATCATTTTGGTTTTGTTTTGTTATTTGTTTGTTGTCATTTTAAGTACTCTGTGTTGTTTTGCAGACCTCCTTGCGTTGAATTTATTGGAGGGATCTCTGTGCCTTTTGAATCTGGATGTTTCCCTTGCCAGATTTGGGAAATGTTTAGCTATTATTTTATCAAACACATTTTCTGCCCCCCTTTCTTGCTCTTCTCTTCTGAGATCCCTGTAATGCAAATGTTATTATGCTTGATGGTGTCACTGAGTTCCCTGTTTTCATTGTTCAGTATTTATCTCTTACCTGTTCAGCTTGATTACTTTCCATTACTCTATGCTTCAGGTCACGGATATGTTCCTCTGCTACCTGTAGGCTATTCTTTATTTTACCGATTGTATTCTTAATTTCTTTTACTGAGTTAATCATCTCTGATGTTATTTTTTATCTCTTTGTCAGTAGTCTCACTGCTATCCTCCACCCATTTCTGGAGTCCAGTGAGTATTTTTATGATCATTACTTTAAATTCTCAATCAGGCATCTTACTTATTTCTGTTACACTTAGGATGTATGACAGATTGGGCTGTGATTTGGACCTATTCTTTCATTTTGGATTTATTTCTCTGTCTCTTCATGTTGTCTACCTCTCTGGGTCTGTTTCTCTGTTTTAGGAAAGTCAGCTACATCTTTTGCTCTTGAAAGTAGTGGCTTTATGTAGAAGAGGCCCTGTAGTGCCCTGCAGTGCTCTGTTCGCTATTCACCAGTGCTCGACGCTTCATGGGAGTCTCATGTGTGTATTGCTTGCCTAATGCTATTGTGTCTGAGTCGCTTTTCTTTGCAATCCAGAGGTCTGAACTGACTTTCTACCTGTTGTGACTATGTTTGCTGTCTGTGATGTCAGTGAGACCTAGGCAGGTCTGCTCTGAGGTGGCATGACGACAGAAGGGCGTGGGGATGGGGTGGCAGTGGTAGCAAAATTCGCACTGAGCCACTAGTCCTAGGCTGGATTCTTTGAGGCACGGTGGCAGCCAGGGCATGGCAGCCAGGAGCACTCACTGTCTGTGTACAGGGTAGCTGGAAAGGGTATGCTTAGCATTAGCAAAATTTGCACTGAGTCGCTAGTCTTAGGCCAGATCCCTGAGAGCATGGTGGTTGCCAGGGGCATGGTGTGTGTGGAAGGGTTGGCTGGATGGGGCATGTGTGCCATTAACAAAATTTGCACTGAGCCCAGGCCCTAGGCCAACAGGTTTGAGTAGGTCAGTCCTCAGGAGAACTTGTGGGTGGGGTACACTGCTAGCAAGTGTCTGCTCAGAGCCACCTCCTGCAGGTGGCTCTATATTTATGCTGGGAGGGGGCACGGGAGAGGAAAATAGCATCTGCCAGCTCTTTGGTTCTAGAAGTTCTCCAATAGGCTCTGGGATCAGTATAAACAGATTTCCTTCCCCCTTTGCCCCAGGTGTTGTACAAACTATGGCTTCTATGTTGCCCTTCACCCAGTGCTGAGTCAGCTGGCCTTAAACCTCCAGGCTCCAACTACCACTGGTTTTACAAAACTCACAGAATCCTTCCCCTCATTTTCAAGGCCAGAAGTTCTGGGGATTTGTTTTCTCTGTGTGGGCTCCCTGGTGCTTCCCCCTCTCAGCACCCACGGCTCCCTCCCTCCTACAGGCAACATCCAACCATCCTTTCTTTCCTTCCTAACTTCTCTGATGTGGCTTCTTCTCTACACTTAAATGTAGAGTTTGTTCTGTCAGTCTTCAGATTGCTCTCTGGTTTATTTACTCAGATGTGAGTGTATATAGTTGTAAACATGGGCTGAGGTGAGATTAGGGTCCTGCTACTTCTGCCATCTTCCAAAATCTTTTGCTAGATAATCTTTTAAACCATGCAATATTTCTGTGCCCAAAGACAGAGGAATCTGTTCCAAGTCCCTCAGTACTATCCTTCCCCACCACCATCCTCAGCATTGGAGGTAGGGGTTCCTTTTATTACCATATCTCTCTCTCTCTTGCTTTTCTCTTGTTGTTTTCTGTCTTTGGTTGTTTAGTGACTGTTCAGCCAGCCATAAGTTTTTTTTCAGGAGCAATTCTTGTATTAATAGGTATAATTTGGTGTGATCTGTGGAAAAGGTGAGTTCACAGTCTTCCTACGTTGCCATCTTGACCCAGAACTGAGAATCAAGTTTTATTCTTTTACAGTGAATATCCAGTTTGCTAGCACCATTTCTAGGAGAGACCATCTTTAATACGTTGAATATTTTTGACTCTCTTGTCAAACATTAGTTGAGCATATATACTAGAGTTTATTTATGAACTCTCAATTCTGTTCCATTGATATATTTGCCTGTTTTTATGATAGCACCATACTGATTTAATTACTATAGCTTTATATTATACTTTTTTTAATGTTTATTTATTTTGGAAAGAAAAAGTGTGCAAGGAGTAGGGGAGAGGCAGGGAGAGACATAGTCACAGAATCTGAAGCAGGCTCCAGGCTTTGAGCTGTCAGCACAGAGCCCAATGCAGGGCTCTAATTCATGAGCCGTGAGATCATAACATGAGCTGAAGTCAGATGTTCAACCAACTGAGCCACCCAGGTACCCTTCTGTAGCCTGATATTATAGCTTGAAATCAACAAGTGTGATGCCTCCAGCTTTGTTCTTTTTTATTAGGATTTCTTTTGCTATTCAGTGTCTTTTGTGGTTCCATATAAATTTTAGAAGTGTTTTTTCTGTTTCTGTGAAAAATGTCATTGGTATCTTGATAGGGATTCCACTGACTCTCTAGATGGCTAGTGGTAGTATGGACATTTTAAGAATATTAATTCTTCCAATCCATGAACATGAAATACCTTTCCATTTATTTGTGTTGTATTTGATTTATTTCATCAGTGTCTTACACTTTTTAGAGTAGAGATCTTTCACCTCCTTGTCTAGGTTATTCCTCAGTATTTTATTTTGATGCCATTATGAGGTCAGTTACTTTATTTCTTTTTCAAAAAATTGGTAGTGTACAGAAACATTACTGATTCTGTATGTTCATTTTGTACCCTGCAATTTTACTAACTTTGATTAGTTCTAAGTTTTCCGTTGAGTCTTTTGGATTTTCTATATATAAAATCATATCATTTGCAAATAGAGACAATTTTACTTCTTCTATTTCAACTCTGTCACCTTTTCTTTCTTTTTCTTGCCTAATTGCTACAACTAGGTCCTCAGGAACTGTGTTGAGTAGCAACAGTGAGAGTGGGCATCCTTCTTTTGTTCCCAACATTGAAGGAAAAGCTTTCAACCTTTTATCATGGAATATGATGATAGCCGTGTGTTTGTCATAGATTACCTTCATTATGTTGAAGTATGTTTCTTCTATGCCTAATTTAAGTGGTTTTTATTATGAATAGATATTAAATTTTGCCAACACCTTTTTCTGTGCCTTTGGGGATGATCAAATTATTTTTCATTTATTTTTGTAAATGGAATGTATATCACATTTATTGATTTGTGTATGTTGAACCCTTCTTGCATCCCAGGGATAAATCCCACCAGATAATGGTAAATGATCCTTTGAATCATTTTGAATTTGCTGAGTCATGTTGAATTCACTTTATTAATATCTTGTTGAGAATATTTATATTTATACTTATTTAGAGATCGAGGCCTATAGTTACTAGTAGTGTCTTCATCTGGCTTTGATATCAGGATAATGCTGGCCTCATAAAAGGAGTTTGGGATGGCTCTCCCCTCTCGGATTGTTTTTTAAGAGTTTCATAGGGGTGTCTAGGTGGCTCAGTCATTTGAGTGTCTGACTCTTGATTTTGGCTCAGATCATGATCTCATGGTTCATGGGTTTGAGTTCTGCATTGGGCTCTATGCTGACAGTGTGGAGCCTACTTGGGATTCTCTTTCTCCTCTCTTCTCCTTCCCCCTCCTCCAAATAAATAAATAAACTTAAAAAAATAAAGAGTTTGAGAATAATTGGTGTTTCATCTTTAAATGTTTGGCACAGTTCACCAGTAAGTCCATCTTATATTGGGTATTTCTTCATTGGGAGACTTTTTACTACAGATTCCATTTCCTTATGTGTAATAGGTCTGAATCATGAATTATTTCTTCATGATTCATCTTCCGGTTTGTATATTTCCAAGAATTTTTCCATTTCTTCTTGGTTGTCCAGTTTGTTGTTTTATAGTTGCTCATAGTAGCCTCTTATGATTATTTGTATTTCTGTGGTATTATTTTTAATGTCTCCTTTTTCATTTATAATTTTCTTGATTTAGATAATCTTTTTTTCTCTTCATTAGTACAGCTAATGCTTTGTCAATTTTGTTTGTTTTTTCAGTAAACCAACTCTTATTTTTTTAAATTTACATCCAAGCTTATAGTACAACAATGGTTTCAGGAGTATATTCCTTAATGCCCCTTACCCCTTTAGCCCATCCCCCTTCCCACAACCACTCCAGTAACCCTCTGTTCTCCATTTTTAAGAGTCTCTTATGTTTTGTCCCCTCCCTGTTTTTATATTATTTTTGCTTCCTTTCCCTTGTGTTCATCTGTTTTTATCTTAAAGTCCTCAGTAAACCAACTTTTGGGGTGGTTAATCTTTTCTGTTGTTTTCCTGTTCTATATTTCAGTAATTTATGTTCTAATGTTTATTATTTACTTCATTTTGCTAATGTTGGACTCAGTTTCTTCTTTTTCTAATTCCTTAATGTATAGAGTTAGGCTATGTGGGATATTTCTTATTTCTTAATATAGGTGTTTATTACTGTGAATATCTCTTGTAGAACTGCTTTTGCTGTATTCCAAGAGTTTTGGTATATTGTGTTTCTATTTTCATTTGTCTCAAGAAACATATTTCCCCTTTAATTTGTTCTTGATTCATTTGCTATTCAGGAGAATGTTGTTTGATTTCCATGTATTCATGAATTTTCCAGTTTTCTTCTTGTTATTTCTAATTTCATCCATTGTAGTCAGAGAATTGTACCTGATATTTTAGTCTTCTTGTTTTTGCTAACTCCTATTTTGTAGTCTGACACGTGGTTTATTCTTTAAAAAGTTCCATGTGCATTTTACAAGAATCTGTATTCTATCATTTGTCAGATAAAATGTTCTATATTTATCTATTAGGTCCAATTGGTCTATAGTGTTGAAATCCAGTCTTTCCTTACTGATTCTCTATTCAGATAGGCTGTCTATTGTTGAGAACAGTGTAGTAAAGTCCCCAATTCTTACTGTATTATTGCTTGTTTCTCCTTTTAGCTTTGTTCACTTTGCTGTATATGTTTAGGTCCTCTGATATTGGACACATAGATATTTATAATTTTTATATATTCATAAATGATTAATTCTTTGCCATATAATGACTTTGCCTATTTTTACCATTTTTAACCTAAAGTTCCATTTTGTCTGATAGAAGTATAGCTAATTCTGCTTTTTGTTGTTGCTGTCAATTGTGTGAAATATCTCTTTCCAGTTCTTCACTCTAAGTGTATCTTTAAGGCTTAGTTTTCTGTAGGTAGTATATCATTGGATCTTTTTATTTTATTTATTTTATTCATTCTCCCATTCTGTATCTTTTGATTAATAATTTAATACATTGATGTTTAAAGTAATTAGTGATAGACAGGATTTATTGTTGCCATTATGTTAGTTAATTGATTTCCGGTTGTTTCCTAGATCCATTGTTCCTTATTACTTACCTTGCTGCCTTTATGTTTTGATGTCTATCAGTAGGCATTGACTTCATCATCATGTTCTTTTGTGTAATTCTTAGGTTTTTCCCTTGTGCTATGAAGCTTACATAAATTACTTTACAATTATAATACCCTGTTCTAAAATAATAACAACTTCAATAGAATTTCTAAACTTTATACTTGTATTTCTCCTCCATCTCACATTTCAGGTCTTTGCTGTTACAATTTACATATTTTATGTTGTGTAACTAATAACAGATTTTTTAGTTATGGTTATTTTTAATACATTTGTTTTAACTTTAGAGTTGTAAGTGAATTATGCACCACCCCTACCATATTACAGAATTTAAGTTTAACAAAGTATTTAGCATTGCCAATGAGTTTTGTGCTACCTTTTTAATGTTTTTATGATGTTAATTACCCCTGTCTTTTTACTTCCACTTAAAGAATTCCCTTTAGCATTTCTTATAAGGCATGTCTAATGGTAATGAATTCTCTCAGCTCTTGATTTTTTTCAGGAAGTCTTTATCCTGCTCTCATTTCTGAAGGACAGTTTCACCAAGTATAGAATTCTTAGTTGACAGATTTTTTTTTTCTTCAATATTTTAAACATGTCAACCCATTCTGTTCTGCCCTGAAGTGTCTCTGGTGACAAATCTGTCAACAGCATTAGGGGTTTTCCTTGCATGTAATTTTTCTCTTTCTGCATTCCAAATTCTTTGTCTTTTGACAATTATGTGTATTTCAATGCAGCTTTATTCAGGCTCACCCTATTTAGGGTCCTTTGACTTTCATGGACATGGATCTGTATTTCTCTTCCCAGTTTTGGGAAGTTTTCAGACCTTACTGTTTAAATACTCTTTATGTCACTTTCTCTTTTCTTTCTGGTATTTCCATCATGCAAATATTGCTTCTTTCCATGTGTCACATAAGCTCACAGGCTTTGAGTTTTTAATTTTTTTTTAATCTTCTGACTAGATTGTTTCAAATGTTTTATGCTCCAGTTTGCTGATTCTTTCTTCTGTATTATCTAGTTTGCTTTTGAAACTCTAATGAATTCTTCAGTTCATTTACTGTATCTTATAAATCAGGATTTTTTTATGGTTTCTATTTTTTAATGGTTTTTACTTCTTTATTAAAATTTTTTTTTCTTGTTTTTTGAATTTCATTTAATTGTTAGTCTGTGTGTTCTTGTTGTTCACTAAACTTCCTAAGAGGATTATTCTAAACTCTTTAAATGACAGTTTATAGATCTCCATTTCTTTAGGGTCAGCTATTATAGCTTTATTAGTTTTCCTTGGAGGTAATATATTTACCTGATTTTTCATTATCTTTGATTTTTTACATTGGTATCTGTGCAGTTGAGTAATCAGTCTCCTCTTCCAGACTTTACAAGTTTACTTTGGCAGGTGAGGTCACCATTTTGCTGGGCAAATGGGGGAAGCCATGGGTTGTGTTCTCCATTTAAGTACCACTGTAAGAAGGGCTGTTGGAGCAGTGCAGATTTCTGTGTGCTATGATTAGACTTTTTGCTCAAATAGGCTAAAGGCTGTCTTCAGCAGTGAGTGGGGCTATAAATTAGTTTTCATGCCTGGGCACAGTGGGAGAAGCAGCTCTAAAGGTGAAAAAGCTTTTTATCTTAATTCCAGTTAAACTACACCCCCAGTTCCCTGGCTGAACAGAGAGACATTGGCTTTCCACTGCAGACTATTAGCTATGCCTGCCCATCTTTGCTCAAGTTGCTCACTTACACAGCTTCCACGTGTCCTTACCTGAACTTCTGGACCAGAAAGGCCTAGGAGTCACAGCGGATGTGGTTATGTTTCAGCTTACTTGCCTGGTAACCAGACTTTCTACTACATCTTGTTCCTATATTACCAATGACTTTTCAAACCCTGAGGGTATTTGTGGATGTTTGCAAAGGCTAATGGTTTACTTGCTCTGACAATTTCAGAGTATTTACAAAGCACTACTTCTGTCTAGGGATTCCCCCAGGCTGCATAAGCCCCTTTCTTTCTTGGAGCAAGTTAAAACTATTTGCTCAGTTGCATTCTTCCGAGAAGTGCAAAGGAAGGAGAAAGGAAACAAAAACTCTCCTCAGGTTGCCCGACATTTGATCTGGAATGAGGTTTGGCAAGGGTAGGATTTGAAAATAGTCCAGTAAGTTTAGCACCAAAACTTACGTTTGGAGGTCTTTTCTTATCATGTGAAATGTTTAGAATTGGCTATCTTATTGAGATAAAAGGGACAAATCTGAACAAGATCTTTTAATGGACACCAAGAAACATGTAAGTGGCTTTATTTTTTGGATGGAGATGATTCAATTAAGATCCCAATGCAAAACTCTATTTTCCACTTGCTAGAAAGGCAGTGGACCAAGGAAGAAGAAAAAATAATGTATCTAAAATTGTGATTTTTGACCTGTTAGATTTTATCTAATGGATTTTAAGGGGCAAAATTACACATAAACAGAAAACTTTATTTTAGCAAGTGGCTTAAATGATTGCACGAGCGGTTCTCTGAGGAGAGGTTTCAAAATATTATTAAAAAAACCAAAATGTGAGAAAAAGTCTTAAATAATGGGACTGCAGCAAGGATTCAGTCTTGGCAATAAACATTGATATTCCCCAACTGACTTAAATTTGATTGTGCCAAATGAGTAATGCTCATGAATTAATGTAAATTCTTTATTGAAATTCTTATACCTCCCCTTCAGCAGAACCTTGTCAGAGAAGAATAGATCCCCATAGAACTCTACCCTGAGCTTTCTGTCAGGAACACTTTAAATTACTCACATAATGATGCTTATGCATCTACTAATAGAAGTAGTTCAAGCCTCAAAATGCCCCTTAGTGAATAAATACCATGTGAGCAACTCTCTCTGACTCATTGCCTCCAGTGGACATTTGTCCTGGAAGGCAGGGAGTATAAGTCTTGGGGTGTGAGGTATGTTTCTGATTGTTTAGATTTGAACTAAGTTTCTTATTTATTCTAATTCTTTCTCTTGTTCTTCTCCCTCAACTTAGTTTTATGTAAAAGGCTAACATCATGATCATCAGATTTTCTCACTGTGTCTATCATTTATGTTTAAGCAAGTTCTTTGTAATTTTTTTAATATTTACTATAAGCGTCAACTGGATGGTGCCACTCTTTGGTGTGACATAGAGGAATTTATGCATTGCTAGGTAATGAAAACAAAAATATATGTTAGGAGAGGACTGATTTTTACCTTCTAAATATAAATGTCTGTATTTTAAATGATGAAAATAAGTTGGAAAATTTAACTTTAAAATATCAATACATATATATTGAAAAACCCAAACAGAAGGACAAAAGGAGCAATGACAAATAAATAAAAAATTTCCAAATATAATAAAGTGATACTTCTAGGAATTCAGTAAATCTTACTTTAGTTGCAAGTAAATTCTTCCTTTTTCAAAGCTCTAGTCCCATTTATCAATTTATTCTCAGGTTTTAAATTGCCAATTTCCACTTCAGTGGCTATATTAAATTTTTGCTAGTAATTTGCTAGAAGAACATCATACTTGTTCATGTACATTCACTTGTCTTATGTCACTTAGTACCTTAGTACACTTAGTACTAAAGTGTCTCAGTATATCCTGAAATCACCTTATCTTTGAGGTTATTCTGCCTTTTATGGTAGAAGCAGGTGATGGCATTGTGGCTGTTCTAGATTTCTCATTGTTTCCTGTGGACTTTCTCTGAGGCAAAGTCTCAGCAACTTTTCTAAGAGTCAAGTTAACTATAAAGCCGGGGTGTCTTTATACTCACAGTGTTCTACATTATGAGCATAGGTTTGTTATTTGAGGAAGCGAGAGCCAAAGATTAAGTATCCTGAGATTTCCCCCTGCCACCTCTTTCTCTCTCTCCTTTCAACCTCTATGAATGCTATAAATAATGAATCTAAAGCAAGAACAATGCTGGGAGCAAGTAGCCACTCGGGATATTATTTAATTCATGTTTTTAGAGATTTAAAACGTAAGGATAACTAATAAATATATTTGAGGTGTTTAATGCATAGCTATATTGTATATATAATATACAACCTTGTATACATGGAGTTTGAGAAACATTTTCAGTATAGTCGAAAGAAATTGGATAGACCTTTGAGATAGCTAACAGGTGTTAAAATATCAGTTCTACTGTTAAGTAGTTTCGCAAACTTGGAAGACATTTTGCTCCTCTGAGGTTCAATGGCTTTATAGAAAAAGTTTTTAAGAAAATATAAAAATCTTAAAGAGTTATTATAAATATTATATGAGAGTAACATAAACAGTATTTGGAATATAGTAAATTCTTAGTGAACATTACTCAGTTAAAGCTTCAGAAATGAACTGCTAAAACATTTCCTGAAAAATGCCTTCAAATGCCGAAATATATTTCAAAATACTAGTTTACATGATTTTAGTATGTAAATTTGTGTCAGTGGGTCTTCTTTCCCTGGGACTGCCAGTTTGCTCTTGACATCACTGGATAGGTTAAGAGGAATTAAAAGTTTGGATGGAGGAGTTGGATACATCTTTTTCTTAAAGTAACATTTGTTGGGTCATGTTGCATAATGATTCCAAGTATTTTCAAAAATTGTATGTATTTTTTTATACTTCTCATACCTATGTCAGGGGTGTGTATGATTCCGCCCTAACAGATGAAGCAGAAGGTGCAAGACAACTCAGTTTTAAGAAAAGCTCTGCTCCTCTTCAAGATCTGATATGCCATTTTAAAACTTATGATAATAAGAACAACTGATTTCAATTCTTCTTCCCAAGTTTAAGAAAAGTGTAGAGTGATGACCTCATAACCTCCAAGTCCTGGCTGACTGTATTCAGGTGAAAACAGACACTCGTGGTAAATGTCCTCTAACCCAGGATCTGTCTTTTCTTGAGGCCTAAGTCTGTATAATTGACTTGATGTGATGCTTCTGGGCAAACAGTGAGGCTCCATGGCTATGTCTGGAGATTGGGGCTTTGCACCACTAAGTTTCAGAGGAGTTTCATATCTTCTTGACAACGTAACTATATGTGGTTAAATATTAACTAAAAGATACATCACATTTTTAAAATTATTATTCTCCATGAGGTAGATTGGTTTTGATATATACATATTAGCTTCCTGTCTAAATAATTAAATGTATAATTCCCTCACTTCATTGAAAGTGGAACTGGATTGAGGATTGCTAAATAAAACATGCTGAAATGAGAGGACCAGTATCACTTATCATCTCTATGGTTATGTTAGTGAGTTTATATGTTGGAAATATCTGGTTCTCTTTGATCACTCTCTGTAGGGAGGGTTCTTCAGTTATCAGGATGGAGGAGTCATTAAATCCTCCCTAATCACTTCCATGATGCTGTCTCTTCTCCGGAGAAGCTGAGTGGCAAGCTCTTAGATTGATCTGTCTGCTGACTGCTTTGTAAGCGGCCACCTGGAGGGCTGGTCACAGGCTCATGTAGGAATCCATCTACTGCCAAGTGCAAGAAAAGGGAATCACCTCTAAAGATTCTCAAGTGCTAATGTAGAGGAATAGAGGGGGGAAAGAAAGGTTTATTTTTAATATTAATAGGTGTAAACCTGAAAAGCTACTGTGACCTACTATAATCAAGTAGCCTTCAAGGTGTAAGGAGTTTGGAATGATGTAGTATCTAGTGTTTTGGGGACATTATTTAAAATTTGTCTATAGATATTTCAGGGTCACATGTCCTTTGCTTATCTCATGCATTTGAAAAAAAAGAATGAATTGCCATAATATCTCTTGGCCCAGTGATTTTTGCTGGACTCTAGTTTCTTAAATATAATAATTGAAAGGTAAGGAAGTTTATGTAACTGTGAGGTGTAATACTTTTTAAAGGAACAGAAAGATTTTGTATGGAATACTATCAGGGAAAAAAAGGAATAATCACTGTCAGAGACACAGCTACAACATTGATCATAGAGCTGGGGAAGATCACAAGAAACCAGGCTTAATTCCTACCTTGCCTACAGTGCAACTGTGACCACTTTAACAAGTCATTTGACCCGCTAAGACCAGTGCTGTCCAACCTAACTTCCAGCAACAAAATCAAGCTTTAGATGCAGTTTGCTTATGGAAAAATAGGAAAAAAAAAAAAACAAAAACCTTCTCATAAAAATTTCTTTTATACTTAAATAAGATAATATACATCTTAACATATTTAGAATGAAAATACACTAAACATAAAGGCCAAGATAGTGGAGATGTTCTTGTAGTGGGGCAAATCTGTAACTATAGGACATAGCATCTTGCCAGTTAATAAAAATTAACATCTATCATTGGTTACCCTTTTCTTCTGGTGGCAGCCCCCTGGATTTTTCATTCATGCTTTTCCATGAACAAGGAGTGTTATATGATCCAAACCCTGATCATCTACAGCTGGAGTTTGAATTTAGGGAAGAAAGGTCCAGAAAGGAACATAGTTGGAAGGATCTCATTCCAATGGAGCATTCCAGAAGAAACTATCCGTTTATGCCCACTGCCTGTTTCCCTGGACCATCACTGGTTGCTGTCCTTCCTGAGGCCTCGTGACTCAGTTTTTCCTTTGATTCTTCAAGAGTCCCTAGATTCTCCATAAATTCCCCTCTTTGATTAGCAGAGTCAGTTTCTGCCAAACACCCTGGGCTAAAAACTGCACTTTTTTTTTTCAACTTTTTTGTTTTTTAAGTTTATTTATTCTCGAGAGATAGAGAGGAGGAGACACAGAATCTGAAGCAGGCTCCAGGCTTCGAGCTGTCAGCACAGAGCCCGACACGGGACTTGAACTCACGAACTTCAAGACCACGACCTGAGCCAAAGCCGGAGGCTTAACCGACTGAGCCACCCAGGCGCCTCGTAAAAACTGCACTTCTAATCCCCACAAACTCTTTTGATTTGGACACAACTCCTGTCCTGATATCTATTTCAATACTTTGGACAGATTGTTAAGCTAACTGGGAGATAAACAGTCACTCACGTTTTGTTTGGTATCTACTCGCAGGTTTTCTGATCTGTTGGTCTATGGTGTCTAGTAAGGTAGCCACGTGCTAGTCACATGTAACTACTTACATTTAAATAGAAATTAAAGTTGCTTATTTGCACTAGCCAACTTTCAAGTGCTCAAGAGCTACATATGATCAGTGGCTCCTGTATTGGACAGCACAGAATTAGAATATTTCCATCATCTCAGCAAGTTCTGTTGAACAGCAATTGGTCCAAGGCCTTTCCAAAACACTTGTTCAAAAATAGACTAAAGGTTGAGATACTTTCTTTTTGAAGGTTGTTGAATAAAGACAAAATGAAGTTTGCAGTAAAAAAAAAAGAATTATTTGAAGAATGGAGATTAAATATGTCTTGCATAAGAATAAAACTAAGTTAAAAAATTATGATGAGGATAATTACAATGCTTTGAGAAAGAGTGCATATGGAGACTAATAGACATTCAGTATCTTAATTTTTCCTTTGATGATTAAGAGATCCTTTCCCACAGTGCTCTTCCTTTAGGACATTGAGGAATTAAATTATAGTGTTAGTTTCCTAAGTAATTTCAGGGGCTCTCTACTCATTCTCACTCATTTTAGAGCTAAGAGCATTGTCCAGAATACAGAGGTCACTTTCTAGCTCACACAGCTCAACTACCTGCAGAAACAACATGAGAACAACACACATCTCCTGAAGTCTTAATCTGAATAGTTGTTCTCTGTTGGACAAGGTATATTCAGGACATCTACCTCAAAATCTTTTCTTGAGTATTATCTCAACCAAAGATATTCAAATTAGAGCCTTCTGGAATTCAGCCTTTCCTGCCTCCAATGAAATGGGTAATTGTGTAACTGCCATTTAACATGTATCCGGATTTCTCTAAAGGCCAGAGACAGGGAAGTCAGCCCCCTAGAGTTAATAACTACCACTGACCCTGAACCGTCTGAATCTCCTCCTCTGAAATTTCAAGTCCCTATCCACTTTCCCAAGCATTTGAGGAAATTAAGTCATCTTTTGCAGGTGTATTTGTTCAGGTAAATGTCTTCAGAGCTAAAATAATGGATTGCAGAAGATGGAAAAATAACTATATTGGTAGAATTCTTTATGATGTATATTATAAGCAGGAACCAGAGAGAGCATTAACTATTTTATAGGAAAGGTTGTGGGTGAGGAAGAGCAAAATTGTCAAGTGTATAAACCTGCATTTAATTAGGTCAGTTTCTAAGAGTCACATTCATACGTATGTAAGTAAATATATATTTTTGTCCTTCAGGCCTAAATCTGCCAGGTCTTCAGTTCCGGGACTGACTCAGGACAGTCTTTAAGTTTTACATTTCCTTAAGTGGTTTAGTATGGGCTTGGCCAAAATCTCCCTGCCTGCCTGCCAAGGCTCCCTGTCTGTTACACATTTGATGGCTTCCTTCTGGGGCTTGCTAACTTCTGCTGTCTGACAAATGAATTAACAACAGGATATCATCAGAGTGATTCCTAGATAATTAATGTCCATTTGACATTTCAGGGAGTTTATGCATTGAAAGACATTTGCTTCTAATGTATACTTCTATCCTCAGCTGTGCTTGGAATTTTTTTCAGCTCCTTTTTACAACGCTTTTGGAATAATACTCAGGTTTCCTCTCCCAGGCTAAATCAAATTTCATGTACTTTGCTTACCTTCTTTCACGATTCCTTGTCTCCTTTCCCAATGCTCTCATTGATTCTAAACTGGGTCATTACTGGCCTTTAAGACCTACTGCTCCACTCAATTTTATATGTTTTTTTTTTTTTTTTAACTTTTTCCTGAGCAGGTTAAACCAGTGCTCTGTGCTTGAGATGGTCGGCAGTACTACACTCAGAGTGGAAGTCATTCCCTCTAGGAGACTGGAGATCTCAATTTTCAGAGAAAATCAGAATACAGGGAGAGTTTACTTTCTGAGAAATGGTAGAACCAAACTGAAAGTATTTTTTTTTATAAAGGTTTTTCTGATTCTGTTTACCACCTTTTCAGAACAGAAGCCGGGTAAGGTAATGCTTAAATTTGGTGTAACAAAAACTTATTTCCATACCCATCCTCTTTAATTCACCTGTAAACATGTTGTTTTCCAAACAAATGTAGATATTTATATCTACATTTCGGGTCCCAAGCCTGGATTTTGAGAGGTCTTTTGCTAATTTTCCTTAGCATCTCTTACATAGTCTTAGATACATCAGTCTATTTCCTGAAAATAAGGCTTTTCTTGCAAGTCCTTGAACTATACTATACATAGGAGAGGGGTAGACAGTGACAGTTACAAGCCCAGAATATTGATTCAGATTGCTTGGATCCTAATCTCCACTGTTACTTACTTATCTCTCCACTTCAGTTTTCTCATCTGTAAAATAGACATAATAAGAGAACCTCCTTTATAGGATGTTATGATTAGAAACATTAAATATTTTATTATAAAACTTAATGATAGTTTATTATCATAAATGTGAAGTCTGTCTTTAGTAGCCTTGTCCAATAACTGATGCAAGTGTTTTTTGTCTTCTAGGAAGCCTAGAGCATTCGAAGTCCACTTACAATTAATATTTCCCTCTTTGAAGACAAGATGAATTAGGTGATGTATGTGTTCCTAGAAGTTTAAACTCATGACTGTATGCAAAGCTATTCTTCTTAGTATTCCTTAGGATACTAGCTGAGCAGCTAAATCAAAGGCCCAGACAAAAGTGGTTAAAAAAGTGGTTAAAAAGTGTTTCCCTCTCCTGTAACATTCCAACCTTAAGTAGTCCCGGTTTGATACGGTCATGCGATTCAGCTTTCACAAGCAGGAGCACATTTTAGCTGCAGAAATAAGAGAAAAGGACAGGGGAAGACCTACCCCTTTTCCTTAAGAGCATAAACTGAATGTTGAACTCATCATTTCTGTTCATATACCTTTAGTTAGAACTCATTTACGTTGCCTTGCCACATCTATGCACAAAGGTTGAAAGGTGTCTTTAGCTGGCAGGCCATGCTAAATCCACATGCCCTCTAAAATTGAGGGGTTCTATTACTAAAGCTAGAACAACGGATATATATGCACAACTAGTTCTGCCTTCCACAGTCCACTCTTCTTATACCTATTATTACTTAATCCTCCCCAAAGGAGTCAAACTTCCATTTAATTATTGCTTTCATTGCAAGGTCCAAGGTGCTTAGGCTTGATAAAATACTTTCCTTCAGTTATGTGTATGGCCATTCTTTGTTTAGCACTCTAAAAGCTAAAATGAAAGTATTTTACTTCTATCTCAATCCCTACTATTCCCAATATAGAATGACGGAGAATGGAGTGAGCACAGAATATCTACAACAAACACTTCTCTTTGGAGAAGACTTGGAATGGGGAACACAAAGTAGGTATTCTTCATAACAGTTATTAAGTCTTGCCAGGCAAGGACTATCAACATTCTCAGTCTCCCCATGGATTAAGTTTCTGGTTTAGCACATCCAGTAGTTGTTACTTGGCAGTCTATTTCTTCTGTGGGTCAGGGCTTTTCCTCTTAGAAGCTTTCCCTTTTATTTTAGCCATAATGTGCACTTCTGAAATGGCCATTGGGTAGAATTCCCCTCTGGAGGACTATGCAGCCTTGGGGTTGTCTGAGGTATTAAATAGCCGCAGGCTTTGAAGGTCAGACTAGTGGTTGCTTTAACAGTGAAACACCCTCAAAAAACCTGGAAAACTTCTGGTCTGTTTGCTTTTAGTCAAATTTCTATATGCCAGAAAGATGGTCAACTATATGAAGTCAGTATACATGTTTCTATACTTGAGAATTTTCTCCTTTATGTCCTAGCCTCAACGATCTGGCCATCTCCATCTTTTTTTGACTTGTTGGAGGATCCATGAAATCCTATTGAAATAAAGCTTAGATGACATCTTCAGTTGGATTCCTAGGAAATAAAACCTGAGACAAGTGTTCATGTGAAAATCACTCAATAGTAAGTATTATCAAGGAAAGCCAGTAAAAGAGTAGGAAAGTGGGACAGGATACCAAGGATGGCAAGCAATATGAGTGGAAGGTAATAGTACCTCGGTTGCCCCCAGGGGAGGACACAGCAGTGGATATCACACCTTTAATATTTCTAATCAAGTCACAATGAAGCTGGAGTGTTTATACTTCTGCATTCATTGGTCATTGCTTTGGGTAAATGAAAGAATTTATAGGCACTTCTGGATTTCTCCATTTGAGGCATAACAATTCCGGCAGGCCAAGGGCAGCATGCCATAAAAGGATGCAGATGTTGGCTGCAGGGAGGGGAAGCAGTCCTGGAGTTGGTGTGCACTAAAAAGGTAAGGAGATCACAGTGAATATTGGCACAGCAGTACTACATGGCGGCATGATTCACTAAGAAGGCCAGTGTGGTCTACCAAGCTCGATACGGTTTTAATTTGCATTTTCTTATTAATGAGTTTTTTTCACATGTTTAGCAGTGCTTTTTATTTCCTTTTCTATCAAATGACTAATAGATCTTCAGGCAATTTTAATTTTCCTTAGTTTTTTTTTCTTCTAGATGTCCAGAAACTCTAATTAGGGAGATTGGTCAATTTTCTATGGTGTGAGTTACAGATATTTCACCTTTTTCGAACAATTATTTCTTTAAAAAAAAATGGGCTATGTTGACATTTTACTGGTAAGAGTTACTGCGATTGTTTGCATTTTTGAGGTATTTTGTGTGGTGCTGTGGGAGTACACTTTTCATGATCAATTATTGCATTAATTGGATTTTTCTGAACTTGAGACTTTCCCGTGATACTCGGTTTTGATTTTTAAATGATCCATAGTGATGTTTTTCTGGTTAATATTCTTCATTTGTGTTATTATGATGGTCTTGTGCGTATTTTTAACTATCTCTGCTGATGCTGTGTCAAACTCCTTTTGATTATTGTTTCCTGAAGTCTCCTGGAGTGTGGGGAGATGGCAGGAGGCTGCCAGAAACAACACAACTGAAAACCTTTTTCTACTCTGCTGCCAAAGATTCAGACTGCTTCCCACAAATACAGCTTTTCTGTGTGATTCCTTGAGCCCATGTTGACAAATGGAAAACATGGCATTTGTATTTCAAAGAAATCTCCTTCCAAAAGGAACAATTTGCTCCCCTGCTCCCAGTACTTTCTAAGATCTGTGGTTGCTTGGTCCTTGTGCCATTACTGTGCTTTATCTCTTTACCTGTTTTGTGTAATTGACCGCTTCCTCAGCTGCCTTTATATTCCTAAGTTGAAGTTTATAGGGATTTTTCTTTTTTCCCCTTTTTGCATGTGTTTACTTTAGGTTTGGTGCTTATCGCCACAAATGTATTTAAAATAGAAGTTTTAGTCTTAGGGAAAATAATCTTGCCGAGAACTCTTATAAGTAGACAGCAACCACATTTCTGCAGAGATAGGAAAGAGTTACAAAGATAGTTTTGAAAGAGCATGAAACACACTATTGGAAAGAGTAAGGGCTTTGGAACTCAACAGGCTTGCATTGATACGGTGCTCATCCACTTACTAGTTAAATGATCAGAGAGGCAAATTACAACATTCTAAACTTGTTTCCCTCTTTTGTATAATAACATTAATATTTTCTTAAGAAAATATTAAATATTTAAGAATTATTTTGTTAATAGGATTAACTACAATATATTTTAAGTCATCCAGCCATATGTGTTGATTGATTTTTAATTACATTCAAAAATAGTTAATATAGGCAGAGTACTAGACAGAAAAATGGCTGGAAATAGTTTTAAATTATCTAATAGGTAGAAAAACTAATATAGACAGTTAAAATTTGTGAAGGGACTTTTGTTTATTGATTTTGAAAAATGTTGAAACTTACTTTCACTTAAAATATAGAGGTTGATGGTTAATTTTATGTGTCACCTTGGCTAGGCTAGATACCCCCTTGTTGAATCAAATACCAGTCTAGATGCTGCTGTGATGGTATTTAAAAAATTTTTTTTTCAACGTTTATTTATTTTTGGGACAGAGAGACACAGAGCATGAACGGGAGAGGGTCAGAGAGAGAGGGAGACACAGAATCGGAAACTGGCTCCAGGCTCTGAGCCATCCGCCCAGAGCCCGACGCGGGGCTCGAACTCCCGGACCGCGAGATCGTGACCTGGCTGAAGTCGGACGCTTAACCGACTGCGCCACCCGGGCGCCCCTGTGATGGTATTTTTTAAATGTGATTAACAATCAGTAGACTTTTGGGAGGATAATCTGTTTTACTCGCTGTCTATGGGCTACATCCAATCAGTTGAGGGCCCTAAGAGCAAAGCTTCATGTCCCCAAAGAAGGAGGAATTCTGCCAGAGTTTCTAAATTTCAAGCTCAAGATCGTAACATTGTAGAAGAGGAAAAAACTTTTTCCCTTTACCCTAAATTCTTTGCTGAGGCCTCCTTCTAATAAAAAAAAAAGTGATTAGTAGGAGAAAAACAGAAGTTTAGTAACATGCATACCTCCTGTGTATATGTGAGATACCAGGTACCTCCCTGAAATGGCCCAAGCTACCACCTTAAATACCATCATCAGCTAAAGACAAAGGAAGCTGGGGTGGGGGGAGCCATTTTGGGGAAGTTATCAGGTAAAACACGATAAATAAGAATAGGGTTGTTATGCAGATTTAAGTCTTTGCCTTCTTCAGTGGTGATGATTTCTGGAGATCTCCTGGTATAGAGACAGACACACTTAGAAATGAAGAATTCCCTGGCACAAAAACAGACACATAGACCAATGGAATAGAATAGAAACCCCAGAACTAGACCCACAAACGTATGGCCAACTCATCTTTGACAAAGCAGGAAAGAACATCCAATGGAAAAAAGACAGTCTCTTTAACAAATGGTGCTGGGAGAACTGGACAGCAACATGCAGAAGGTTGAAACTAGACCACTTTCTCACACCATTCACAAAAATAAACTCAAAATGGATAAAGGACCTGAATGTGAGACAGGAAACCATCAAAACCCTAGAGGAGAAAGCAGGAAAAGACCTCTCTGACCTCAGCCGTAGCAATCTCTTACTCGACACGTCCCCAAAGGCAAGGGAATTAAAAGCAAAAGTGAATTACTGGGACCTTATGAAGATCAAAAGCTTCTGCACAGCAAAGGAAACAACCAACAAAACGAAAAGGCAACCAACGGAATGGGAAAAGATATTTGCAAATGACATATCGGACAAAGGGCTAGTATCCAAAATCTATAAAGAGCTCACCAAACTCCACACCCGAAAAGCAAATAACCCAGTGAAGAAATGGGCAGAAAACATGAATAGACACTTCTCTAAAGAAGACATCCGGATGGCCAACAGGCACATGAAAAGATGTTCAGCGTCGCTCCTTATCAGGGAAATACAAATCAAAACCACACTCAGATTCACCTCACGCCAGTCAGAGTGGCCAAAATGAACAAATCAGGAGACTATAGATGCTGGAGAGGATGTGGAGAAACCGGAACCCTCTTGCACTGTTGGTGGGAATGCAAATTGGTGCAGCCGCTCTGGAAAGCAGTGTGGAGGTTCCTCAGAAAATTCAAAATAGACCTACCCTATGACCCAGCAATAGTACTGCTAGGAATTTATCCAAGGGACACAGGAGTACTGATGCATAGGGGCACTTGTACCCCAATGTTCATAGCAGCACTCTCAACAATAGCCAAATTATGGAAAGAGCCTAAATGTCCATCAACTGATGAATGGATAAAGAAATTGTGGTTTATATACACTATGGAATACTACGTGGCAATGAGAAAAAATGAAATATGGCCTTTTGTAGCAACGTGGATGGAACTGGAGAGTGTGATGCTAAGTGAAATAAGCCATACAGAGAAAGACAGATACATATGGTTTCACTCTTATGTGGATCCTGAGAAACTTAACAGGAACCCATGGGGGAGGGGAAGGAAAAAAAAAAAAAAAGAGGTTAGAGTGGGAGAGAGCCAAAGCCTAAGAGACTGTTGAGAACTGAGAGCAAACTGAGGGTTGATGGGGGGTGGGAGGGAGGAGAGGGTGGGTGATGGGTATTGAGGAGGGCACCTTTTGGGATGAGCACTGGGTGTTGTATGGAAACCAATTTGACAATAAATTTCATATATAAATAAAAAAAATATATATATATATATAAAAAAAAGAAATGAAGAATTCCCTCATACATCTAAATGTCTCCTACAAAAAGTTGATTTCTACTTTGTTTTCAGAGCATTTACTATGTCTGCTGTATTGTAATTATCAGCTCAAAATAATTCTTACGCCACAGAGGCATATTTTTGGGTCATAGATTTGGCTCCCCTTCAGTCCCACCTTTGAACCCTGAAGTAAGAGGATTCACAATCATTTCTTCCTATCTCATCAAACTCCAGTTAAACAGTAGTGTCCTTGCACTTTCAGATTTCAGCCTTTATAGTATGAGCAATCTTGTATTTAATACGAGGCATTGCAATGGAAACAAAGGAAGAATGAAGGGAAATTGTTGGAACAGACTATAACACCAGTCTGAGTCCTGAGGGCAACAACGGTCCAGAAGATTTCTAGATGCCTGGCTCAAAACATCTATTGATGTTTCAGTGTCTCCGATGATGTCATCATGTGTTCA
Source organism: Herpailurus yagouaroundi (assembly GCF_014898765.1). Classification (NCBI taxonomy): domain Eukaryota; kingdom Metazoa; phylum Chordata; class Mammalia; order Carnivora; family Felidae; genus Herpailurus; species Herpailurus yagouaroundi. The sequence goes on from NW_024412400.1 coordinate 21,047,211, forward strand.
GGTAAACTTTGTGAGTGGCCCACACAGCAGTAGGCATGAGGATTGTATATGCAAGCATTGCTGTGGTTATTTCTCTGATGTTTACATCAAGTTGTCCCCCTTCAGTTTGTAGGCATCAGGAAAAAAATTACTAAGAACAAAAACTACACAAGTCACAAGGGTAGGGGATAATTGCAAACATCTGTTTGGAAATTCATAGCCAGATTTTGAAGAAGCTAGAATTCAGGATCCAGTCCATAAGTAGAAAATAAAACCTTAAAACCAATAGCACTAGAATCCAGTTATTTACAACAGTGTAAACATAATTTTTCTATGATCACCCAGATTTCTACTAAAAATAATCACAATAAAACTAATTTGTTTGCAAATTAAGTCTAGTTTGAATAATTTTGGTCTGATTATATAAGTGGAACAAGAATATAGCTATTGACCATATTGGATCTTTTTAAATATGCTTTGCTGGAACTTTTCATAAGGAATCTCGTTGAAATTTTTTTTTTGGAAGTATAGTTTTCATACAATGTTATATTATAACAGTTTCAGGTGTACAACATATTGATTCAACAACTCTATGTTATGCTATGCTCACCACAAATGTAGCTACCATCTGTAACCATACAGTATTATTGACTATATTCCCTATGCTATGCTTTTTTCCTCGTCACTTATTTATTTTATAACTTAAAATTTGTACCTCTCAATCTCCTTCATGCATTTCACTCACCACCTCCCCCCAACACTTGCCTCTGGGAACCACCAGTGTGTTTTGTATACTTAAGAGTCTCTTGGTTTGTTTTGTTTTTTAGATTCCACATGTAAGTGAAATCACGGTGTTTGTTTTTCTCTGACTTATTTCATTTAGCATAATACCTGCTAGGTCTATCCATGCTGTGGCCAGTATAGTCTAGGGTGAGTGTGGGTGTGTATGTGTAATACCTTCTTTGTCCATTTGTCTATAAATGGACACTTGGGTTGCTTTCATATCTTGGCTAACATAAATAAGGATGGGATGAACATCAAGGTGCATATATATTTTTGTTTTGGGGGGATAAATACTTAGTAGTGAAATTATTGGATCATAGTATTTATCTTTTTAATGTTTGGAGAAAATGCCTTACGGTTTTCCACAGTGGTTGCACCAATTCACATTTGCCACCAGTCGTTCATGAGGGTTCCCATTTATTCACATCCTCACCAACACTTACTTCTTGTGTTTTTGATACTACCCATTCTGATTTCTAGGACATGATCCTTAATTGTGGTTTTGATTTGCATTTCCTGATGATTAATGATGTTGAGGATCTTTCCTGTATCTGTTGACCATCTGTATCTCTTTTTTAAAAAAATGTTTATTCATTTGGTGTTGACTTGTACAAGATCTTTATATATTTTGGATGTTCACCCCTTATTGGATATATATTTTGCAAATATTTTCTCCCATTCATTATGTTGCCTTCTCATTTTGTTGATGGTTTTCTTTGCTGTGGTCCCAATAGTTTATTATTTATTCTGTTCGCCTTGTGTGGAGACATAGTCATAAGTCTAAGAGATTAGTGCCTGTTTTCTTTCCAGGGTTTTGTTGTTTAAGGTCTCACATTTAGGTATTTCATCCATTTTGAGTTTATTTTTGTGTGGAGTATAAGAAAGTGGTCCAGTTTCATTCACCTGTGTGTAGCTTTTCAGTTTTTCCAACACCATTTTTTTTTTTTTGAAAAAGCTGTCTTTTCCCCCATTGTATATTCTTGTCATAGATTGACCACTTAGGCATGAGTTTGTTCTAAGCTCTCTTTTCTGTTCCATCGATGTGTGTGTGTGTGTGTGTGTGTGTGTGTATATATATATATATATATTTTTTGATTATTGTGCCAGTACCATACTGTTTTGATTAGAACACCAGAGTGTATCTTGAAATCTGGGATTGTCATAACTCTAGCTTTGTTCTGATTGTCTTGGCTGTTCAAAGTCTTTTGTGATTCCATATAAATTTTAGGATTATTTGTTCTAGCTCTGTGAAAAATGCTGTTGGTATTTTGATAGGGATTGCATTGAATCTGTAGATTGCTTTGGGTAGTATGGACATTTTAATAATAATTCTTCCAATCCACAAGTATGGATGTATTTCCACTTGTTAGTGTCTTCTTCAGTTTCTTTCATCACTGTCTTATAGTTTTCAAATTATACGTCTTTCACCTTTATGATTCAATTTGTTCCCTGGAAATTTTATTCCTTTTGTTGAAATTGTAAATAGGATTATCTTCTTATTTTCTGTTTCTGCTTCTTCATTATTCGTTTTTTTAATTTTTTTATTGTTTTTAAATTTTTTTTAATGTTTTATTTATTTTTGAGACAGAGACAGAGCATGAACAGGGGAGGGGCAGAGAGAGAGGGAGACACAGAATCTGAAGCAGGCTCCAGGCTCTGAGCTGTCAGCACAGAGCCCGACACGGGGCTTGAACTCAAGCACCGCGAGATCATGGCCGAAGTCGGACGCTTAACCAACTGAGCCACCCAGGAGCCCCCATTATCATTTTTTGATGAAGTCTTCAGGGTTTTCTATATATACTATCATGTTTTACTTCTTATTGATTTGGATGCCTTTTATTTCTTGTCTGATTACTATAGCTAGGACTTCCAGTACTGTATTTAAATAAAAGTGGTGAGAGTGGGCATCTTTCTTTTTTTCTGACCTTAGAGGTAAAGCTTTCAGTTTTTTACCATTGAATACGATGTTCACTGTGGGTTTTTCATATAAGGCCTTTATTATGTTGAGGAAGATTCTCTCTAAACCCACTTTGTTGAGGGTTTTTATCGTGAACAGGTGTTGAGTTTTATTAAATGCTGTTTTTTGCACATATTGAGATGACTATATGGTTTTTATCCTTCCTCTTGTTAATGTGCTATATCACAAATACTAAATCACACTTGTATCTCTCAAATACATCCCCCTTAATCATGGTGAAAAACATTTTAATGTACTGTTATACGTGGTTTGTTAATATTTTGTTGAGGATTTTTGATCTTGGCCTGTAGTGTTTTTTTGTTTTTGTTTTTTTCTCTGTGATGTCTTTGTCTGGTTTTGGTATTAGGGTAATGCTGGCCTCATTGAATGACTTTGGAAATTTGGAATAGTTTGAGGACAAAAGTTCTAGGAGAAGTAGCTGTATCACGCAATTCCTAAAAATAAACATGGAAGGTCAAGCAAAATGAGGAGACAAGGGAGCACAACCTCAGAAAAAGAACTGAACGGAGATAAGCAATCTGTGTAATAAGGAATTCAAAGTAATGATCATAAACATAGTTACATGACTGAAATGAAGAGTGGATGAACTCCCTGAGATAAAATTAATAAAACTTTGGGAAGGCCCAAATAAGAAATAGGAGAAATAACAACTGACATCACAGAAATACAAAGGATTACAAAAACAACTATGAAAAATTATATTCCAATAAGTTGGACAACCTAGAGGAAATGGATACATTCCTAGAAACACAGTCTTCCAAAAATGAGTCAGAGAAATAGAAAATCTGAACAGATCAATTAATAGTAATGAAATTGAAGCAGAAAAAAACAACTCCCAACTAATAACAGTCTGGGACCAGATAGCTGCACAGGCGAATTCCACCACACATTGAAGGAGAAGTTAATACCTATTCCCCTCAAACTATTCCAAAAAAAATAGAAGTGGAAAAAGCTTTTAAATACATTCTTCAAGGTCAGCATTACCCTGCTACCAAAACCAGATAAATAAACTACAAAAGATGACAACAGGCGAATATTCCCAATGAACATAGATGCAAAAATCCTTAACAAAATATGAGCAAACCTTATTCAATAAAAGGATCATTCACCAAATGTGATTTATTCTGGGGATGCCAAGGATGGTTCAAAATCTGCAAATCGATCAGTGTAACAAAATGAAGGATAAAAAAATCGTGATGACCCCAATATATGCAGAAAATCATTTGACGAAATTCAACATACACATATGAGGGAACATAACATATGACAAAGCCACAGCTAGCATCATACTCAGTGGTGAAAAACTGAGACCTTTTCCTCTAAGATCAGGAACAAGAGAAGGTTGTCCACTCTCACCACTTTTATTAAACATTGTAATGGAAGTCCTAGCTTCAGCACTGTGACAAGAACAAAGAAAAGGCATTGAAATTGGTAAGGAAGAAGTTAAACCGTCACTATTTGCACATGACATGATGCTATACGTAGAAAATCCTACAGACTCCACCAAAAAAACCTAGAAGTAATAAATTCAGTAAAGTGGCAGGATACAGGATATACAGACATCTGTTCCATTTCTATACACTAATAATGACGTATGAGAAAGATGAAAAAGCAATTCCACTTATAGTTGCACCAAAGAGAATAAAATACTTGGGAACAAACTTAAGCAAGTGAAAGACCTACTCTCTGAAAACTAAAATATTGACGACAGAAAGACATTGAAGATGACACAAAGCAATGGAAAGAAATACCATGCTGACGGATAGAAAGAATTACTATTGTTAAAATTACTACCGTACTATCCCAAGCAAGCTATGGATTCATTGCCGTACCTATTAAAATACCAACAGCATTTTCCACAGAGCTTGAGCAAATAATCCTATATGTGTGGAATCACAAAACCTTAAATAGCCAAGGCAATCTTGAGCAATAAGAACAAAGCTAGAGGTACAAAAATCCCAGATTTCAAGATACACTACAAAGCTATAATAATCAAGACAGGATGGGGCTGGCATAAAAATAGACACATAGGTCAATGAAACAGAGAGCTCATAAATAAACTTACACCTAGAGGGTCAATTAATCTATGACAGAGGAGGCAAGAATATAAAATGGAGAAAAGACAACATCTTCAACAAATCATTCTGGGAAAATTGAACGGCTACATGCAAAAGGTTGAAACTGAACCATGTTCTTACACCATGCACAAAAATAAATTTAAAACGGATTAATGACCCAAATGTGAGACCCGAAACCATAAAACCCTAGAAGAGAGCACACAGAGTAATTTCTCTGACATCAGCCCTAGCAACAATAGGTCTCCTGAGTCCAAGGAAGCTAAAGAAAAAGTAAACTTAACTATTGGGACTACACCAAAATAAGAAGCTTTTGCATAGTGAAGACAACCATCAACAAAACAAAAATTAAATCTAGTAAATGGGAGAAAATATTTGCAAATGATATATCCAATAAGGGGTTAGTATCCAAAACATATAGACAGTTTATACAATGCAATACCAAAAAAGCAAATAATATTAAAAATGGCCAGAGGACATGAATAACTATTTTTCCAAAGAAAAAATAAAGATGGCCATTATATATGAAAAGATGCTCAAAATCACCAATCACAAGAGACACACAAGTCAAAGCTACAATGAGATATCACCTTATATTCTTGAAAATGGATAGTATAAAAATGACAAGAAATAACAAATGGTGGCAAGGATATGGAGAAAAATGAGCCCTTGTGTACTGTTGGTGGGAATGTAAATTAATACAGCCACTATGGAAAACAGTGTAGAAGTTCCTCAAAAATTAAAAAAAAAAATAGCAATACTCACTAACCCAGTAATTCCACTATTGGGTATTTACCAAAGAAAATGAAAATACAAATTCAAAAAGATGTATTCCCTTGTATGTTGATTGCAACATTATTTATAATAGCCAAGTTACAGAAACAACCTCAGTATCTATTAATAGATGAATTGGTACAGAATAAGTGATTGATATTTATTCATTCATTTTTATTCTATTTTTTATTTATATCTATTTAAGTGGAATATTACTCAGCCATAAAAAATGAAATTTTGCCATTTGTGGCAATGTGGATGGACCTAGAGGGTATTATGCTACGTGAAATAATCCGCCAAGGAAAGACAAATATATACTTCTATGTGGGGGCTAACAAGCAAAACAAACCAGGCAGAAAATGTCCCATAAATACAGGGAACAAACTAGTGGTTGACAGACAGGACAAGCAAAATGGGTGTATGGGAGTGGGAGGTACAGGCTAACAGTTATGAAATGTGTAAGTCATGGGGATGATAGGCTGTTAGAAGTAATTAAGCCTTTGGGGAGTCAAAAGTTATACATGGATTTTTGCCCGTGTGGAGTGTCAGTGACCTTAACCCCCATATTGTTCATCAGTCAACTGTAACCTAGATATACAATATATTTCCATCATTTAACTTAGCAGAGCACTAAAGTTTCAACTTATCAAAGAGAGTTGGAAAACTCTATTTTTAATGTTTATTTATTTATTTTGAGAGAGTGTGTGTGAACAGAGTTAGGACAGAGAGAGAGACTCCACCCTGACAGCACAGACAACTCGAGGCTCAATCTCACCAACTGTGAGATCATGACCTGAGTCGAAATCGAGAGTCGGATGCTTAACTGACTGAGCCACCCAGGTTACCCTGGAAAACTTTTTTAAGGACACATACTGTAAAACATGATCATTGTTGAAAAGTTTACACAAAAACTCCTATCCCACTTTATCTAAATCACTTGCTTCCAACAATTACATTTAGAGTATTCACAAAAACCAGGAGACATGAGACAAAGTCAACCATTATCCCAATCTATTTTTCTGGCTATCACATTTTCTAACAGATAATATGAACTTACTGAACTAGTAAACCCAGATAAAATAAAAGTTCTATGTCTGCATTATATTTAATGCTAGTAACTATGAAGAGGTGCCTATTTTAATTAAAGCAACAAATTTTATTCACCAAAGATTATCTCAGATCATGTTAACTTGGAAAACACGGGTTATTTTCTACATTTTGGGGTTTAGAAATACTTAGTTTGATAAGTACTTATTTTTAAGCCAACCAAATACAGCTCTTTACAAATTAATTTTTGCATTACCAGCCAGAAAAAAATAGCACATATACATAACATACGTATGTAGATTCAAATATACATACAGACACAGAGACATTATAGCTGCAATTGTAAAATTTCAACCATGAATCAGGTACTATGCTATAAAACTCAGTGGTTTATAAATAACAGTTGAATCCAAATTGTGTTTCTAGCAGTTTATGCACTCAGATGACTAAAAGCTTTTCTTCTAAGATTTGTCAAGAAGACACTTAAGAGTTTTCATTAGCTCAATTCCACATAGCATTTTTTTTTCTTCCTGATGAGAACTATTTCCCTGAAGTTTGCATTTAAAAGAGCTAGTTCCTAAGTCCTGAAGAAGATGGGGGAGAGAATCCACACCAAAAGACACAGAGAAAATATCCAGGCTTTCTCCTGTATTTTTTTTTTTTTTTTGGAGGGAGTTGGGGGGAGGGACAATATATTTGCTTATTAATCCAAGATCTAGAGTAATTTCTATTTAAATTTTCCTTCTTTTTTAAAGTGTATAACATTTGTTTCCAGTATCCTGATCCTTTATAAAACCTACAAGCTTTGAGAAAAATAGAGGAGGGTTTAGGATTGGTAAAAGAATAGGTGGGCTTTGAATTGCTTCTAGAGCCACATTACTAATTTTGTAATGATTGGTAAGACAAGACAATTACTTCTAATTTCTGAAATAATTGCTTTGCAGCCTGAATAATGTCAAAGGACTAACCGCCCATCCAGCTACATTATCTTCAGTTTGCTTCTTTATATCAAGGAGAAAACTTGTGACTAAAATGGAAATTTAAAAAGTTCTACATTCTGGAGCATCAAGATCTAATGCAGTATGCCTTTGCAAAGTTTGCATAGAGTATTCAACAAAGCCGTTTTAATGTTCTTTTACGGAGCGCACAGTTCAATGGTGGACCAATTTGCCTTAAAGGGATAAGCCTCTACTACTATTTTGCTCATCCTCTGAACATTGGCATCCTGCTGATCCATTTCTTCCTCAACCCTAGGATAGCCCAGAAGAAATGCTGGTCACCTGTTTCCTCTGTGAGGGAGTTTGGCTCCTCAGGAGGCCATTTGGCTTATCTGCTAACTACAGTACAATCATGGGCGGGAAGAACATTCCTTAGCAGCCAATCAAGGTTCCTAAGAATGAGATTTGAAGGACTGCTCAGCTTTCTCACTCTTCTCTAAATTTGGTTGGATCTTCTTCCAGTGGAGACAAAAAGGGCTTTTTAATTTCATCCTGTCAAGGGAGTCTCAGGCTAGCTGCCATACTCCTTTGTGTTCTCTTTTCAGTTACTCTTGCCATAGTATCAACAGTTTTTGAAAATTTGAGCTGGAATTTTTTTTTCAAATACAGAAATGTTTCCATCTCAGAAGATTCATCATTTGGCCACTGACAAGAGGAACTTCCATTAATCCCAATGTCAATTTAAACCAGTAACCCTTGATTTATGACTGCAAGAAGCATCCCAAAAGATACAACAGATGCACCCTTCACAAGATTCAGGATATTCACTTCCTGTATCAGCCTAAGAAAGCTAAGACCTTCAATGTCCCAGGCAGCAAAAATGGTATAGAGAAAACGGTATCTCTGTTTTTCCCGTAGGAATGGGAGATGACTCCACTCATAGACCTGCTCATCTGTGACACTGGGCAGGCATTGTTGGATTGGGACCTTTCTAGCACTAACAGGACACAAATGTTGAGACAACAAAAGCCCTTAAGGAAGTTGACCCCTTATGATATGCTCCCCTCCAAGTTGGCATACTTGGACAGAGAGGATGCTGCTTCTTGGATTCACAACCTATTCATCTGTCTGCCAGATGCATGCCAACACTAGCATATTCTGACTGGCAGAGACCCAGAAGGAATGTTCTCACTGGTCACAAAGCCAAGTGCTTGAGACACAGTGTAAGATGAGAAGAAAACCCATCTGGCTTATTGTTTCTTCCTTATGACAACACAGAAGACCAAAGAACTCAATGGCCATCTCCTAGAGGAAAAAGAATCAGTAGAAAATAAGAATATTCACTGAGCAGGGAAAGAATGATAAGGAGGCAGGTAGGCAGAAGCTTGGAGTTTCTGCCGCTGCTCGTGGGACTGTGACACATGTGAGGCTCCTTAGGTAGAGGGGCCCAAGGATGGTGACAGAGAAATCTACTCAGAAATTGAAATTACCATAATAAAGTACCCATGTCTGAAGCCTTCAGGTGAGCTCACCATATAATTCAGCATGGCTGAGTTGCAGATGTGAGAAATTTACCATTAGTCTACCTTTAGACACCATAACCAGGGGAACTTCACTGTTTTTGAATGAAATTTTTTTTTTACTTTTTAAAAAAAGTTTATTTTTGAGAGAGAGAGAGGAGATAGAGATCCGAAGCAGGCTCCAGGCTCTGAGTTATCAGCCCAGAGCCCAACGTGGGGCTGGAACCCATGAACCATAGATTATGACCTGAACTGGAGTCAGATGCCCAACTGACTGAGCCACCCAGGTGCCCCAGAATGAAAATTTAAATTGAATATATTCTTAAATGTTTGTGACTGATTCCACTAAGATGGCATCTTAGTTCTTTTTGTGAGGGAAAATAAAGTCAGGACTAATTCAGCAACTGCTGATAAACAATACACTAAGAATGCTGGGACAGGGGGGTGAGGCCAAATTACACCTCTGTGTCACAAAGCCCAAGCCAGACTGCATTTGAAAGGTAAGAGGAGAAGGTACACATTGACCACATTTCCCCTCCCTGAGGCCATCACAGTACCATGCACAGAGATCTCCCATGAGCTTCTGATTCCTCTAGTGGGAAAAGAGAGCCCAGGGGAGACAAGCAGTCTTAACTTTGTGGGAGCCCCTACTCTGCTTTCATCCCACAGCAATTACAGATACAAAAATCCTCAACAAAGCATTAGCACAGCAAATCCAACAAAACATTTAAAAAATCATTCACCATGATCAAGTGGAATTTATTCCTATGATGCAAAGGTGGTTCAGTATTCACAAATCAATCCATGTGATGCATTACATCAACAAGAGAAAGGATAAAAACCAAATGATCTTTTCAATAGATGTAGAAAAAAGCATTTGATGAAGTACAATATCCACTCATAAGAATCCTCAACATAAGTAGGATTAAAGGGAACATACCTCAACATAATAAGGCTATATATCACAGACCCACAGCTAACATTATACTCAGTGGTGAAAAATGAGTGCTCTTCTTCTAAGATCAGGAATAAGACAAGGATGCCCACTCTCTCCAGTTTTATTCAACACAGCACCAGAAATGTTAGCCATAGAAATCACACAGCAAAAAGAAATAAAAGGCATCCATATTGGTAAGGAAGAAGTAAAACTGTCACTATTTGTAGATGACGCCACCAAAAAAATATTAGAAGTGATAAATTCAGTGATGTCACAGGATACTAAATCAATATACAGAATTCCATTGAATTCCTGTACACTAATGAAGCAGAAGAAAGAAATTAAGAAAACAATTCTATTTACAATTGCACTGAAAATAATAAAATACCTAGGATCCTAAGGAGGTGAAAGACCTATATTCTGAAAACTGTAACACATAGATGAAAGAAATTGAAGATGACACTAACAAATGGAAAGATATTCCTTGCTCATGGATTGGAAGAATATTATTAAAATGTCCACACTACCTAAAGCAATCTACAAATTTAATGCAATCCCTATCATAACACCAATGGCATCGTTCAGAGAACTAGAACAAATAATCCTAAAATTAGTATGGAACCACAAACAACACACATAGCCAAAGCCACCTTGAAAAGGAACAACAAAACTGGAAGTATCACAATCCCAGATTTTAAGATATGTTACATTGCTGTAGTCTCCAAATAATATAATACTGGTACGAAAATAGACACATAGATCAATAGAACAGAAAAGAAAATCCAGAAATAAACCCATGATTATATGGTCAATCTTTGACAAAGGAGGCAATAATATGCAGTGGGAAAAAGACAGTCAAATGGTGTTGACAAAACTGGACCACTTTCTTACACCATTGAAAAACAATAAATTTAAAATGGATGAAGGATCTAAATGTGAGACCTGATACTATAAAAATTCTAGCAAAGAGCACAGGCATTAATTTCTCTGACATTAGCCATAGCAGTATTTACGGGAAGCAAAAGCAAAATAGACTATTGGGACTACATCAAAGTAAAAAGATTCTGCACAAGGTAAACAACCAACAAAACTGAAAGACAACCTACTGAATGGGAGAAGATCTTTGCAAATGACTTAACTGATAAAAGGTTAGCATCCAAAGTATATAAAGACCATACACAATTCTACATCAAGAAAAACCAATAATTCAATTAGAAATGTGAAGACTAGAATACACATTTCTCCAAAGACCAATAGTTCACCAACAGACACATGAAAAGATGTTCAACATCACTCATCATCAGGGAAATGCAGACCAAAACCACAGTAAGATATCACCTTACACCTGTGAGAGTGGCTTTAATCAAAAACACAAGAAACAACAATTAGTGATGACAATGTGGAACAACAGGAACCCTCATGCACAGTTGGCAGAAATCAAACTGGTGCAGCCACTGTGAAGTATGGAGGTTCCTCAAAAAACTAAAAATAGAAGTACCATATTATCCAATAATTCCATTACTGGAATATGAAAACATTAAATCAAAAAGATAGATGCACACCTTTGTTTATTGCAGCATTATTTACAATAGCCAAATTATGGAAGCAGCCCAAGTATCCATCAATAGATTAATGGGTAAAGAAGAAGTGGTATGTATATATAATGAAATATTATTCAGCCATAAAAAAGAATGAAAAATCTTGCCATTTGCAATGGCATCGACAGATCTCGATAGTATCATCCTAAGCAATATAAAGTCAGTTATAGAAAGACAAATACCATATGATTTCATTCATATGTGGAATTTAAGAAACGAACTAGCAAATAACAAAAAAAGAGACAAACCAAGAAAACAGATTCTTAACTATAAAGAACAAACTGACAGTTACCAGAGGGGAGGTGGGCGGGGTGGGGAGGTGGTTGGATAAAATAGTTAAAAGGGATTAGGAGTACACTTACACAATAAACCCTGAGTACAGAATTGTTGAATCACTATATTGTACACCTAAACCTATTATAACCTAACGTAATAATGTTAACTATACTGGAATTAAATCACTTTCTGTGCTCATCCATAAAAACCACTCCTCATCCATTCACTTTCTATCATGAAACTAAAGCAATTCAGTCCTATCTTCAGGCTCCACTTCTAATTCTAGTTCTCTTGCTGTTTCCACCACATCTGCAGTTACTTCCTCCACTGAAGTCTTGAACCCCTCAAAGTCATCCATGAGGGTTGAGATCAACTTTTTTCCAAACTTCTGTTAGTGTTGATATTTTGTTCTCTTAAATCAAAAATCCTCTTAATGACCTCTCTAATGGTGAATCCTTTCCATAAGGCTTTCAATTTACTGATCCATCAAAACAATCAATATCTATGGTAGCAATAGCCTTGCAAAAAGTAAGATGTTAAGTCAAAATGACTTCTCTGTTCATGTGCTGCAGAATGTATATTGTGTTAGCAGGTATGCAAATAACATTAATCTTGTACATTTCTATCAGAGCTTTTGGATAACCAGATGAATTGGCAATAAACATTAATATTTTGAAATAAAGCTTTCATTCTGAGGTCTCAACAGCAGGCTTACAATATTTAGTAAACCATGTTATAAACAGATGTCCTGTAATCCAAGCTTTGTTCTTCCATTTATAGAGCACAGGCAGAGTAGATATGGCATCATTCTTAAAGCCCCTAGGATTTTTGAAATGGCCAATGAGCATTGGCCTCAACTTTAAGTCATTAGATTCATTAGTCTTCACCAAGAGAGTGAGCCTGTCCTTTGAGGCTTTGAAGCCAGGCATTATGTTCTCCTCTCTAGCTGTGAAGATCCTAGCTGCTGTCTTCTTCTAATAGCAGGCTATTTAATTTACATTTAAAATGTCTTTAGGGTAGCCCTCTTCATTCATGATCTTAGCTATATCTTCTGATCACTTGCTGCTGCTTCTTGCTCTTTTATGTTCTGGAGGCAGCTTCTTTCTTTAAACCTCATGAGCCAACCTCTGCTAATTTCAGTTTTCCCAAACTCCTGCAGTTTCCTTACCTCTCTCAGCCTTCATAGAACTGAAGAGAGTTAGGGCCTTGCTCTGGATTAGGGTTTCGATTAAGGCAACTTTGTGGTTGGTTTGATCTTCTGTTCAGACCTTCAGACTTTCTCCACATCAGTAATAAGGCTGTTTTACTTTCTCATCATTCATGTGTTAACTGGAGTAGCACTTTTAATTTCCTTCAAAAACTTTCCTTTGCATTCACAACTTGGCTGTTTGAGACAAGAGGCCTCGATTTCAGCCTGTCTTGACTTTTGACATACCTTCCTCATTAAACTTAATCATTTCTAGCATTTGATTTAAAGAGAGATGTGTGAGTCTTCTTTTCATTTGAACACGTAGAGGCTATTGTAGGATTAATATTTGGCCCAACTTCAATATTGCTGTATCTCAGGGAATAGGGAGGCCGGGAGAGCGAGGGAGAGCGAGGGAGAGCGAGGGAGAGCGAGGGAGAGCGAGGGAGAGCGAGGGAGAGCGAGGGAGAGCGAGGGAGAGCGAGGGAGAGCGAGGGAGAGCATGGCTGATGAGGGGAGCCGTCAGAACACATAAACATTTATCAATTAAGTTTACAGTCTCAGGTGAGTATGGTTTGTAGTGCCCAAAACATTTACAAGAGTAACAAAGATCACTGATCACATGGGGTGCCTGGGTGGCTCAGTTGGTTGGGCGACCGACTTTGGCTCTGGTCATGATCTCTCAGTTTGTGAGTTAGAGCCCCGTGTCAGGCTCTGTGCTGACAGCTCAGAGCCTGGAGCCCGTTTCAGATTCTGTGTCTCCTCCTCTCTCTGCCCCTCCTCTGCTCACGCTCTGGGTCTCTGTGTCTCTCAATAATAAATAAACGTTTAAAAAAAATCACTGATCACAGATCACCATAACAAATGTAGTAATAAAAAAGTTTGAAATATTGTGAGATTACCAAAAATGACATAAACAAGCAAGTGAGCAAATGCTGTTGGGAAAATGAAGCCAACAGACTTGCTTAAACACGGAGTTTCCACAAACTACATTTGAAAAAAACTGCAGTATCTGCCAAGTGCAATACAGAAAAGCACAAAACAAAACAAAAAAACAAGTATGTCTGTGATATCCAAGATTATAAGGAGCTTACATAAATCAATAGCAATAAAACAAATAATCCAAGTAAAACAATGGGCAAAGGACAGATTTTTTTCAAAGACAGTATATGAATGGCCAACACGCACATGAAAAGATGTTCAGTATCACTAGTTATTAGAGAAATGCAAATTAAAACCACAATATTTTATCACTTCATACTTGTTGGAATGGCTGTTATCAAAAAGACAAGAGATCACAAATGCTGGCATGGATGTGGAGAAAAGGGAGGCCTTGTACGCTCTTGACAGGATTGTAAATTGGCACAACCACTATGGAAAATGGTATGTAGATTCCTCAAGAAATTAAAAATAGAATTCACCACATGAACTAGCAATTCCATTCCTGGGAATATATCCAAAGGATATGAAAATGCTAACTAAAAGAGCAATCTGCACCATGTTCATACCAGCATTATTTACAATAGCCAACACCTGGAAACAACCTAAGTGTTTATTGATGCATGAATGGCTAAAGGAGTTGTTGTATACATATACAATGAAATGTTATCCAGCCATAAAAATAAGAAAATGATAATATTTGTGATAGCATGGACAAACCCTGAAGGCAGGCTAAGCAAAGTAAGTCTGAGAAAGGTATGACTTCACTTTATGTGTAATTTTAAAACAAAACAGAACAAAACCCCTTAAACAAATGGAAAAAGAGATCATAGTTTTGGTTACCGGAAGTAGGGAGTGGGGAAAAGGAGAATTGGAAGTGGGTGGTCAAAAGGTATAAACTTCCAGTTTCAAGATAAATAACTACTAGTCCTGTAATGTACAGCATGATGAGTACAGCTATTACTGCTATCTAATGTATAGAAAGGTTGAGTATGTTCTAAGAGTTCTCATCACAAGGAGAATTCTTTCTTCTATTTTATCTATAGGAGATGTTGGATAGTAACTAAACCTTTTGTGGTCATCATTTCCAAATATTTGTAAATAAGACAATTTTGCTGTGCATCTTATACACACAGTAATGTAGGTCAATTATTTCTCAGTAATACTGGGGGAAAGTGTGCCCATAATAAATCTTTACCAATGTGACTATACCCAAGGCAATTGTTCACACATATTGGTTCTCCCACTTGTAAGGGAGGGGACAAGTTTAAATTTTTACCTTCTGCTCATGACTGGGCACTACAGTGTGAGATCCGGGAGAACGGATTTTGGTAACAATTCTTACCCTTTGCCAGCTTCTGCCAGTTTTCCAGGTTCCTGTCTGCAGGCTCTGAAGTGAGTACAGTGTCTCAGTAGGCTCCATCATGGGTCACTAAACTGTAGGTGAGGAAAAGCAATTAACTCTTTACCCTTATAGGTTCTTAGCTGAGACCTCCTGTAGTAAAAGACATATAAATACTGGGAAAATAAATATAATAATATGTATTCTTCTCCTATACATGGGAAACATTAAATTCCCAGGAAAACTGAGTAACTCCCTGACTTGACCCAAGTTACTTCCTTAAATACCATCTTTAGTTAAGACAAAAGATGTGTGTGTGGAGTCGAGCTATGGAAAAGCACAGGAAATGAGGATACGAGTGTTATGCAGATTTAAGTCCCTGTCATCTCCACTGGCGAGAGTTTCCAGAAATTTTTAACTCCCCTTTTCCTGGTAGAGACAGGGAAACACCTCTACAAATGAAGGTTTCCCTCATAAAGGTAAATGCCTCTTACAAAAAGGTAACTTCTATTTGGTTTTCAGAGCTTTTCCTGTAGCAGCAGTTTCTTAAAAATATCCAGCTTGAAAAGTCCTTATGCCAAAGAGGCATGTTTGGGTGTCAGATTTGCTCCCCTTCAATATCAACTCTTACCAAAATGTTCAGCCTTCTGGATGCCCAGATCCTAATTTTGGATCTGCCATCACCCACAATTGCATAAGCCACATCTTTAAAATAAATCTCTCCCTCTCATCTCCTATAATATCTATATCTGTATCTAATCTATATATATGAACATATCTATCTATAGGATATGTTTTATCTGTTAAATAAAAATTAAAATAGTGTTAACATTAGCTTATGTGTGATGAAATAGGAATTATGGTAGCATTAGCAATTGGAATGACATGTTCTTTAACATATTATAATGGCTGATAGCTCTTTTTCCTTAAGCAATTCGACAATGCATTACAAGTGTTACAAAAATGTTTGTATCTTCCAATCCTTCAGTAAAACTTCTAGACTCTCTTCTAAGAAGGTCATTCAAAATAGAGAAAAATATCAGTACACAAAATCTTAAGTATTAACATTTATATTATTTTCAAATTTTCACTATTATAAATCATGGGGTAACAATTATGGTACCATCATGTACTGGGACATAATATAGAAATTAACATTAAATATAATTAATGAATATAACATTTTTTTTAAATTTTTTTTCAACGTTTATTTTTGGGACAGAGAGAGACAGAGCATGAACGGAGGAGGGGCAGAGTGAGAGGGAGACACAGAATCGGAAACAGGCTCCAGGCTCTGAGCCATCAGCCCAGAGCCCGACGCGGGGCTCGAACTCACAGACCGTGAGATCGTGACCTGGCTGAAGTCGGACGCTTAACCGACTGCGCCACCCAGGCGCCCCTGAATATAACATTTTTAAACCCAACATAAACAGCCAAACTTTTACATATGGTCTTATCACCATTTGTATAAAATATATACGTATGACAAAAGACTTGAAAAATCATTTTAAACTGGTAATCTTAGCAGCAGCAAAACATTCAAATGAGCTTGGATATTTTTTGTTTTGGTCACTATTTTCTGAATTTTCTGTTCAATAATTATTTTTTAAAAATTTTAATTCAAACAAGTTTTCTTTAAGCACGTTTTTAACAATTCTTCTTTAATTTCAGCTTATTTTTAGATTAAGAGTTCTAGGATATAGAAAATGTTGGGGTTTGGAGCTGATGGCCAAGAAAGAATTCTGAGAGCCACACATCTTCAGTGCAAAAAGGTGGTCTTATTAAAACATGGAGACAGGACCGGTGGGCAGAAAGAGCTGCACTGGGGTTGTGTTGGGTGACTAATATACCTTATAATTATGTACCTTCAGGTTGGGAGGGGGCTAGGGATAGTGCAAGTCTCTAAGGTATTTTGGAAACAAGGTTTCCAGGACCTTGAGGTGCTAGCTGCTGTTAGGAAAAGGTCATTTATAATTGTTTAGTAAAAACTCAGTCATGAGACCCTTCAGATGTATATCAAGAGGCTGTAAGCTTAGAGTATGATTGCCAACATATATCTTGGGAAGGTAGATATAAAGGAAGTTTCCAAAGGAATTTTTATATGTTGAAGTAGACTTACAGGATCCTAGCCCCTAGCAAAGTGTAATCATCCAGGCAGCTGAGCTCCTAGAGGAATGTCACTCTGCCTGTCTCAAAGACTTGTCATTGGGCTGTAAGTTGTAAGGAAATCTAATTTTTCATTTACCTTTGTTTCCCATATCATACTATATTTGGAAAAATAACTTTCATTTTTATAAAAACCACTTCTGTAATTGATACCTACTTTTTAGTATACTAGGTCATAATCAAGCTACTGGAAAAAGGAACCAAAAAAAAAACTTGAAAAATTTAACTGTAGATAAACAAAAACTGGTAGAGAATTTCAAATGATGAAAGTATGCAGTTAAAAAGTTAATGAAAAATAAACTATATGATGAACTACATAGATAGCAAAGGTAATTTTCTTCACACATATAACCTTGAATTTATTCCAATCTTTTTTTTTTGAGAAAGTTTGCAATGTAAGCATATACTAATCAACCTCACTTGGGGTGATGGTGTTCCCTAAGTGGGCAACATAGTCAATTAATGCAAAAAAGAGATGAAGTCCGTACCAAGGTCAGAAATATATGAATCTCCATAGTGCAACCTAGGTTGGAGGCAGCTGAGGAATTAATTATACCTGAATTTGAGAAGAAGATGAAGGTCAATCACTATTTCCGTTATTTAACCTCAGAGAATTATCTCTATCTCAGATCATTCTGGAAACTCATTAACAGACCTAGAGGATTAGTCTCTTCTCTGAAACTTAGGTTGGAAATAATGGACTAACAAGCAGAAGCTATGACATGGCAAACTCTAATTAAAGGAATTATTTCTATGATGGGAACTAGAGAATTGATTTTGAAACTACTTGGTCTTATTAAACACAAGGAGGTGATGAAGTGTTTTGTTTTTTGGTTTCTTCCCCCCCTCTCCTAACTGGAGAACTAGCCAATAATATTCTGGGAAGCTTTCAACATCTCTAAGAGGAGTGGATTCTAACATCAAAATACAGCTTTCCTTTTTGTGAAAATGATGAGCTTAAAATCAATGAAATATATAGTGCTTCTTGTAAAAGGCACTATATTAAACTCAATATAATTTTATTTATAAATATAAAATTTGGTAAGTATATGTTTCTTAACAATTCCTATTCAAGAAGTAGAGCCAATGATCCGTGAACTCTAGGATTAAACTCCCTTCTTTATACAGAAATAAAACTAAAGTACAAAAAAAATTCTGTTATTATTCCAGACAAAATACTAAATATCTAGATAATATAGAACCAGAACCAGCTGTAGCTCTATCAGAATTTAACCTTGCATACTTACACCTCCCTACTCCCCCCCCCCATACATATTACCATATTGTTAAGAAACCTACCTGGTTATAGTAACATCTTACTAAAAGAATATTCTATGGAATAGATACCAAGTATATAATCACTAGACATTTTTTCAGTGTTTTCAGTATTATGGGTAATAGATATATATTTGCAACAAAAATCTGAATGGCCCAGTTAGGCACCTATCTATCTCTGGTTCAATTGTCAATGACCAAGGGAACAGTCAATAGTGAAGACATGGTTTCTGGGCACCTGAGGGTCATTTCTAAATTCTAAATTTCGAAATTCCAGTCTCTCTGACATTCATGCTGAGAGTTGCTCAATTCAGTCTTGGAAAACATGAAATATGTAAATAGGGAGATGGTGAAAAAAAGAAGGCACGATGAAGTGAGAGGGGGACATATTTCATGAAGAGTTTATGGGAAAGCAAAAGGAAAACATAGTTAATCAAAACTAAAAATGAATGTGTGTTTAAGTGTAATAATTGGATAAGAAGGGAGGAAACAGATTATGAAATTTATTGAATATTTTGACAATAACTTTGAGATGATAGAAACCACATGATGGAAAGTTTGAGTTTGTGAATCACCATTTGTGAAGGTCCTGCACTAAAGAGGTCACCCTAATAGACTTTGTATGACTGATAAAAAAAATATAGGATATATGATGCCTCTTAGATTTCTAATAAGTTCTCAGGAGACCATGATCCTGCTATTGAGAACACAATTTGAGAATCACTGGTTCAGGCCAACTAGAAAAATCAGGTATTTCTTGCAAAATGCAGTTCATTTCTGAATTAGAATGGTAACAAAAAAAAATTAAAAGTGAAAATAACAAACATCAAAGAAGAAGTTAGGTATCTTATATAAAGTTTATATTATTTGGTGGCTAATTGCCAAAAAGCAAAGTATTTTTTATGTTGGATATTTTGAGCCTAGGTGACACTGAATGTTCATTCTTTTTGACTAGGTAGCTGTCATATGGCTTTTTTTTTTCCTTTCCACTTTTGGAAAGTCATTTTACTGTCTCCAGTATTCTATCTTCAGTTCAGCCTATCTATCCATTAAAATTAATCATCCTTCTAAATTACAGTGACATTATCACCTCAGACTTCCCCCACACTTATTCAAGATTTCATTGTTTACTATCAGGAACAACCAAATCCATCTTGTTGCCCATACTGTTTTAACTCGTTTTCTTGCTTCTTTTTCCTTTAATACTTCATACTTACCAAGTAGGAACGTGAAGGAACGGTCACCTCTGCAGAAGATGTGAGAATCCCTGGAGCTCTAGTGCTTTTTTCCAGAAACTGAGAGGTGGCTGCTGCCTTAGCTTAAAGCAGAGCAAGTCCAGAAGACTCCAGTCTCTGCCAAGAAGAGGGTCAGCCCTCTTCTCAACATGTGAGGGTCAGCCCTCTTTGTACAGTGACTCCTGACACTTGAATAGGCACTGGTTTTCCATCATTAATTATAATTATGGCTGTCTACATTGCTGACTCCTTGGATTAGAAGGTTGGAGGTGGTGAGCTGTGATGAGGGTTAATGGCTAAGTCAGCAGAAGTCATTCCAGATACAATCTTAACACTGGGATGAATGCAGTAGCTGTTTTTGAGCAAAGCAACTCCAGCTCTGAGAAAGGTCTTATCATGGTAAAGGGCAAGTAGCTCTCTAAGGAAGTGAACTCTTGCGTTCTGATCCTGAGGTACCCTTCCATGTGTGTGGAACCACAAGCCACAAACCCTGTCTCTAGATCCCAGCTCTACAGACCCTTTGTGGAAAACAAGGACTTTCCCTGTATAAGGATAAGCATCCTTCTGCAATCAAACACCACAGACACAGATTAGACCTCAACATAAATTAGAGGGCTGCTCCTTTTCCTACAAGGGTATATTCCAGAGTCTTCATAAGCTGTCCTTATCGAAATAAATCCAATAGAAGTTTTGGGTTGGTAAACACATGGAAATCTGGGGAGAGTGGCCCACTTAGAGCAGGGAAGCTCCATGTTCTTTCCCACATACCTTGCCTACGTATCTCTTCCATCTGGCAGCTCCTGAGTTATATCCCTTTATAATAAATCAGCAACATAGCTTCTAAATAAGAAAAATGACGTAGGAGTGATATCACCAAGATAGTGACAGAAGTCATTCCTGATTTTGCTCCCCCCTGACAAGAAGAACTAACAAATATTCATGGACAAGACACCATTGAGAGAATTTTAGAATATGGAGGGGAGGCTGAAGCATCTCTCCTGAACCAGAGAGACTAAAAATTCCTTCATTTGAAGGGTAGGAGAAATAATAGATACACACTGTATTGTCCCCTGTCCAGGTCAGTGCAGCACTACATGGAGAGGTCTCCTATGAGCTTCCAGTTCCTGCAGTGGAAAAGCAGCCTGGGGGGCTTCCAATCCCCCAACATTTTGGGTTGCTTCATGGGAGCCCCAAATCTGGCCTTGACTGACAGAGATGGCAGGAAAATCTGCAGGTCTCACACACTAGGAATCTGACAGTGACAGAGAATTATGAAGGCCTTGCAATAACTAGCATACAGATCTTGGCAGATCAAATTCTTTCTTTCTACATCCTACTAGTAAAACCAACCAGTGGTTTTGCTTATTTACAGAACCAAGTTGGTGGTGCTATCTGACCAGGAAATTTGTTGGGGTATGGATCTGCCCAATTCAGATGCTCAAATGAAAAGTTTTGCTGGTCCCAGAGCCTGGTTTGCCTATGCCCAGGCAAGGGGCTAAGTCATAGCCACCCCCACTAGGGACAGTGTCTCCTGGCTCCAGCTGGCCAGAGAGACTTGTGACAATACCTGGAAGCTATGTAACCAGTAAATCTTAAGCTGAGAGAGGAAAGAGAGAATACCGTCCTTCCTACCCACCCGCCCCCCCCCCAGACAGAGCAGAAACAGTACCAGGCCTCCTCCTGTGTTCTGCTACACCCTGGCAGCAGGATTAATTTATCATCAAGGCTGAGGGTACCCTCCTGGGCCAATCTGAACCAAAAGCCTTGAAAAAAACCTGAAAGTTGCCTACACTGACATCGGCCTAATACACTTATGCAAGAAAGCTGAAACATACCCACTAGGACTCTCAGGCCCCATCTGACCTAAAAAGTTCATAAGCCAGAAACACTGAAGCCAAGAGACAGGCAGGCAAAGCCAGTAGTTGTGTTCATCCAGAGAACCTGGGCCACACAT
The DNA here is from genome assembly GCF_014898765.1 of Herpailurus yagouaroundi. Taxonomy (NCBI): domain Eukaryota; kingdom Metazoa; phylum Chordata; class Mammalia; order Carnivora; family Felidae; genus Herpailurus; species Herpailurus yagouaroundi. The sequence goes on from NW_024412400.1 coordinate 21,069,213, forward strand.
GGCAGCTTGAGTTAAGATGAAAAGCATTACCAGCTTAAGACCTGCTTCACCCACTGTGCCCAGGCAGTAAAACTATTTATGGCCCCACTCATTACTGAATGCAGTCTTTAGTCCGCCGGAGAGGGGAATATAATCAGAGCACAGAGGAAGCTGCTTAGTTCATCCAACAGCCCTGCTTACCAGGAGCACAGCCTATGGCTTTGCCCATCTGTAGAACACAACTTATTTCTTTACCTGACTGGGGAAGTCAGTGCACTTTTGCCCAGTTTCTGTCCCCAAAGATCTGTACAAACCCTGAGTCTCATCCTGCTTTCCTATCAGGGCAGAAAAGCTAATTTATAATCCCATCTACTACTGAATATAATAGTCCCAAATATCTAGTAAGCGTCAACAGAACAATTAAGGCCACTGGACAACTGCAGAGCCCATCTTAAAGCCTTACTTGGATAGGAAATGAAGCCAGCAGTCCTATCCAACTGTTCTTAACCAGTGGCACACTCCTCCATCCCCAAAATCAGAGTTCAAAGAGTTGCCTTGCTCAAAAACAGACCCTAATCATAGGCCCCAGCTGCTAAAGGACATTAGTAGCAAACATACCCAGAAACCCAAATTGACCTGGTGGGGATGAAGAACTATGTCTGCCAAAGTGAACCTATGAAGCCTAGAAAAGAAAACTACTTATTCAAATGAACAGATACCAACATAATGAATCAAGGATCACAAAAATCCAGTAAGTATGATGCCATCAAAGGAAATAAAGCTGTGACAACTAACTCTCAAGAAATAGAGATGTATGTATTGTCAAAAAATTCAAATAATCCTCCTAAAGAATTTTAGCAAACTATGAGAACACACAAATATTAAACAAAATTAGAAAAACAATGCATGGACAATATGGGTTCAACAAAGAAATAAAAGACATCACACACCCTTGCCCCACTAAAAGAGAAAGACTTTCAGAAGCAGATTCAACCATGCAGAATAGCTAAAAACTTCCCAAACCTGGGAAACGAATAAACATCCAGATTAATGAAACACACATAAACCCAGTAAGTTGATTTACACTGGGGCACCTGGGTGACTCACTTGGTTAAGCATCTGACTTTTGTTGGCTTGATTTTGGCTCAGGTCATGATCTCATGGTTTTTTAGTTCAAGCCCCATGTCAGGCTCTATGCTTACAGCCTGGAGCCTGCTTGGGATTCTCTCCTTTCTCTGCCCCTCCCCTGCTCATTCACATGTGCATTCTCCCAAACATAAACGTTTAAAAAATAAAATAGGACTACACCAAGACCTATTATGATTAAACTGTCAAAAGTAAAAAACAATTATAAAAACATCAAGAGAAAAAAAGAGGTTGCAGACAAAGCAACTACTATTAGACAACTGGTGTATTTCTCAACAGAACTTTTCAGGTCAAGAAAAAAATGGAATGACATAGTTAAACTACTGAAAGAAAGAAAGAAAGAGCATAACCAATTGCTATGCCCAGAAAAGATTTCCTTCAGAAACAAAGGAAGGATAAAGATTTCCCAAATAAGGTGAGGGAGTTCATTACCACTAGACTGCCTTATAAGAAAATCAAAAGGGAATTCTTTGGTTAGAATAAAAAAGATGCTAATTAATATCATAAAAACATAAAGAAGTGTAAAACTCAATGGTAATGGCAAGTATGTAGTAAAAGATTCTATAATAGAGAAGAGATGGAAAAAGATACTTCAAGCACATGGTAACCAAAAAATAAGTAGAGGTGACTATACTTCTATCAGACAAAATAGACTTTAAAAATGATAGAGACAAAGAATGTCATTATATTATGTTAAACTTGTCAATACATCAAAAAAGTTGTAAATATATACGTGCCTGAGCATCTAAATACATAAAGCAAAAGCTAACATAACTAAAAGGAGAAATACACAGCAATATAGTAATACCTGGGGACTTTAATACCCCACTCTCAACAATGGATAGATTATCTAGATAAAGAATCGGTAAGGAAACAGCAGATTTAAACAATACTGTAGCCCAAATGGACCTAACAGACAGAGACACTCTAACAACCACAGGTTACACATTCCTCTCAAGTTCACATGGAACATATATTTTTAGGATAGATCATAGGTCTCAAAAGAAGTCTTAGCAAATTCAAGTAGATTAAAATCATACCAAGTATCTTCTCTGACCACAGTGGCATGAAACTGGAAATAACAAAAGGAAAGCCTGAAATATTAAGAAATATATGGAAGTTAAACAACACTATAGAACAATCAAGGGATCAAAGGTGAAATTAAATGGAAAATAAGTTTCTTGAGACAAACAAAAATGGAACCATACATCCTTGAACTTGGGAATTTAGCAAAGGCAGTTCTAAGAGGGAAGTTCATACCAATAAACTCTTATATTAGGAGGTAAAGAAGATCACAAACAACATAACTTTATGCTTTAAGGAACTAGAAAAAGAAGACCTGATCCCAAGTTTAGCAAAAGGGAAAAAAATTAATAAAGATTAGAGCAGAAATTAACGAAGGAAAAGAAAACCAATAGAAAAGCTAAGAGTTATTTCTTTGAAAAGAAAAACAAAATTGACAAACCTTTACCTAGACTGACCAAGGAAAAAAGAGATAGAACCAAATTAACTAAAGTATATATGAAAAAGAAGCATTACGACTGATATTGCAGCAATACAAAGAATCATAAGATGCTAATATCAACAACTATACACCAAAACTGGACAACCTAGAAGAAATGGAAAGATTCATTAAAAATGTACCAACTACCAAGACTGAGTTAAGAAAGAAAATCTGAGATCAGTTTTACAAGTAAGGAGATTGATTCAGTAATAATAAATCCCAATGAAGAAAAGCCCAAGATCTGGTGGATTCACTGGTGAATTTGACCAATTAAAAAAATAATTTATACCAGTATTTCTCAAATACATCCAAAAAACAAAGAGGAGAGAACACTCCAAAACTCAGTTTTTAAAATGAAAATTATTCTGATATCAAAGCCAGATAAGGACAGTGCTGGAAAAGACTATAGACCAATATCTCTGATGAATATAGGTGCAAAAATTCTCAACTAAATATTAGCAAACCAAATTCATCAGCACACTGAAAGAACCATTCGCTGTGATCAAATCGGATTTATCCCTGGAATACAATGATGGTCTCAAAATCAACGTGATACATCACATTAATAGAATGAAAGAAAAGAACTATATGATCACCTCAATAGATGCATTAGAGCATTTGACAAATTTAAGATCCATTAATGATAAAAACACAGCAAATGAGGCATAGAAGTAACATAGCTCAACATAATAAAGGCCACATAGGACAAGCATCACATCATACTCAGTGGAAATGCTGACAACTTTTCATGTAAGATGAGGAGCAAGACAAGGGTGCCGACTCTCACCACTCCTGTTTAACGGTGTACTGCAAGTCCATAGCTAGAGCAATCAAGCAATAAAAAGAAATAATACCATCAGAATTGGAATGGAATAAGTAAAAATTGTATTTGCAGATGACATGATTTTACATATAGAAAATCCTAAAACTCAACCAAAAAACTGTTATGACTAATAAATCAATAATGTTGGAGGATGCAAAATTAACTTGCAAAATGAGTACCACCTGTATACACTAACAAGTTTTCTGAAAAGGAAATAAAACAATCTGACTTACAATAGCATCAAAAGCAATAAAATACTTAGGAATACATTTAAATAGGGAGGTTAAAGATCTGTACTCCGGAAACCACAAGACATTGATGAATGAAATTGAAAATGACTGAAATGCAAAGATATCTCATGCTCATTCATTGGCAACATTAATATTATTAAAATATCCATAATAGCAAAAGCCACCTATGAATGGAATGCAATCCCTATTGATATTCCAATAACATTTTTTTACAGAAATAGAGCCCTAAAATTTATAAGGAACTAGAAAAGATCCTGAGCAGCCAAAATAATCCTGAGAAAGAGCAAAGCAGGAGGCATCGCACTTCCTAATCATCACACTTTCAAACAATGCTATAAACTATACTAATTAAAAAAGTGTGATGCTGGCATGAAAGAAAATAGACCAAATGTAACAGAATTGAGAGCCTAGAAATAAACACAAGCACAAACAGACAACTATTTGACAAGTGACCCAAGAATATTTAGTGGAAAAAACACAGTCTTTTCAGCAAATGGTGCTGGGAGATTTGGATATTCACGTGTAAAAGAATGAAAACTGACCCCTACATTACACCATTTACAGAAATTAACTTGAAATGGATTAAAGACTTAAATGTAAGACCAGAAACCATGAAACTCCTAGAAAAAAAAAGTAGGAAAAAAGCTTCTTGACACGTGTCTTAGTAATGAATTTTAGAAATCATACCTAAAGCACAAGCAGTAAAATAAAAATTAACAAGTGGGAGTACATCAAACTAAATATTATCTGCACAGCAAGAGGAACCATCAACAAAAACAGAGACAATCTAAGAAATGGGAAACATTGTTCACAAACCATCTATCTGATAAAAGGCTGACATCCAAAATATATGAGGAACTGATACAACTCAATAGCAAAAACCCCCAAATAATCCAACTTTAAAAAGTGGGTGAAGGATCTGAATAGACATTTTTCCAAAGAAGATATATGAATGGCCAAGAAGTACTTGGGAAGATGCTCAACATCTGTAGTCATTAGGAAAATGCAAATTAAAAGCATGATGAGATATCACCTCTCACCTGTTAGAATGGCCATCATCAAAAAAACAAAACAAAACAAAACAAAGCCCAAAAACAAAAAACAAGAGATAACAAATGCTGGTGTGGATGTGGACAAGAGGTAACACTTGTGTACTGTTGGTGGGATTTTAAATTGGTGCAGCCACTATGGAACACAGTGTGGAGATTTCTTAACAAATAGAACTACCATATGATCCAGCAGTACTATTTCTGGGAATATATCCAAAGGAAACAAAAACACTATCTTGAAAAGATATTTGTACCCCCATATTCATAGCAGCATTATTTACAATAGCCAAGATATAGAAACCATCTTTGTCCGTTAATGGATGAATGGACACAGAAGTTGTGGGGTATATGTATGTGTGTGTGTGTGTGTGTGTGTGTGTGTATCAGATTTGTTTTGTGTTCACCAGAGGCCAGGGGAATGAGGAGGGGAAATTGGAGGAAGGTGGTTAAAATGTTCAAACCATCTGTTACAAGAAAAATAGGTACTAAGGGTATAAGGTACAACATGATAACTATAATTAACACTGCTGTATGACATACAGGAAAGTTGTTAATATTGTACCTATAAGAGATGATGGATGTTTAAGTCTATTGTAATCTGTGTACCACATACATAAATCAAACCATTATGGTATACACCTTAAACTTACACAGTGATGTATGTCAATTATTTTTTCAATAACATTGAAAAAAGAGTGATCTTCTGATCCAAGATGGCAACACAGGAAGACTGAATTCATCATCTCCACAGGCACACCAAGTCTATATGTGCAATTATACAGCAATTCCTCCTGAAAAAGAACTGAGGGCTGACTGAACAGCTTCTGCACAATGAAAGATAGGCCACATAGAGAATGGCAAGAGAGATGAAGACATGGTAACAAAGGGAACCCCCGCTCCCTGATGCTGCAAACTGCAGAGGGGAAAGGTAGTACTAAGAGACTGTGAGCAGATTTGTCTGCCTTGGGCACAGAAAAAAAAAACAACTGTGGTTTAAAAGGGCAACTAGAATATAAAGCAATCAGCCCTAGAACTCTGCTAAGTGACTTGGAATTGCTCAAACTCTCACTGGGTTGCAGGGGCTGCTGAGCACCATTCTTTGTATTCCACCTCCATCTTGAACGTGCAGATAGGAGCAGGGTCTGTTTGCCATGGCTGGGCCCCTAGTCTATACCAGCCCCAAATGCCCTGAGACACACCTACTAAAAGCCACAGTTTAAAATACCAACTAGAATGCAAAGGATCTAGCCCTAGAACCTCACCAAACACTGGGGGAGATACTGGATTCTCTCCAGGAAGGAGGGCCTGGCAAACACCACTGCCTATGTTCCCCTTCCACCTTGACAGTTCAGATGAGAGCAGGGTCTGAGTGCCCTACCTGGCCTACTACCTCAGTGAGCCCTGAGCCCCTACTCCACACCAGCTATGGCCATCCCCATAAGGCAGCCCCAGTGTGGCACATACCTAGACAGCCTCATAGGTGCTCAGACAGCTCCAGCTGTCTTCCCAAGGTGATACAGATGCAAATTACCCCCAGAACATTCCAGGCCTCCACCACTTCACTCAGATGAATTGCTAGGAAATCCTTGGTGCAAAGCACTCTCGGACCTCCTGTCTCATGCCTGACATGGCTCCAGGCACCTCACCAGGGTGGTCCCCTCCTGTGGAGCACCCTGGGTCCATCGCAGGCACCTATTCTTAGTTTCTAGCTATCTTAATAGAGTATCCCCTGGGTGAAACACCCCAGGATCACCTAGCTAGACCCTGCTTCAGCTGCTTTGTGAGGATGCGCGCTGCACTGAACACACTGGGGATACGCTGGTTGACACCCTGCTTTGTCACCAGCTGCCCCCCACCAGAGCACCCGTGCACACAGGGCCCTGGGACCCCAAGCCCATACCCCACCTAGGCTCCAGCCACTAGGGTGCCTTGTACACTGAGCATCTGGGGACACCTTGGCTTACACCCATTTCAGTGTCAGCTATCCTACCAGAATACCATCTACGTGGAAAGTTCTAGGACCAACTTGCTTGCGTACACTTCAGTTCTGATTGCCCTACCAGGGTGCACTTTGTGCAGAGAGCCCCACGATACCTCAGCTTGCACCCACCTCAGCTTTAGCTTTTCTGGCAGGATACTCACTCATGGAGAACCTTAGGACATACCCAGCCTATACTTTAGCTCTGGCTATCCCAACAAGGTACCTCGAGCACAGAGTGCCCCAGGACCCCGTGTGCACCCCAGCCATAGCTCCAGCCAGTCACCCAAAGTTACCAAGTACATGCCGCCTACACAGGGAATTACCATACATAAGATAATTCCTTCAAGTTTGAGAAGTAGCTGTACTGCCTAATTTATGGGGGAAAAAAACATAAAACATCAAGCAAGATGAGGAAAGATAGGAATATGCTCCCAACAATAGAGCAAGACAAAACCACAGAAAAATAACTATTGGAAATGGAGATAATCAGTGTACCTGATAGAGATTTTAAAGTAATGGTCATAAAGATGCTCATTAGACTAGAAAAAAAGATGAGCTTAGCAAGAATTTAAAACAGGAGATGGAAATACCAAAAAGAACCAATCACAGTGAAGAATATGACAACTCAAACGAAAAATACACTGAGGGAATCAACAGCAGAGTAGAGACTGCAGAAGAATGGATCAGTGATCTGGAAAACAAGATAATGAAAAGCAACCAACCTGAACTGCAAAAAGATTTTAAACAAAGAAGATACGTTAAGAGATTTCATGGAAAACATCACACGCAAACATTCACATGATAGGGGTCCCAGGAGAAGTAGAGAGATAAAGGGACAGAAAAATTATTTAAAGAAGTAATAGCTAAAATATTCCTTAATCTGGGGAAGGAAACATACGTCCCAGTTCAAGAAGCAGAGAGAATTTCAAAGATGATAAACCCAAGGATATCCACACCAGGACACATAATAATTAGAATGGGAAAGATAAAGAGAATTTAAAAGCAGTGAGAGAAGTAATTAGTCACGTACGTGGGAAACTGCATAAGGTGATCAGCCATTTTGTCAGCAGAAACTGCATGCCAGAAGAGAGTAGCATTAAATATATTCAAAATGCTGAAAGGAAAAAACCTACAACCCATAATATTCTACCTGGCAAGGATATCAATAAGGATTGAAGAAGAGTTAAAGAATTTTTCAGACAAACTAAAATTAAAGGAGTGTATTACCACTAAATTGGCCTTACAAGAAATGTTAAAGGGATTTAAGTAGAAAATAAAACGCCATACTTAGAAGAAAATTATGAATGACAATGCCATAGTTAAAAATTTATGAATGAAAATATTTCATAAATAAAAGGACCAGATGGACAAGCAAAAGTTAATGACCAGATGGATTCACAGATGAATTCTATCAAACATTTAAGAAAAGAGGGGCACCTGGGTGGCTCAGTCAGTTGAGCTTCCGACTTCGGCTCAGGTCATGATCTCACCGTCTGTGAGTTCGAGCCTCGCATTGGGCTCTGTGTTGACAGCTCAGAGCCTGGAGCCTGCTTCAGATTCTGTGTCTTCCTCTCTCTCTGACCCTCCTCTATTCATGCCCTGTCTCTGTCTCAAAAATAAAATAAAATAAAAAACATTAAAAAATTTAAAAAAAAAATTAACAAAAGAGTTAATACCTATCCTCCTCAAACTATTCCAAAAATAGAAGAGGAAGGAAATCTTCCCCATACAGTTTATGAGGCCAGCATTTCCCTGCTACCAAAAACAGACAAAAGCATTTCAAAAAAAGAACACTACAGGACAAGATCATTGATAATAATCCATACAAAAATCCTCACAAAAATTATTAGTGAACCACATTAAATAACACGTTAAAAAAAATTCACCACAATCAATCAAGAGGAAGTTGTTTTGGGGATTTAAGGATGGTTTAGTATTCACACATCAATCACTGTGACACCCCACATTGATAAAATGAAGGATAAAAACCTTATGATCATCTCAATAGATACAGAAAAAAATGTGACAATTCAACATCCATTTATGATAAAAACTCTCAACAAAGTGGGTTTAAAGGGAACATACCCCACATAATTAAGAGCATATATGTAAACTCACAGCTAACATCACATTCATTATAAAAAACTGAAAACTTTTCTCTAAGATGAGAAACAAGGCAAGGATGTCTATGCTTGCCACTTTTACTCAACATAGTACTGCAAGTTCTGGTAACAGCAATCATCCAAGAAAAAGAAAGGAGAGCCATACAAATTGGTAAGGAAGAAATTAAGTTGTCAGTATTTGCAAACAGCATGATATTATACATAGAAAACCCTAAAAACTCCACCAAAATAAAAAAAAAAAAAACTACTAGAAGGAATTAATGAAGTCAGTAAAGTTTCAAGATACAAATTAATATAAAGAATTTATTGAATTTCTACACACTAATAAGTAGCCAAAAGACAATTAAGTAAACAATCCCATTTTCAATTGTACCAAAAAGAATAAAATACTTAAGTATAAACTTTCAAAAGGGGTGTGGAAGATCTGTACTCTGAAAACTATAAAACATTGATGAAAATTCAAAGACAACACAAATGAAAAGATACCATGCTCATAGATTAGAAGAATAATATTATTCAATGTCCTTACTACCCAAAGCAAGTATAGACTCAATGTAGTCTCTATCAATATATTAATAGCATGTTTAACAGAACCAGGACAAGTAATCTTAACATTTGTATGGAATCACAAAAGATACTGAATAGCCAAAGTAATCTTGTGAAAGAAGAACAAAGCTGGAGGTATCACAATCCCAAATTTCAAGATAAATTACTAAGCTGTCGTAATCAAAATAGTATGGTACTGGCACAAAAACAGATCAGATGGAACAGATGGAACATGGATCAATGGAACAGAATAGAGAGTCCAGAAATAAACCCATGCTAACCCATGCTTTTATGGTATGGGGAGATAAGACTATACAGTAGAGAAAAGATGTTCTCTTCACTAAAGGGTGCTGGGAGAAGTGGACAGGTATGCAAAAGAATGAGACTGGACCACTTTCTTATACCGTGCAAAAAAAAAAATTCAAAATGGACCTACACATGAGATCTAATGAAAAATTATATGTCTAGGTGAAAATATAGAAAGTAATCTCTTGGATATCAGGCTTAGCAAAATTTTTCTAGGCATGTCTCCTCAGACAAGGAAACAAAAAACAAAAACAAATTTAAAAGGTTTTGCATAGGGGCGCCTGGGTGGCGCAGTCGGTTAAGCGTCCGACTTCAGCCAGGTCACGATCTCGCGGTCCGTGAGTTCGAGCCCCGCGTCGGGCTCTGGGCTGATGGCTCAGAGCCTGGAGCCTGTTTCCGATTCTGTGTCTCCCTCTCTCTCTGCCCCTCCCCCGTTCATGCTCTGTCTCTCTCTGCCTCAAAAATAAATAAACGTTGAAAAAAAAAAATGAAAGCCAAGATTTAAAAAAAAAAAAATTTAAAAGGTTTTGCATAGCAGAAGGAAACACCAACAAAATGAAAAGGCAACCTACTAAATAGAAGATATTTTCAAATGATATATCCCTTAAGGGGTTGACACCCAAAATTATTATAAAAAAACTCAGACAAGTCAACCCTAAACAATAACAATAAAATAATCCAATTGAAAAAATGGGTAGAGGACCTAAATAGACAGTTTCCCAAGACCGCAAACAGTTGCCCAACAGACACGGGAAAAGATGCTGAACGTGACTAATCATCTGGCAAATATAAATCAAAACTTTAAGGATTTGCATTTCCCTGATGATGAGTGATGTTGAACATTTTTTTCATGTGTTGGCCATCTGGATGTCTTCTTTGGAGAAGTGTCTATTCATGTCTTTTGCCCATTTCTTCACTGGATTATTTGTTTTTTGGGTGTTGAGTTTGATAAGTTCTTTATAGATTTTGGATACTAACCCTTTATCTGATACGTCCTTTGCAAATATCTTCTCCCACTTTGTCGGTTGCCTTTCAGTTTTGCTGATTGTTTCCTTTGCTGTGCAGAATGGATGAATGGATACAGAAGAAGAAGACGACCACACACACACACACACACACACAATGGAGTATTAGTCAGCAATTAAAAAGAATGAAATCTTGGGGCGCCTGCGTGGCTCAGTCAGTTAAGCGTCCAACTTCAGCTCAGGTCACGATCTCGCTGTCCGTGAGTTCAAGCCCTGCGTCGGGCTCTGGGCTGATGGCTCAGAGCCTGGAGCCTGCTTCCGATTCTGTGTCTCCCTCTCTCTCTGCCCCTCCCCCATTCATGCTCTGTCTCTCTCTCTGTCTCAAAAATAAATAAAACGTTAAAAAAAATTAAAAAAATTGAAATCTTGTCATTTGCAACTACTTGGATGGAACTGGAGGGTATTATGCTAAGTGAAATTAGTCAGAGAAAGATAAAAATCATATGACTTCACTCATGAGGACTTTAAGAGAAAAAAACAGATGAGCATAAGGGAAGGGAAACAAAAATAATATAAAAACAGGGAGGGAGACAAAACAGAAGAGACTCATAAATATGGAGAACAAACTGAGGGTTACTGGAGGGGTTGTGGGAGGGGGGGATGCGCTAAACAGGTAAAGGGCACTAAGGAATCTACTCCTGAAATCTTTGTTGCACTACATGCTAACTAATTTGGATGTAAACTTAAATAAAAAATAAAACAAGTTAAAAATTAAAAAAGAAAAAAAAACTTCAGGGAGATTTCACCTTATACCTGTAATGGATAGAATAAAAAAGACAAGAAATAACAAGTTGGACAGGAAGTGGAGAAAAACAAACCCTCATGCACTGTTGGTGGGAATGTAAATTGGTGAAACTATTTGGAAAACAGTATGGAGGTGCCTCAAAAAGTTGAAAATAGAAATATAGAATCCAGTAATTCTCTACTGAATATTTATCCAAAGAAAACAGAAACACTAATTCAAAATGACATATGCATCCCTATGTTTATCATAGCATTATTTACAATAGCCAGTATATGGAAGCAACTTAAATGTCCAATGGTGAATGGATAAGGAAGATTTGGTGTGTGTGTGTATACAGTGGAATATTACTTACCCGCCCCACCCTCCCACACACACACCAAAAATGAGGTCTTGCCATTTGCAACCCACATGGATGGACCTGAAGGATATTTTGTCAAATGAGGTAAAAAAAAAAAAATTAAAAAATTATCCAAATGACCTCTCTACCTGTGCATGTAACAGTCTACTAATTGCAGTGTTTCTAGGGGAAGATGTCCCCTTCCGTTATCTAGGATGGAGTTCTTTCAATCCCTGGCTTTTTTTGTTGACAAAGGAAAGAGCATTCAACCATGTTGAGCAGTTTTTATGAGTATCTTTTATAACCAAAGCAACAGCTAATGGCTGTTTCAAGGGGTATGTGGCTGGATTGCTGGCACTCTTAAGATAAATGGAGGACTTATGGTCTCATTTGCTCTAGAACCTTTCAGGTATTCATCTAAGAAGCATTCTGTTTTAGCTCTACCCTTGTTAGGTTACCCCACTAGTTTAAAGTCTTATCTCAGATTACAGATGCAAAATTTAGATGATAATTAGAAATACTTGGGAAATATTTTTGAAACTGTAGATTATACAAACCTATCCTGAGAAACTCTTATTCACAAAATCTAAAGTGGAGGTGGAGAACACACATTTAAGAAAAAAATGTTCCTCCAATAAATCTGGTCATTAGCCATATTTTAATAGCACTGATGTAGGAGAAGCAGGGAGCAAGCAATAGGACAAATAATACCAGATGCCTCTTTAAGGCTCTTGGCCTTGAAAAGCATCCCTTGTACTCAAAGCCTCCATCAGCCAACCTCTTCTCGTGCTGCCACCAAATATCCAGATTGTCAAAGCTTGATAAGAAAGATGCATGTGTAATTAGTCCTAATCTGTCTTCCAAAGAAAATGACTGCACAACACTAGCTCCAAACAGCAGACTATGTGCTCATTTTATTCTACCAGTATGTGAATAAGACAGAAGAACTTCCATGGGGGAGAGGAGGGAAAGAAAAAAAAAATGGCAGAAAACTATAAAATTAATTCTCTTTGAGCAGTGCAGCTCTCTGCCTGGGATATTTCACCCTACGTTTTCATCAGCCAGATGAAATTATTTTGATATTCCCTTTTTGGCAATGCTAACCCAGAAAGAAAGGGAAATGTTTTTTTTCTCTTTTCCCATAGTCTCCTTTGCCTGACTTTTATTCTTCCAGGTAAGGGTAGCCAGACCCATCCACAGAATTTATCTTTCCAACTTTCCTGATAGCTACATGTAATTTTAGGATCTCCTAATCTATAATAAAATAACATTTACAGGTTCTACTCTCAAGGTCCTCTGGGATGTTCAGGACATACGTGTTTACACTCTGCAACTGGGCCTTGAATCAGATGTAAGAAAGAATGTACTATTATTCCCGTACAGTACTGGGAGCAGACGGAGCCTCAGATCAAACATGTAATGATAAATAATTTTGTTTAGGTGCCCCTTCTCTACTGTTCCATATACCCTGGGTTCTACTCTCTAGAACTGTACCCACCAACCCTACAATTCCTTCCTGGCTAATAGCATCATGGCAGAAGACATTTAACAACTATTCATAAATCACACCTACAGACTTCAATTCCTATTCTAAGAGGCTAATGCTTGATTCTATGCCACTGTTGTTAATTCACTCAAGGGAAAAACTGGATGCTAGGTATGGTAAGTTGCTAGTAGGTTTGTGCTTTACCTCTTACGGTATATTCCAAGGCTCAGAGAAGCCATCCAATTCATGTTCACTGAATTAGGGAACATATTGCATTCAAGCTGAAGTCCTCTGGCAACTGCTTTAATCCTGGAGAATAACTGGTTATTCTTGAGGTTTTCATTTGACCCTATTTCAAATATGATTTCTTATACTGTTTATGCATGAGGTGGCTTTGAGAACTGGGACTGGAATAGAAAGAGTCAATTTTCAATAAAGTGGCAGGACATGGCTACATTCATCTCCATGCGCTATAGTCTCCATGAAACTGTCCCTAGAATGAAAGTAAGGGTGGGGAAAAAAGGTAGAGAAAGAACGCCAGAGTAAGTCTAAGATGATTAGAATTTGGGTCACAGTCAGTACAACTTTGGAGAACTTTCTACACACTTTAATTGCAAGAAAGTACTGAGAGCACCCATGAGAAAAACGTGTTCTTATGACCTTAAAAACAATTTCAAAGAAATTCTAGAGTAATTCTCTCAAAAATTATAGTTTTTAGGCACTCAGCAACTTAGGAACCCATTTTTACCTGCCTGTTAACAGGATCACATTACGTACCCAACTTTATCTCCAAGAAATTACTAACAAAGTAATATTCTTCACAGATCACTGTTCTCTATACTACTATGCCTGATATATTTGATAATATTCTATTTCATGCACTGAATTGGTCCATCCCTTCCTCTGCTACTGATAGTTCATTCATTCTTTGGGACTGCAGCCCTATTCTCTTTCTAAATACATCCCCTTACTATTTTTTTTTTCACCTTCTGACTTTGTGTAATTCCTATCTTCGCCACTTAGGATAAGCTAATTTTTTATAACTTTTTCAAATGCATTTTAAATTATCAAGTAAGTTGAGAAAAGTTTTGAGGGCAAGATTCCTGTCTTAAATATCACCATAGATAGCAAAGAAACATAATTGATGCTTAATAAATATTTATTTGAATAATATCAAATTCATCATTTCAAATCACAAACCTCATAACTGATCAAAATGATTGCAAAACCCATGTGTTAGGGTCATTTAGGGAGCAGGGAAGAGGACCATCACTCTTTTACAGGTCTCTGACTTTGGGCCTGTGTGATCACATCTTTTTCTGAGATTCCAGGGGCTTCAGAGGACAGTCATGCACCCCTGAAAGAAAGAGAGAGAGAGAGAGAGAGAGAGAGAGAGAAAGAAAGAAAAGAATAAATAGAAAGAAAGAAAGAAAGAAAGAAAAAGAAAGAAAGAAAGAAAGAAAGAAAGAAAGAAAGAAAGAAAGAAAGAAAGGAAGAATTCCAGTTTTAAGTCTATATAGTATACAACTCAGGTGACTGCTAGACCAAGCCAATTTACTTAAGTTTTTATTAGGAAAGGGGAATTTATACATTTTTAACCTTCAGATATCCCCTGAAAGGCTATGTGTGAACAAATAAAAATGTGTCCATTATTCAGTAAGTGTAGCCAAATATTATATATTGGCCTAAATTTTTTCCTAGAAGATATTAGTTCTTTCAAGTGGACAACACATACCATTTTAACTATTCTCCTCTGTAATTACTCACTCAAATGTTGGCCAATACAAGTTATCTGATCCACGAACAATTTCTTTTCATCAGAAACTGAGGAGTATTTGAGATCTGAGTAGTTTATACAAATGTACTAGCTCCTCTGCCAAGGATAAACCCCAGGAACCTGTCCTCAATTGGATTTAACCAAGTTTACTATTTTCTTGAAAGGGTTGGGACACTTGATGACCTCCAAGGCTTTTCTGAAAAAGGGAGAGTGCTTTGCATCTTCTCCCCATCCATTATAATCAGAGCAAGTGAATTAAAAACATGGATTTGAGCTTCCTGTGACTGCAGGCTGAGAACTGCTCAGGGAGCTGCTCTGCTGCATTAGCCCATCAGCTGCACTTCATTAGGGGATGCATTCACCTTCCTAGAAGAGTTCAGGGCTGTGTGGCTTCGCCATAGGAGCCTGGCTCCCTGCCCAGCATTATTTAACCCTTCCGTGGAACTGAGATGTCCCTCCCAGGAGGAGCATCTTCACTCAGAAAACTGGTTGAAGGAAGGAGCCTCAAAGAGAATTTTCAGCTTGATTTTTCCCTTTGCCAGCAATGTGCAGATGGAGGGGTGGGCAAGGAGTAAGGTGGGTGTATTCCTTGACAATAAATGGAGATGCTAATAAACACATTTGTTCCTGACTTCACTGAAGATTTGTGGTTGCCCAACTGACAGTTTAGCACCTGGTGGAGCACTGCATGGATCAACTGCAGATACCACGCACTAGTCCTAATAGGAAAAAATGGGTAGAAATCAGTAGAGATGCAATACATATAACTATTCCATTGGAGACTGTTTTGCAGTCTCCTGTAAATTTACTGTTACATTCAACTGCAAATTTGCTATCCTAGCTCACCTCTTTCACTTTGTTTCCAATTTTCTCCCCAAATTTTCTGCTGCCTGAGAAATGCCGCCCCCCCCCACCTTTTTCCTCAGCAGGCACTTAGAGAAAAGGCTAAATAAAATTATCTTGAAATGTGTCACTGTAATTTGGGGTTCTAAGGGTAAGAAGACAAGGTAGTTCTATCAGTTTGTTGTATGCACTATTTTTAGTTTACCCTTTTCACTTCAATCTCATAACTTCAAGTAGTGCTCAGCATCTACCTCATGTATGCCAATACATTTTGGCAGAAATTTAGGTTACAGTCAGTCTTTTTAAGGATAACTGCATATGTTGAAAGGAGGCCCAAAGCTACAATGCTCAGCTATTTCCAAATATAGTGGCTCCCCCTTATTTGTAGTTTTCTACAGTTACCTAAAGTCAGCTGTGGTCTGGAAGCAAATGATTCTCCTTATGACTGTTGTCACATCATTAGTGGCCTAATGCTACATCACAATGCTTATGTTCTTCACCTCACTTCATTTCATCATGTAGGCATTTAATAATCTCACATCATCACAAGAAGGGTGAGTATAGTATAAGAAGGTATTTTGCAAGAGAGAGATGGTCTTCACATAACTTCTATTACAACATATGGTATAATTGTTCTATTTTATTATTGTTAACCTCTTACTGTGTCTAAGTTATGAATTCAACTTTATCATAGTTATACATGTATAGAAAAGAAACATTATATACAGGGTGTGTTACGATTTGCAATATTAGGTATCCACTGAGAGTCTTGGAATGTTATTTTCTATGGATAAGGGGGACTACTGCACATAGCAAGTTCTCAGTGTATGTTAGTTATTGTTCTCTCTCTCTCTCTTTTTTTTCCCAGGGAAACTTAATTTTAAGTTCCAGTAGCATCTTAAGAACTCTGTGACTTTGGGAAAGTCACCAGGCTTTTCCGGGCACCAATTTGCTTATCTGTTTTTAAAGTCGTGGTGTTGGAGGGTAGGCTGAAAAAGAGAATTTTCACTGCCCCTTTCCAATTTTATGCTTGTATGGGGAGAGAGACATCTTAAAGAACGCTAATTTGTGTCTGCGAATAGTCTTAAATCAAGTTTTTAAAAAATGGAATAAATATTAAAAATAGAGCTCTCAGAGGGGTTTTTTCCCCCTTGTTAATTGTTTGTTTTAAGCATCCAATTCAGGAAAAGTGAATGTTTGCTGAATTCGTGAACATTTGTAAAGAATCATTAGTTTTTCAGGGCAATTGCATAAGCCCCATGCTCTCATGCTTTCACGGAGCAACTGCAACAACTCCCAAACCCAATGACCTGCTTTCTTATGTCGATATTGGTATTCTTTCTTAAGAAGGTGACTCTTGAGCAAAATTTACGCCAAGAATTTTTCCTTAGAACACAAATTTTTACTCATTAAGTATGCACTTATTTCATTTACCTAACAGTCACAGAACACCAACTAAATATTGGGCTCTGAGAACTGCAAAAGTGAGTGAAATCTCCCGGTCATCAGTAATACTAAGGAAATGAAGAACCACACATTGGGAAACACAATTATCAAGAAAGTTATAAATCCCCTATTGGTCCTTTATTCTGTCTCTCTATTGATTACTCAGAAAAGGAATACTGGAAAAAAAAAAAAGACTTGATTGAACATTCCCTTTTAAAATTCATGTGCTATGTTCAAGAAGATAGTATGGACTAAAATACAATGAGCAATCTGTGTTGAAGCCATCTATCAGAGTATAAACAGCAAAGATATTAAAGGATGCTAGAGAAGTCATCCATGTCTCCATTTAGCCATTCATTTATTTACAAATATTTATTGAATATCTATTAAGTGGCACATATTGTACAATAAAGGAAGAAAACTGACAAGAGCTTGCATTTTAGAGGGGGATGATGACAACAAATACTTAAGATAGAGAAAACTTTCTCCGGGGCGCCTGGGTGGCTCAGTCGGTTAAGCGGCCGACTTGGGCTCAGGTCATGATCTCGCGGTCCGTGAGTTCAAGCCCCGCGTCGGGCTCTGTGCTGACAGCTCAGAGCCTGGAGCCTGTTTCAGATTTTGTGTCTCCCTCTCTCTGACCCTCCCCCATTCATGCTCTCTGTCTCAAAAATAAATAAACGTTAAAAAAAAAAACTTTCTTCAATGATGGATTGAGATTTAAGGGTACCAGGGTCATCTTCTTGGATAAAGAAACTTAATTCTGAGATTTACAATATAAGTAGGAGTGTTCATGTAAAGAGCAGAGTGAGGAGTGAAGCAAAGGAGTGGGGGAGGGATTTGTGCCACCCAAAAGAAAGACCAAGCCCCAAGGTCAAGAAATAAGCGACAAGAGGAAATGTAATTCAGTTTTATCTAAGTGGTGACATCCAAAGAGAGAAGGAAATGACATGGAATGTGGCTAGATATATAAACTGAGAAGATCTTACAGGTCCAGAAGTTGTAGGCAGAAAAAGAATGGAATTAGATCTGTAAATTAAGACAGTCTCTTAAACTGCAATGTGGTTTAAGTGGAAAATATATTGAACACAGTGAGACCAAATAGGAAACTGATGCAGTAAGCAAGTGAGAGATGATGATAACTTCAACTTCCAGTGGGTTCTGGAAACGGACAGCTTTGGGTGGTCTTTAGTTAGCAGAGTAGACATGACTTGCTGATTAGATGCAGGAATGAAAGAGAGTTTCTGCCTGGATTATGATGGAATGTCATTCATTGGCTAAGATGCAGTAACTATGATGCAGGATAAAGATAGTTATTGAGAGGAGATAGAAGGACTTCCATTCTGAATGTTCTGAATTTTATATACACATGGTACATCCCAGTAAGGTTCTCCAGTGGGCAGTTTGTTTGGTTTGGATCCAAAATTCAGCGAAAATAGAGGAATTGATTAGAGAATCATCATTTTAAAGAAAATAATTGTTGGCATGGGGATCCAGGGAGAGTATATGAAATCATCCACTAGAAAAAAGACTTTGAATAATATTTAGTGTTAATATTTATGAGAAAGAAAAGTCTAGTAAGGAGATTGAGTGGAAGTGTTCATAGATAGAGAAAAATATTTTCTGTACTGAATGTTACTAGAATGGTCAGATTTCATTTACCTATTTGTATTCAGCTCATTCCCATTCTGTGTGCTCAGCTGTGAATTACAGGGGAGTGAGCCACTCCAAACTACATTCCCCAGACTGTATTAGTTGACTTCCATTTCAGTTTAGGCAATGAGAGAGGCCTACTGGAAATTGGAAGCTGTAAGAAAGGGAGAAACTACTGAATTTTTCTGTCACTCTTTCTGATCATGTCTCTACCAGTGGTCACGTCTGGTGGGGACTGTGGGCTCTCCCAATGTCAAAGGTTCCCAAGCTGTAGTTTTAACAATAGCAACATTCATTTCCACCAGTGCCAGCTCCAAGTGTGCTCCTGAGCTGTGGCAGAACTATATTTACCCTACCCTAGGGATGGTTACTAAAGTTTCCTGTAGTTCCTTCCTGTACTAACTTGCTTTTTGTTCTTGCTCCCTAAGCTCTTCAAATACTCAAATTCCTAAACATGGCTTACAATACTACGTATCATCCTTCTATGAATAATTTTCCAACTTTATTTTGTGCCATTCTGTTTCCTCTTTTAAAATTAATACCCCAAACATATTTGAGATTTTAATTCTTCCATCTTTGTAACAGTTTCCTTGTATTAAATCTCCTCCATTTGAAATAACTGGCATGGCTCTTGTATTCCTGGTTGGAACTTAATTGATTCAGAATTCCTACTTAAGAAAAAAAGGATTGGTATTATATGTGGCAACAAAGAAGTTGTTAAGGACTTTAGCAAGAATCAGTTCAGTGTAAAAGTGGGGCAAAAGTTAGACTGCTGCAGTTGAAAATATTCAATGGTGATTAAGTCCAGAAAGCAAGGATAGACATGTTCTAAAAGTCTGGCCATAAAAGTGAGGAAAGAGGGAACAGTTGGGAAATAAGTATTACCCTTGTGCTGTTAAATATGGTAGCCAGTAGACACATGTAGTTATTGAGCATTTGAATTTCTTTAGTTTGAATTGAGATGTGCTCTAAGTAAAAAACCAACTTACTGTATTTCAGATACATAGTATTAACATAGGAAATATTTCACTAATAATTTTTAATTGATTACCTATTGAATCAGTAGGAATATGTTACACATATTAAATTGAATAAAAACACTACTTAATTTAACCAGTTTATTTGAAATGTTGTATATAGTTACTAGCACATTAAAATTACATTCACGGTTTGGACAGTGCTGTTCTAGACCAAGAATGAAATAGCCAATTGTGCCATAAGTCTTCTTTATGCAGTATGGCCTACACGGTACCTGCTTTAAAGAGTTAGGCATGGTAGCTTTAAAGAGTTAGGCAGGGCCTAAAACATACAATATGCACATGAAACAATGTTACATCAAAACAAACTTAGGTAATATAGAAAAATGCTGATTATTCCTAATCCCATTACAAAAAAAACCCATAATTTTCTGTGCTCAGAAGACTCTTGAGAACAAATGGTTTTTGTAGGAGACATGCTCAGATTTGCACTAAGAACTATCATGGCGGTGTGCAAAGTAGAATTGAGAAAGGACATATTGAAGTCAAGAATATCAAAGGACATTAGCAAGAGTCCTGGAGAGAGGTGATGGAGTCCTGACTTAAGATGGTGTAGGTGGGAGAGAGAACAGAGGGTGGAATAATGGATATTATGGAAATAGAATTGTCAATGTTTGGATGATGAATAAATTTCGAGGTTTAGAGAGAAGACGCACCATCTATCAGCTGTGAAGCACTTCATGAAGTTAGATTGAGTACTCAGGTTTCAGATAGTTTTGCTTAGAAAGAGGAAATGTCATTGCTTTGGAAAATAAGCTTACTTATATTATTGGTTTTCCAAGGACCAGAGACATCACCACATGCCCTGATGGTGCAACCAAACCTCCTTATACCAAACATTCTCTTGAAGTCTATAAATAGCAATTCTGATGCTGATGACATATACAACCATCCCAGTTCTCACACTCGGTCAAGCATTTAATAGAAACATCAGCTGGTTATTAATATCATCCTCAAATGATGCTGAACAGCTACAGGCAGTGGAAACTACCCTGGAGGTGGAGGCATCAGGTAAGGCTTTGAATCAACTATGAAAGTAACTTTACCTAATGGAACCTCAATTCCTTCACCCATAAAATTATGATAAACACATCTGGCACCAGATACTTTAAAATTGCACAAGGCCACGTAAGTGAATACACCTAATGAATGAGGAGACTTACACAGATATATGTATGGTACATTTTTATGGCTTCTATTTCAAGTTTACACAAGTTATTTTTTAGTGGAAATGTATTTCCACAAGTGAACTTTTAGTGATTAAGCTCTTACACCATGGAGCAAAGAAAATCTTAACCACAGTATCTATTAATAGTGATTCCAATACTCACCCACCCCCATAGTAAATGTGTTTGTATGTGTGAGCTTGTGTGGGGAGGGGTGTGTGTGTGTGTGCGGGCTTCAGAGTGGAGATGTTGAAAGAAAACATCACAGCTTGAAAAAGCTACACATGACTGTTCTGCAGAAACAGTTTCTACAATTAACCCTGCTGATCTGTTTATAAACCCAAAATAGTATAAACACACACAGTTGCTCTCATTAATTTTTGATAAGCAATAAGGCTCACAAATATTTTATTTCCAAGCATATGTTATCTGCAGTTGGCTACAGTGCAGGCATATGCTTTGACATATGATACTCCATCTTGTACCAATGCGCATGACTCACATCTAAAACAATAGATGAACTACACGTGGGCATCTCATTGGCTGAATGTTTGGCTCATTTATATTTAGGATTCTTTGAATAAGATTTTAAACCAGGGAAATATACAAATATCTAACTCTGGGGCACTAAATTTTGTGAATGTATGTTGCCTTATCCATTCTTAAAACAGAAATATGTAATGTATATACGGTGTAATTTGAGTTTGTGTATTTTGTTTTCTCCTACAACATCCATTTGTCCTCAAATAACCGACAGAAATCTGACACACTGGGTCCTTTCCTGAAAATATAATTCTCAAAGTCATTCTTTTGTTTTAAGCATCCCAACCAAAATGGAAAACCTTTTACAAATTTAGGAAATTTTTACTACAATGTTTTCTAAAAGCAGCAAAAGACCCAAATAACAACCTAGTAGGCAGAATGGAGAGTCGATATATTTATAAACAAAACAATTAAAAAGTCACCGTTATATACAAACTTCTTTATTATTCAATGAAAACTAGTAGGTTCTATCATTAATCACTGTCAGACTTGAATCCTGGAAAACCTGAGGAGTTAAAGGAAGTGATAAGAGAGGATATAATCCAGAAATAATGACTGACTGACCTGAGGATAAACCATAGATAAGTTAAGAATGTCCAAAAAGAGGAAGAAGACATTCTTGTTGTGGACAAAACATGAACCATATATGAAGGTTTAAATCAATTTTTGTGTCAACCGTAAAGGGAAACTGGTGTTAACAAGGCAGAAGCATTTGGGGGAAGAATTTGTCTGAAGTTAAAGGAATCTAGAGACCAGGGTAGAGGAAGATGGTGGTGGAGTAGGAGGTCTCTAGGCCCCTGTGAACATAATTAGATAACTATCAAATCATCCTCAATACCCTAGAAATAGACCTGAATAATGACAAAACAAACTCTACAATTAAAGGGAGAGAAAAGGCCACACTGAAAAAGGTAGGAAATGCACAAATGTGGTTTAGAGGAGAAAGAGATCACAGGTGGTACAGACAGGAGGGAGCCACGGTTGCAAAGAAGGGTGAGAAAGAGAGGCACACACATGGGAATGCACAAAAAAGAGTATTTCTCCAAAGCCATTGGCTTGGAAAATGAGAGGGGCTGAATTTTAGGAGTTCTTGAAATCAGCAGGGCTTAAAGCCTGAAGCATTAAAGGTCAATGGTCTTGGCTGGGATAGAGCCTAGAGGGCAATGCACTGCTCCTAGAAAGAAGGAAGTCAAACAACTCAGGGGCAGAAAGCATGGAAACATTTATCTGAAGAGCACCTGGAGCATACAGGGGGAGATTATTCACTCTTCTCAGAGTGTGTCCCTGAGAGGAAGCATTCATGAAGACATCTCTCAGGGAACAAAGAAGTTGGTGAGCACCATTTCTCACCCCCACCCCTCAGCATAAATACAGAGCAACCTGTGGGAATAGGGCAGCACCAACACTGGCTTTCTATCTTGCATACACCAAGCCCCACCCCTTTTTACTCGGTGCAACTACCCTTCTCAGTCACTATTGCTTCAGTCCCAGCACAGCAGGACCTACCCCAGAAGATAAGCAAAAACCACTGCCCACACCATGTCTCCCAACCAGTGAGTTCTGCATGGTCCCAGTTGCTGTAGAGGAGGTGACAAGTCTCATTTCACAAGCAGACCAGAGCACACCTACTTAAAAGTCACCACATCCAGGCCAGGGACCAAACATTTCCCACAGCAGGCAAGGAGAGCTTCTTTAGATAATTGGCCTGAAGGATAGAGCAGCCAGAACATAAAAGCAGAGTGCACACATCAGTGATAATCCCTGAAGTGCCAGGCCCTGGATACTACATGACCTCTTTTTCATAAGGACATTACTTTCAGCAGCAAGAGATATAACTGGCTTTTCAAATACAGAGAAGGCAGCAACTCAGACAAAATGCAAAGATATAGGAATTTATCCCCAATGAAAGAAAAAGATAAGGCCATGCTACACACCTAAGTGAAACAGATAGAACTAACATGCCTGATGGAGAATACAAAACAATGATCATAAGAATACCCACTAGGCTGGGAAAAAGAACAGAAGACCTCAGTGAGACCCTTACCATAGAGATAGGAGTTAAAAAAAGAATCAATCAGAGATGAAGAGTGCAATAAACAAGATTAGATTCATAGGGGCACCTGGGTGCTCAGTCAGTTAAGTGTATGACTTCTGCTCAGGTCATGATCTTGCAGTTCATGGGTTCAAGCCCCACATTGGGCTCTGGGCTGACAGCTCAGAGCCTGAAGCCTACTTCAGATCCTGTGTCTCCTCTCCCTCTGTCCCCTCCTGCCCCACATACACATTCAGTTTCTCTCTCTGTCAAAAATAAACATCAAAAAAATAATTTAAAAAACAAGATTAGAATTACTCTTGACGCAATGAACAGTGGGCTGGAAGAAGCAGAGGAAGAAATTAATGACATAGAAGACAAGGTAATGAAAAGCAACATGAGAATAGACTTTGGGAACTCAGTGACTCCATCAAACATAGTAACATTCATATCATACGCATCCCAGAAGAAGAGAAAAGTGGGTAGAAAACTTATTTGAAGAAATAATAGCTGAAAACTTCCCTAATCTGAGAAAGGAACTAATATCCAGATCCAGAAGGTGCAGAGAACTCCCATCAAAATCAACTAAAGCAGGGCAACACCAAGAAATATTTTAATTAAACTTGCAAGTTATAAAGAAAAAATCTTAAAAGCAGGAAGACAAAAAGAAGTACTTAACTTACAAGGGAAAACCCACAAGCCTAGCTAGAGATTTTTCAACAGAAACCACAAGCCAGAAGGCAGTGGCATGATATATTCAAAGTACTGCATGGGGAAAATCTGCAACCAAGAATCTCTATCCAGCAAGGTTATCATTTAGAATAGAAGGAAAGATAAAGTTTTTCCAAGAAAAACAAAAATTAAAATTAGAGCTCCTGACCACTAAATCATCCCTGCAAAGAATATTAAAAGGGCCTCTTTGAATGCAAAGGAGAAATAAAAAGTGAGAAAGAAAAAATGGGTCAGAGAAATCTCAAGAAACAACAAAACAAGTAATAAAATGGCAATAAATACATATCTATCAATAATTACTTTCAGTGTAAATGGACTAATGCTCTAATCAAAAGACATAGGATGTAAGAATGGATTGGAAAAGAACAAAAAAAGAACGACCCATCTATATGCTGCCTCAAAGAGATTCATTTCAGACCTGAAGAAACCTGCAGATAAAAAGTGAGGAAACGGAGAAACATTTATCATGCAAATGGGTATCAAAAGAAAGCCAGAGTAGCAATACTTACATTGGACAAACTAGACTTTATTTATTTTTATTTATTTTTTTTAACTTTTTTTTCAAAGTTTATTTATTTTTGGGACAGAGAGAGACAGAGCATGAACGGGGGAGGGGCAGAGAGAGAGGGAGACACAGAATTGGAAACAGGCTCCAGGCTCTGAGCCATCAGCCCAGAGCCTGACGCGGGGCTCGAACTCACAGACCGCGAGATCGTGACCTGGCTGAAGTCGGACGCTTAACCGACTGCACCACCCAGGCGCCCCGGACAAACTAGACTTTAAAACAAAAACTGTAACAAGAGACAAACAAGGGCACTATATAATAATAAAGGAGACAATCCAACAAGAAGCTATAACAATTGGAAATATACATACACACCATGGGAGCACCCAAATACATAAAACAATTCATAACAAAGAATTTAATCAATAATAATATAATAATAATAGGGGATTTTAACAACCCATCTACATCAATGGAGAGACAATCCGCAGAAAATCCACAACAAAAAAATGGCTTTGAATGACCTACTAGACCAGATGGACTTAAGAGACATATAAGAACATTCCATCCTAAAACAGAAGAATACATGTTCTTTTCAAGCACATGTAAGACATTCTCCAGAAAAGATCACATATTGGGCCACAAAATTAAGATCAAAGCCATACTGTGCAACTTTTCTGACCACAATGTTATGAAAGTAGAAGTCAACCACAAGAAAACATTTGGAAA
The DNA here is from genome assembly GCF_014898765.1 of Herpailurus yagouaroundi. Lineage (NCBI taxonomy): Eukaryota > Metazoa > Chordata > Mammalia > Carnivora > Felidae > Herpailurus > Herpailurus yagouaroundi. Next base: position 21,094,974 of record NW_024412400.1, read on the forward strand.
GAGCATGAATATATGGAAGTTCAACAACATTCTACGAAACAATGAATGAGTCAATCAAGATATAAAAGAAAAAATTAAAAAACATACGTGGAAACAAATGAAATGAAAACACACAGTTCAAACAAACCTTTGGGATGCAGCAAAAGTAACCCTAAAAGGGAAGTATACAGTAATACAGGTCTACCTCAAGAAGCAAGAAAAATACGAAACTGCCTAACCTTAAACCTAAAGGATCCAGAAAAAGAAAAATGAAGCTTAAGGCCAGCAGAAGGAAGGAAATTATAAAGATCAGAGCAGAAATAAATGATATAGAAATATAAATATGAATGACTAATAAAACAAGGAGCTGGTTCTTTGAAAAAAATATATAAAATTGGTAAACCTTTAACCAGACTTATCAAAAAGAGAAAGGACCAATTAAATAAAATCACAAATGAGAGGAAAATTAACAACAATACCACAGAAGTACAAACAATTATAAGAGAATATTATATTATGGGTGGCTCAGTCAGTTGAGCCTATGATTTCAGCTTGGTCATGATCTTGCAGTTCATGAGTTGGGCTCTGTACAGACAGCTCAGAGCCTGCAGCCTGCTTCATATTCTGTGTCTCCCTCTCTCTCTGCCCCTCCCCTGCTCATGCTCTGTCTCTGTCTCAAAAAATAAGATGTTAAAAAAATAAAAAAGAAACTATTATGAAAATCTATATGCCAACAAAGTGGACAACCTAGAAGAAATAGGTACATTCCTAGAAACATAAACTATCCACATTTAAACTGGAAGAAATAGAAAATTTGAATGGATAACCAGTGAAGAAATTTAATCATCAATGAAAAAAGTCCCAACAAACAAAAGTCCAAGGCCAGATGGCGTCACAGGCAAATTCTACCATTTTTTTAAAGATGTTTAATTACTTTGAGATAGAGTGAGCAAGGGAAGGAAACAGAGAGAGAGGGAGAGAAAGAGAATCCCAAAGAGGCTCTACATTGTCAGTACAGAGCCTGACATAGGGCTCGAACTCATGAACCATGGGATCATGACCTGAGTCAAAAATCACAAGTTGGATGTTTAACTAACAGAGCCACCCACGTGCCTATACAAAGCATTAAAAAAAAAGTTAATACCTATTCTCAAGGAAGAAAACGTCTGAATTCATTCTGTGAGGCCATAATTAACCATGATGCCAAAACCAGATAAAGACACCACAAAAAGAACTACAGACCAATATCCCTGATGATCATAGATGCAAAAATCCCCAACAAAAGACTAGTAAACCGAATCTGACAATACGTTAAAAAAATCATTCACCACGATCAAGTAGGGTTTATCCTGGATTGCAAGAGTAATTTAATGTTTGCCAATCAGTTTGATCCATCACATTAATAAATGAAAGGATAATAACCTTAGATCATTTCAACAGATGCAGAAAAACCTTTCGACAAAGTTCAACTTCAATTTATCATCAAAACCCTCACCAAAGTGGGTTCAGTGGCAACATGCCCCCACATAATGAAGGTCATATATGAAAAACCCACAACTAATATCACCCTCAGTGGGGAAAAACAGAGCTTTTTCTCTACCATCAGAAACAAGGCAGAGATGTCCATTCTCATCATTTTTATTTAACACAGTACTGGAAGTCCTAGCCACAGCAATGAGACAACAAAAACAAAAAGCATGGAAATCTGCAAGAAAGAAGTCAAACTTCTATTATTTTCAAATTACATCATACCCTGTACAGAAAACCTGAAAAATTCCACCAAAAAAACTGCTAGCGCTGATACACAAGTTCAGTAAAGTTGCAGGACACAAAGTCAATGTACAAAAATCTGTTGGATTTCTATACACCAATAATAAAGCAGCAAAAAGAGAAATTAAAGCATCAATCCCATTTACAGTTACACAAAAATCCATAAGATACTTAGAAATAAATCTAACCAAATAGGTGAAAGACCTCTACTCTGAAAAGTATAAAACATAAATGAAAGAAATTCAAGATGATACAAAGTAATGGAAAGCCATTCCATGCTCATGGATTGGAAAAACAAATATTGTTAAAACGTCCACACTACCCAAAGCAATCTACAGATTTAATGCAATCCTTATCAAAGTACCAACAGCATTTTTCACAGAACTAGAACAAACAATCCTACAATTTATATGGAACCACAAAAACCCAGAATAATCAATGCCATCTTGAAAAAGAAAAGCAAAGCTGGAGGCATCACAATTCCAGACTTCAAGTTTTATGACAAAGCCATTGCAATCAAAACAGCATGGCCCTGGCAGAAAAATAGACATGTATGTCAATGGAACAGAATGGAAAACCCAAAAATGAACCTACAACTATAAGGTCAACTAATCTTTGACAAAGCATGAAAGAATATCCAATGGGAAAAGGACAGTCTTTTCAACAAATGGTGCTGGGAAACTGAACAGCAACATGGAGAAGAATCAAACTAGACCACTTCCTTGCACCATACACAAAAATAAACTTTAAATGGATTAATGACCTAAATGTGAGACTGGAAACCATAAAAATCCTAGACGAGAATATAGGCAGTAACTTCTTTGACATTACCCTTAGCAACTTATTTCTCAATGTCTCCTGAGGCAATGAAAACAAAATACAAAATAAACTATTGGTACTATAACAAAATAAAAACCTTTGCACAGCAAAGTAAATAATCAACAAAACTGAAAGGTAACCTACTGAATGGGAGAAGATATTTGCAAATGACACATCTGACATAGGGTTAGTATCCAAAATATATAAAGAACTTACCAAACTCAACACTCGCAAGCCAAATAATACCATTAAAAATGGGCAGAAGACAGGAATAGACATTTCTCCAGAGAAGACATACAGATAGCCAAAAGACACATGAAAAGATGCTCAACATTGCTCATCATCAGGGGAATACAAATCAAAACTACAATGAAGTATCACCTCATACATGTCGGAATGGCTAATATCAACAACACAATAAACAACAGGTTCTGGCAAATAAGTGGAGAAAGAAGACTCTTGCACTGTTGGTGGGAATGCAAACTGATGCAGCCATTTTGGAAAACAGTATATAAATTCCTCAAAAAGTTAAAAAAAAAATAGGGGCAAGTGGGTGGCTCAGTTGGTTAAGCATCCAACTCTTGATTTTGCCTCAGGTCATGATCTCACAATTTGCGAGTCAAGCCCCTGCTTGGAATTCTCTCTTCCTCTCTCTGCCCCTACCCCATTTGTGTTCTCTTTCTCTCAAAATAAATAAACTTAAATTTTTTTTAAATTAAGATTAGATATATTCTACAATTGCTGTAGTAATTTCTGTAGTAGGTGGTTACCCCCAAACTACAAAAGTACTAATTCAAAAGGATACATGCACCCTGATGTTTATAGCAGCATTATTTACAATATCCAAATTATGGGAAAAGCCCACGTGTCCATCGACTGATGAATGAATAAAGAAGAGGTGGTATTTGTATTAGTCAGCCATAAAAAAGAATGAAACCTTGCTATTTGCAAATTACATGGATGGAGCAAGAGAATATTATGCCAAGTGAAATAAGTCAGTAAGATAAAGACACGTACCATATGACTTCACTCATATGTGGACTTTAAAAAACAAAACAAATGAGCAAGGAGAAAAGAGAGAGAGAGAGAGAGAGAGAGAGAGAGAGAGGCAAACCAAGAAACAAACTCTTAACTATAGAGAGCAAACTGATGGTTACCAGAAGGTATGTGGGTGAGGGGATGGGTTAAATGGATGATGGGGATTAAAGAGTGTGTTTGCTGTGATGAAAACCATTTGTTGTATGGAAGTGTTGAACCACTGTATTGTATACCTGAAACTAATGTCACATGGTATGTTTATTAACTGGAATTTAAATAAAAACTGATAAAAAAGTTATTTAGAGACCTACTTCTAAGGAATTTGGGTGATAGAAGTGATGAAAATTGATAGTAATAGAGTAGGAATAGGATCAGATTAGTCTGATGCAATACTCAATGAAGAATAAAGGCATAGAATAAAACCACCAAGATAATGATATAGGTTATTTATACCTTTGTTCCCCCTCATGAGAAGAACTAACAACTATTCCTGGCAAGACACCACTGAAAGAATCCTAAAACAGGGCAGTGAGGCTGAAGCCCCTTCATGCACCACAGAGACAAATACAGACTGCATTAGAAAGCTATGGAGAATAGCTACTCTCTGACCACACTGCCCAGACCAGTGCAGTATCACGTGGAGAGGTCTCTCCTGAGACTATAGTTCCTGAGGTGGGGAAAGAGAGCCCATGGATGACATCTGGTACCTCCAGCATTGTGGGTTGCTTAGTGGGGACCCTACCTTGGTTTCGACCCATGAGACTTGCAGGGGAATCTACAGGGTTTAACCACTGGGAATCTGATTGTGGTAGAAAAGCAAAGAGGAACTTCCAACAACCAGTACATGGATTTTGGCAGGCCAAATTCCTACCTGCATTGTCCAAGTAGTAGTCTCAATTAGTGTCTTTGTTCACCTGCAGAACTAACTTGCACAGTTTGAGCAAAAAATATAGCAGGATGCAATTCTGCCTCATTTGGGTCCACAAATGAGGAGTTTCATTGTCCCTGGAGCCTGGTCTCCCCACACCTAGGCAGAAATGCTGAGTCATAACTCCACATGCTTCGGAAATGGTTCCCAGACTCTCCCAACCAGAAAGGCTGTGACAGAGTTACCTGAAAGTGAGGAAACTTAATCACAATGCCACCTGCTATGAAGTGTCTAAAAGGAAGGCTGGTGAGAATACCCAGAAGCTGCATAACATGGCACCTCTTGAGCTGAGAGGTAATTGGATATATTGCCCCCAGAGCAAAGCAAGTGTCCCTATTCCACGAGGGCCTGTGAGCATGGGTTGACTTGAGTCATCACAAATAAAAGTAGCAGTGGCCCTGGAGATTCTTCTCCTTCCCCATGTCTGCACAGTCATAATAAATAATAGCCCTACTTATTGCTGAATACAGCCTGTGCAGTCAAAACACCTTTCTAGAGAACATGGGAAGCTGCATAGCCAATCTGACAGCCCTGTTTACAGTGGCACTTGAACAGAGAACACAACCTGTGGCTTTTCTTGTCTATAGAAACAAACAGTTCTTCACCTGACCAAGACACTCAGTACACACTCTTGTATGATTTGGGTTCCAAACAATGAAATGTGTAGGTCCTGGGTTTTCTCCTACTGCCCTTCCAGGGCAGGGAGCTAATTCATAGCACCAACTAGAGCTGAGTATAGTATCTAGTACTAATCATTAGGTAAGCCTGACCAGAGAATCCAGGCAACTCAGAAGCCCATCCTATAGCCTCAGTTGGGCAAAGAAACAAGTCAGCAGTTCTATCCAGCTGTCATAAGTTAGTGGCACACGAACACCCCATTCCTTATCCTAGTGCTTAAATAGTTGCCTTGCTCCCAAATGGAATCTAATAGAAGTCCCACCTGCCCTAGAACATTGCCAGCAGACATGTCCAGAAATCCAAACTGAACTGACTGGTGAAAAACTGTGTCTGTCAAAGCAAATCTGTGAGGTCTTGAAGAGAAGACTACTTAATAAAATGGTCAAATGGCAATGTAAGGAACAAACGATCATGAAAAATCAGGTAAATATGACACCACCAAAGGAAACTAATAAAACTGTAATATTTGACCTTAAATAAATGAAGATCTATAAATTGTCCAAGAATGCAGAATAACCCTCTTAAAGTACTTTAGCAAAAAAAAAAAATATATATATATATACATATATATGTGTATGTATACATATATGTATATATATGTATATATATGTGTATATATATATATCAAGGGTAGCCTACTATACTTGCATTAAACAAAACAGACTTTAAACTAAAAATGGCAAAAGACAAAGGCAATTATATAATGATAAAGGGGTTGATACATTAAGAACATATAACAATTATAACAATTGTAAGTATTTATGCACCAACACCAGAGCACCTGAGTACATAAAGTAGAAACTAACAGAGATAAAAGGAGAAATAACAGTATAAGAATATTTGGAGACTTTACTACTCTACTCTCAACAATGGATAGATCTTAAATACAGAGACTCAATAGGGAAACAGCAGATTTAACTAACACTGTAGACCAAATGGATCTAACATATACAGAACATTATATCTGACAAAGGAGAAGGCACACTCCTCTCAAGTGACATTTTCTAGGAGAGATCATATGTTAGTCCTCAAAACATGTCTTAGAAAATTCAAGTAGACTGAATTCGTATGAAGTACCTCTCTGACAATACTGGCATAAAATTAGAAGCCAGTAATAAGTGGAAAACTGGAAAATTTATAAAGACATGGCAATTAAACAACATTCTCCTGAACAACCAATGGATCAAAAAAGAAATTAAAGGGGAAATAAAGTAGTTTCTGGGGACAAACAAAAATGGAAACACATACACCAGAATTATGGGATGAAGCAAAAAAAGTTCTAAGAGGAAAGTTTATATTCATAAATGCCTACATTAATAAGAAAGTATTAAATAAACAATCTAATTCTATGCCTTAATAAACCACTCAGAGAAGAACAAAATGAGTCCAAAGTTAGTAGAAGGAAGAAAATAATCAAGATTAAAGCAGAAATAAATTAGAGAACAGGAAAACAGTAGAAAAGATTAACCAAAATGAGTTGGTTCTTTGAAAAGATAAACAAAACTGACCAATCTTTAGCTGCACTAACCAAAGAAAAAAGACAGAAGACCCACACCAAAAATTATGAGAAAGGAAATATTACAACTGATATAACAGAAATACAGAAGGTCATGAGAGGCTATACTGAACAATTAAATGCCAACAAACTTAACAATTTAGACAAGTTGCAAAAAATCTTAGAAACTACAAGAAATAAATATAAAGACAGAATAGACCAATTACTAGTAAGGACTTTGAATCAGTAATCAAAAATCTCTCAATGAAGAAAAAGCCCAGGACCAGGTGGCTTTACTGGTGAATTTACCAATTATTTGAAGAATAATTTACATCAATCTTCCTCAAACTCTTTCAAAAATCAGAGACAATACTCCCAAATTATCATTTTATGAAGTCAACATTATCCTGACACGAAAGTCAGATAAGGAGACTACTAGAAAACTACAGTCCAATATCCATGATAAATACAGGGGCAAAAGTTTTTCAATACAATACTACCAAACCAAATTCAAAACAATCATTCACCATTATCAAATAGGATTTATCCCTGAGATGGAAGGATGATTCAACAGATGCTTATGAATCACTTTGATATATATTAATAAAATGTAAGAAAAGAATCATATGACTCAATGGATGCAGAAAAAGCATTTGACAAAATTCAACATATGTTCATAAGAAAAACACTTAACTAATTAGGCAAAGGATCATATCTCAACATTATAAAGGCCATACATGAGAATCTTATAGTATCATTTTTTTTTATATCAGGAATGAGAAAATTGTGCCCACTCTCACAACTCCTATTCAATATAGTAATGGAAATTCTAGCTAGAGCAATTAAGTAAGAAATAAAACACATCAAAAGTCAAAGGAAGAAGTAAAATTGTCTCTCTTTGTAGATGCCATGATTTTATAGGGAGAAAATTCTCCCGATTTAACCGAAAAGTGTTAGATCTAAACAAGTAATTCAGTAAAGTTGCAGGATACAAAAGTCTGTAGCATTTCTATACATTAACAATGAGTCATCTGAAAAAGAAATAAAGGAAATAATCCCATTTATAATAACATATAAAACAAATAGATGAGTGAGGGTTTGAAAATTATATTGGAAGGATACAAATAACTCTAGATCTACAGTCTTTGAAAACCTAGCATAATTATTTCATCTTTCAGTAGCAATTTGCTGCCATTTGTATTGGGCTGAAGAAATTACTATTCCGGTATACTCATATCTTTTTAAAAAATATTTTCCTCTTTTAATTAATGTCCTTGGACATTATTGGGCCTGCAACATTCCCTTACACTGGCTTTCTTGTGTCATTATCACTTCAGGCTTCATTTTGCTTTAAAACAAGCCAGCACACTATTAAACCATGATTTTTCAGGACCTTTGGTTTTGGACACTTTTATTTTTGGGTAGGGAGAAATTACATAGGAGTATGGAATATGCTATAAATAAAAACACAAGCTAGTGCTTTGTCTCAGTAATTTTAAGAAATTTTAAAATATATTTAATTTTTCTTCTATTAAAAAGCCCTATGATTGCACATTTTGCATTCCTATAAGTAGGTTAACTGTGTTTTTAAATTGCTATAATTTCACATCCTTTTGAAATCTGCCCTACAAATTTTGTTAGGCATAAACTCACTGTTGTAGGTGAAAGATTTCTAATCTGAAAACTACATATACTGTTGAAAAAAAAATCAAACAAAACACAAATCAATATAAAAGTATCCCATGTTCATGAATTCGAAGAATCAATATTGTTAAAATTTTCAGTGTCAAAAGCCAACTCTAAATTCAATGTAACCTTTGTCAAACTTCAATGGCACATTTTTAGAGAAATATAAAAAAAATCCTAAATTTATAGGGATTTCAAAAGATCACAAGTAACCAAAGCAGTCCTGAGAAAGATGAAAAAGCAGGAGGTATCAAATTTTCTAGTTTCAAGCCACACTATAAAGCTATAGTAATCAAAACAGTATAGTACTGGCATAAAAAAGCAGACAATTAAAAAAAAAAGGGAGGAGACTCAGAAAAGTGAATCAGAAATAATAGAATAACTGACACCCCAAAATTACAAAGGATGATGAGACTAAAAAAATTATATGCCAACAAATTGGAAAATCTAAAATAAAATAATAAATTCCCAGAAATATATGATCTTTCAAGACTGAAACAGGAAGAAATAGAAAATCTGAACAGACTAGTTACTAATTACAAAATTTTGTCAATAATTAAGAAAACTCCCAAGAAGCAAAAGTCAAGGACGAGACAACTTCACAGGTGAATTCTAACAAATATTCAAAGACTTAATACCTATTCTTCTCAAACTACTCCAAAAATAAATAGAAGAGGAAGGAAATTTTCCAAATTAATTCAACCAGATGAGCATTGGGGCGCCTGGGTGGCTCAGTGGGTTAAGTGTGCGACTTCAGTTCAGGTCATGATATCACGGCCCGTGAGTTCAAGCCCGGCGTCTGGCTCTGTGCTGACAGCTCAGAGCCTGGAGCCTGCTTCAGATTCTGTGTCTTCCACTCCCTCTCTGCGCCCCCCTCCACTGCTCACACCACATCTCTTTGTCTCTCAAAAATAATAAACATTTTAAAAAAATTTTAAAAACAAGATGAGCACTACCCTGATAACAAACCCAGACAAAAATATATAAAAAAGGTAAATTATAGAACAATATCCTTGATGAACATAGATGCAAAAATCGTTAAGAAAATATTAACAAACTAAAGTCAACAATACATTAAAAGGATTATTCACTATCATCAAGTGGAATTTACCCCAGGGATGCAAGGATAATTCACTATCCACAAATCAGTGCAGTACAACAGAGTAACAACATGAAGAATAAAAAGTATATGATCACTTCAATAGAAGCAGAAAAAATACTTGACAAAATTCAACATCTATTCATGAAAAAACTCTCAACAAAGTAGGTATAGAGAGAACATACCTCATCATAATAAGGGCCATATATGACGAACCCACAGCTACCATACTTAATGGTGAAAAGCTGAAAGCTTTTCCTCTAATACCAGGATCAAGATGAGGATATCCTCTCTCACCACTTTTATTCAACATAGTGCTGGAACTCCTATCCAGAGCAGTCAGACAAAAAAATAAATAAATAAATAAAAGTCATCAACTTGGTAACAAAAAATAACACTGTCAGTTTTCTCAGATGACATTATTATATCTATATGTTTAGAACTTCCTAAAAACTATTAGAAATAATAAATGAAATAAGCAAAGTTGCAAGATACAAAATTAATATACAGAAAGCTGTTGTATTTCTATACACTAATAATAAAATAGCAGAAAAAGAAATTAAGAAAATAATTGCATTTAAAATTACACCAAAAACAGTATTTTGTAATAAATCTAACCAAAGAGGGGAAAGACCTGTATTTTGAAAACTGTAACATTGGTGAAAAAAAACTGAAGATGACAGAAATAAATGGAAAGGTATACCATGCTCATTAATTCAAAGAATTACTATTGTTAAAATTTTCCTACCACCCAAGACAACCTATAGATTCAATTCAATCCCTTTCAAAATGCCACAATAGTATTTCTCACAAAACTAGAAAAATTTGTATAAAACTGAAAGGGCCCTGAATAGCCAAAACAATTTTGAGAAGGAAGAACAAAAGTATAGGTATCACAATCCCAGATTTTAAACTATACTACAGAGCTATAGTAATTGAAATAACATGGCACTGGCACAAAACTAGACACTTGGGTTGTTAATTTTAGCCACTCTGACTGGTGTGAGGTGGTATCTCAATCTGGTTTTAGTTTGTATTTCCCTAATTATGAACAATGTTGAGCATCTTTTCATGTTCCTGTTGGCCATCTGGATGTCCACTTTGGAAAAGTCTCTATTCATTTTGTCTGCCCATTCCCTCACTGTATTATTGGTTTTTTGGGGTGTTGAATTTTGTAAATTCTTTATAGATTTTGGATACTAATATTTTATCTGATATGTCATTTGCAAATATCTTCTCCCATTCCATCGGTTGCTTTTTAGTTTTGTTGATTGTTTTCTTTACTGTGGTCCCAATATTTCATTTTTGCTTTTATCTCTCTTGCCTTCAGAGATGTGTCGAGTAAGATGTTCCTGTGGCCAAGGTCAAAGAGGTTGTATCCTGTTTTCTCTTCTAGGGTTTTGATGGTTTCCTGTCTCACATTTAGGTCTTTTGTCCGTTTTGAGTTTATTTTTGTGAATGGTGTAAGAAAGTGGTCCAGTTTCATTCTTCAGCATGTTGCTGTCCAGTTCTCCCAGCACCATTTGCTAAAGAGACTGTCTTTTTTCCATTGGATATTCTTTCCTGTTTTGTCAAAGATTAGCTGGCCATACATTTGTGGGTGCATATCTGAGTTCTCTATTCCATTCCATTGGTCTATGTGTCTGTTTTGTGCTAATATCATACTGTCTTGATGATTACAGCTTTGTAATACAGGCTAAAGTCAGTGATTGTGACCCTCCTGCTTTGGTTTTCTTTTTCAACATAACTTTGCCTATTTGGGGTCTTTTGTGGTTCCAAACAAATTGTAGGATTGTTTGTTCTAGGTCTGAGAAGAATGCTGGTGCAATTTTGATTAGGATTGCATTGAATGTGTAGATTGCTTTGGGTAGTCTTGACATTTTAAACATTTGTTCTTCCTATCCAGGAGCAAGGAATGGTTTTCCATTTTCTTTGGGTCTTCTTCAATTTCTTTAAGTTTTCTATAGTTTTAAGCATACAGATCTTTTACCTCTTTGGTTAGGTTTATTCCTGGTTTATGGTTCTTTGTGCAAATGTAAATGGGATGGATTCCTTGATTTCTTTTTCTGTGGCTTCATTATCGGTGTAAAGAAATGCAACCAATTTCTGCACAATGGTTTTATATCCTGTGACATTGTTGAATTCATGTATCAGTTCTGGCAGTTTTTCGGTGAACTCTTTTGGGTTTTCCATGTAGAGTATCCTGTCATCTGTGAAAAGTGAAATTTTGACGTCCTTTTTGCCAATTTGGATGCCTTTTATTTTGTTGTCTGATTACTGAGGCTAAGACGGGTGAAAGTGGACATCCCGGTTATGTTCCTGATCTTGGGTGGAAAGCTCTCAGTTTTCCCCCATTGAGGATTATATTAGTTGTGGGCCTTTCACATGTGGCTTTTATGATGTTAAGATATGTTCCTTCTATCCTGATTTTCTTGAGGGTTTTTATTAAGAAAGGATGCTGTATTTTGTCAAGTTCTTTTTCTGCATCTATTGATAGGATCATATGGTTCTTATGTTTTCTTCTATTAACATGATATATCATATTGATTGATTTGTGAATATTGAACTAGCCCACGAATGAATCCCACCTGATCACAGTGAATAATTCTTTTAATATTCTGTTGAATTCTATTTGCTAGTATCTGGTTAAGAATTTTTGCAGCCATGTTCATCAGGGATATTGGCCTGCAATCCTCCTTTTTAGTGGGGTCTTTGTCTGTTTTGGGAATCAAGGTAATACTGGCTTCATGGAATGAGTCTGGAAGCTGTTCCATTTCTACTTTTTGAAACAGCTTGAGCACAATAGATGTTAACTCTGCTTTAAATGTGTGGTCGAATTCCCCTGGGAAGCCATCTGGCCCAGGACTCTTATCTGTTGGGATATTTTTGATAACTGATTCAATTTCTTTGCTGGTTATGGGCCTGTTAAAATTTTCTATTTCTTCCTGTTTGAGTTTTGGTAGTATATGGGTGTCTAGGAATTTGTCCATTTCTTTCATATTTTCCAGTTTGTTGGCATTTATTTTTTCATAGTATTCTCTAATAATTGTTTGTATTTCTGTGGTGTTGGTTGTGATATCCCCTATTTCACTCATGATTTTATCCATTTGGGGTCCCTCTCTCTCTCTCTGATATAGAGGAAGGGGAACTCTCTTGCACTGTTGGTGGGAATACAAACTGGTGTAGCCACTCTGGAAAACACTGTGGAGTTTCCTCAAAAAATTATAAATAGAAATACCCTATGACCCAGCAATAGCACTACTAGGAATTTATCCAAAGGATACAGGAGTGTTGATTCATAGGGGCTCATGTACCCCAATGTTTATAGCAGCACTTTCAACAATAGCCAAATCATGGAAAGAGACAAATGTCCATCAACTGATGAATGGATAAAGAAAATATGTATATATATGTATATATACACACACACATACACATATGTGTATACGCGCACACACGCACACACACACACACACAATAGAATACTACTTGGCATTGAGAAAGAATGAAATCTTCCCATTTGCAACAATGTGGATGTAATTGGATAGTATTATGCTAAGTGAAATAAGTCAGAGAAAGACAAATATCATACGTTTTCACTCAAATGTGAAATTGAGAAACTTAACATAAGACTATGGGGGCAGGGAAGGGGAAAAATAGTTTCAAACAGAGAGGGAGGCAAACCTTAAGAGACTCTTAAATACAGAGAACAAGCTGAGGGTTGAGGGGTAAGGTGTGGGGGGAAGGAGATATTGGGTGTTGGGCACTGGAGAAGGCACTTGTTGGGATGAGCACTGGGTGTTGTATGTTAGCAATGAATCATGAGAATCTACTCCCAAAGCCAAGAGCACACTGTATATACTATATGTTAGCTAACTTGACAATAAATTATATTTTAAAAAATAGACACTTAAATCAGAACAGGATAGAAAGCCCAGAAATAAAACCATGCTTGCATGATCAATTAACCTATATCAAAAGAGGCAAGAATATAATAGGGAAAAGACAGTCTTTTCAACAGGCAACACTGGGAAAATTGGACAGCTATATGCAAAAGAATGAAACTGGACCCCTAACAATATACACAAAAATAAGCTCAAAATAGATTAAAAACCTAAATATGAGACCTGTAACCATAAACTCCTAGGAGAAAATATAGGCAATAATCTCTTTGACATTGACATTAGCAACATTCTTCTAGATGTCTCTCCTCATGCAAGAGAAATAAAAACAAAAATAAACTCTTGAGTATACACACACACACACACATTTTGCAGTGAAGGAAACCATCTATAAAATGAAAAGGCAATCTAATTAACATGTTTAAAATGAATGTTTAAAATGAACATGTTTAATGAAGATGTTTAAAAATGCTACATCCCATTGGGGTTAATATACGAGACATAGAAAGAATTTATACAACTCAATAAATTATTGAATAAATTATTCAATATTTATTGATTAATTATTCAATAAATTATTCAATAAATAATAATTTAATTAAAAATGGGTAGAAGGCCTGAATAGCTATTTTTCTGAAAAAGATATATAGATGGCCAACAGAAACATAAAAAGATGCTCAACATCACTAACCATCATGAAAATTCCAATCAAAATCAAAATAAGATATTACTTTATACCTGTCAGGGTGTCTAGACTCAAAAAGAAGCAACAAGCATTGGCATGAATTAGAAGGGAACGCTCATGAACTGTTGACAGGAATGTAAATTGGTAAAGCCATTGTGGAAAACAGTATGGATGTTCCTCAAAAATTAAAAAACAAAAATACCATATGATCCAGTAATTCCATTACTGAGAATTTAATGAAAGAAAACAAACAAAAAGCAGTAATTCAAAAAGATATATGCACCTCTATGTTTATTGCAGCATTATTTACAATAACCAAGATATGAGAACAACCCAAGTGTTCATCAGTAGATAAATGGATAAAAGGTACACGCACACGCGCGCGCGCGCGCACACACACACACACACACACACACACACTGGAATATGAGTCATAATAAAGAATGGTATCTTGACATTCGCAACAACATGGATGGACCTAGAGTGTATTTTGCTAAGTGAAATAAATCAGAAAGGGAGAAATACCATATGATTACGTTTATATACGGAGATCTTTAGGTTTTATATATAAACAAATGAACAACCAAAATCAGAAACAAGCCCATAAATACTTGGAATAAACTAGTTGTGACAGGGGAGGAGACTGGGGAGATGAGCAAAGTGGGCTAATGGGAGTGATAATTACAAATATCCAGTTATGAAATGTCTAAGTCACAATGATGTGAGATAAGGTACAAAAGAGGGAATATTGTGATAATGTTGCATGGTGACAGATGTTAGCCACACTTTGTGGTGAGCACAGCATAACATACAGAGTTGTCAAATGCCTATGTTTTACCATGAAAGTAATGTAACATTGTAGGTCTACTACAAAAAAATTAAAACTCAGAGAAATAGACCAATGGAACACAGCTGAATATCCAGTTATAAACTTATGTAAAGACTGTCAACTAATATTTGATAAGGGAGTTGAGAATACTTGATAGAGAGAATATAGTCTCTGTCACCAATAAATGGTGATCATAAAATTGTATGTTCATATGTAAAACAAATATAACTAGACACCTATATTTTACCACTCATGAAGATTAAATAAAAAATAGGTTAAAGACTTAAACTTAAGACCTGAAACCATAAAACTCCTAGAAGAAAACATGGAAAGAAAGCTTCTTGATATGGGTCTTGGTGTGAGTTTTTAGATAGGACACCTAAAGCACAAGCAACAAAATAAAAAACAATCAAGTGATACTATATGAAATTAAAAAGCTTTGGCACAATAAAAAAAATCAAAGTGAAAAGACAACTTACAGAATGGAGTAAAATATTTGCAATTCATATTTCTTCTAAGGGTTTAATATACAAAATATATGAAGAACTGATACGTTCAATAGCAAAAATGAAAATAATCCACTTAAAAATGGGCAGAAGACCTTTCTGACATTTCTCCAAAGAAGATATATGAAAGATATCTGAAAAGATTCTTAACATCACTAGTCATTAGGGAAATGCAAATCAAAACCACAATGAGATATCGTCTTACCTGTCCAAAAGACAAGGGATGAGGAGTTAAAATGGTGAAGTAGGGAGACCTTGAGCTTCCCTTGTCTTCAAACATAGCTGTATTGAGGTCAGATGACTTCGAACACCCAGGAAATAGATCTGCAGAGCATCAGAAGGGGCTCCACAGCTGGAAGGAGACAGGTTGGTAGATGTGAGGTATGTGGCTGTGTATTGGGGGAGAGAAAACAGTGAAGCTGCAGAAAGGAGAGAACCCTTTGGGTTGAGAGACAAAAAACAGACAAAAAGAATGGGGATGAGAAAGTATGGCATCAAGTTAGCACAAGGGGAAAATCACTCTGAACCATGGACTGGAGAGCAAGAAGTACTGAGTGTCTCAGTTCTTTCTTGCAAACAGTTTTTGGAGCTCCAATTCTGAGGTTTTGGAAGTGCATGAGTTTCTTAGTTCTCTTTTGCAAATAGCTTTTGGAGCTAAAGCTCCAAAGTTTTGGAAGTGAGGGACTTTGTTTGGAGCAGAGCTATGGCAAATGCTCCTGGGGAGGAGGCAGCTGGCCCCAGAGCACACAGTGTGGTGTGGACATCCCCGGGGTACACTGAGAGAGAACAGTCCTCTTCCTGGAGTACTGTTTGAAGAGGGTTTATGGCATCTCTAAGGTCAAAAGACCCTGCAAGTGCCAGCCAAAGGCCTTTCATCAGGGTGGAGAGGCTTCTACTCTGGAGGAGGGGAGCAGGTCTTTACAACACTGGGTTTTGAATCCCACCTGTGGCTCTTTACATGCTAGGCTCTTTACAACACTGGGTTTTGAATCCCACCTGTGGGTCAAGGAGAAGGCCCAGTATAGTTGTGGTGCAGGGTAAGCTGACTGCCCTTGCTATTCTGTGAGGGTGCCCTGAAAAAAGCAGGGGTTGAGATCCCTGACCCGGCCCAAGAGATTGGGTGGTGCCATTTCCCCCACAAGATCCACACAGTGGGACTTCAGAGAGCAACACAGCAGCCCCCAGTGGAGGCAGGACTTGGCTTATAGCAACCTTTACAACAACGCAGCTTGGCAACTGCTTATTTACTGGGGCAAGACTGACTCAGAAAACACAGCCAGCCTCTCCTCCAGACCAGCACAGCCACCAACCCCCAAGGCACCAACAGACAACTCTTTTTTTTCCTCCTTCCTTATTTCTTTTGGAATCAGGTTCATAGTTTCTGACTTTTTTTTGTCATTTTGTTTCATATTTTTATTTTTTTAATTAGGCTTTTTTTCTTTTCTTTTTTCCTTCTTTTCTCTTCTTTTTCTTTAAAATCCGCCTTAGAGTTTTTTATTCTCTGTTTAATTTGTTGTTGTTGTCGTTCCCTTTCCTTTTCTCTTCATATGGGATCAGGCTCTCCGCCCCGCTTTTTCCCCAGGGTTAACACAATAGTCCAAATCTTTTGGGATGCAGCAAAGGCAGTCCTAATAGGAAAGTATATTGTAATTCAGGCATATGTCAAAAAGCAAGAAAGATCCCAAATATGCCACCTAACATTACACACAAAAGAGCTAGAAGAGGAGCAGCAAATAAACCCAAAGCCAACAGAAGAAGAGGAATAATATAGATTAGAGCAGAAATAAATGATATAGAAACGACAGCAACAACAACAAAAATCAGTAGAACAGATCAATGAAATTAAAAGCTGTTTTATTTAAATAAACAAAATTCATAAATACCTAGCCAGACTTCTGAAAAAGAGAGAAGACCCAAATAAATAAAATCATGAACAAAAGAGATCACAACCAACACCATAGAAATATGAATTGTAAGGTAATATTATGAAAAATTTGAAAAATTATATACCAACAAACTGGACAATCTAGAAGAAATGGACAAATTCCTAAGCACTCACACACTACAAAAACTCAAACAAGATGAAATAGGAAATTTGAACAGACCCATAACTAGCAAAGAAATTGAATCAGTTATCAAAAATGTGCCAGGGGGACCTGGGTGGCTCAGTCAGTGAAGGGCCTGACTTTGGCTCAAGTAATGATCTCGTGGTCTGTGAGTTCGAGCCCCACGTCAGGGTCTGTGCCGACACCTCAGAGCTTGGAGCCTGCTTCAGATTCTGTGTTTCCCTCTCTCTCTCCCCCCTTCCCAGTTCACACTCTGTCTCTCTTTCTCAAAAATAAACAAACATTAAAAAAAATATCTTCCAACAACCTAGAATCCTTAGCCAGATGTCTTCACAGGGGGAATTCTACCAGACATTTTTTTTTAATTTTTTTTAAACGTTTATTTATTTTTGGGACAGAGAGAGACAGAGCATGAACGGCGGAGGGGCAGAGAGAGGGAGACACAGAATCGGAAACAGGCTCCAGGCTCTGAGCCATCAGCCCAGAGCCTGACGCAGGGCTCGAACTCACGGACCGCGAGATCGTGACCTGGCTGAAGTCGGACGCCCAACCGACTGCGCCACCCAGGCGCCCCTACCAGACATTTTTAATAGAGTTAATACCTATTCTTCTCAAACTGTTTCAAAAATTAAAAATTAAAAGAAAGCATCCAAACTCATTCTGTGAAGCCAGCATTACCTTGGTTCCCAAACCATACAGAAACCCCACTAAAAAAGGAGAATTACAGACCAATATCCCTGATGAACATGGATGCAAAAATTCTCAACAAGATACTAGAATTCAACAATACATTAAGAGAATTGTTCACCATGATCAAGAGTGATTTATTTCTGGGCTGTGTGGTTGGTTCAATATTTGCAAATCAATCAACATTATACACCACATTACTAAAAGGGTAAGAACCACATGATTCCTTCAATAGATGTAGAAAAAGTGTTTGACAAAATACAGCATTGTTTCTTGATAAAACCCTACAAGAAAGTAGGGATAGAAGGAATATCCCTTAACATCATAGAAGCCATTGATGAAAGGCCCACAGCTAATATCATCCTCAATGGGGACAAAATGACAGCTTTCCACCCGAGATCAGGAACATAACAGGGATGTCCAGTTTCACCACTGTTGTTCAATATAGTGTTGGAAGTCCTAGTCTCAGTAATCAGAGAATATAAATAAGTAAGTAAATAAATAAATAGATAGATAGCAGCCAAACCAGCAAGGAAGAAGTCAAACATTCACTTTTTGCAGATGATAGGATACTCTACATGGAAAATCTGAAAGACTCCACCAAAAAACTGCTAGAACTGATATGTCAATTCAGCAAAGTCACAGGATATAAGATCAATGTAGAGAAAATGGTTGTACTGCTGTACAGCAATAATGAAGCAGCAGAAAGAGAAGTCAAGGGATTGATCTCATTTGCAATTTCACTAAAAACCCTAAGATACCTAGGAATAAACCTAACCAAAGAGGTAAATGATCTGTATGCTGAAAACTATAAAAAGTGTTTGAAAGAAATGGAGAAAGACATAAAGAAATGGAAAAACATTCCATGCTCATGGATTGGAAGAACAAATATTGTTAAAATCTCTATACAACCCAAAACAATCTCTATATTCAATGAAATCTCTATCAAAATAATTCCATCATTCTTCACAAGCTAGAACAATCCTAAAATTCATATAGAACCAGAAAAGACCCTGAAGAGCCAAAGCAATATTGAAAAAGAAAAGCAAAGCTGGAGGCATCACAAAGTTGTAATCATCAAGAGTGCAAGGTACTGGCACAAAAACAAACACATAGATCATTGGGACAGAATAGAAAACCCAGAAATGGACCCACAAACCTATGGTCCACTAATATTTGACAAAGCAGGCAAGAGTATCCAATAGAAAAAAGCAAATGAAAAGCAAAAACCTTTTCAGCAAATGGTGTTGGGAAAACTGGATAGTGACATGCAGAAGAATGAAACTGGACCACTTTCTTACACCACACACAAAAATAAACTGAAAAGGGATGAAAGACCTAAATGTAAGACAGGAAGTCATCAAAATCCTAGACAAGAACACAAGCAACCATCTCTTTGATCTTGGCCATATCAGCTTCTACTAGATATGTCTCCAGAAGCAAGGGAAATGAGCAAAAATGAAGTACTGGGATAACTACCTTATCAAAGCAAAAAGCTTCTGCATAGTGAAGGAAACAATCAGCAAAACTAAAAGGCAACTGACAGAATGGGAAAAGATATTTGCAAATGACAAATTGTATAAAGGTTAGTATCCAAAATCTACAAAGAACTTACCAAACTCGAGGCCTAAAAAACAAATAATCCAGTTCAGAAATGGACTGAAGACATTAATAACACAATTTTCCAAAGAAGACATCCAGATGGCCAGCAGATACATGAAAAAATGCTCAACATCACTCATCATCAGGGAAGTACAAATCAAAACCACAATGAGACACCACCTCACACCTGTCAGAATGGCTAAAAGCAACAACTTGACCAACAACAGATGTTTGTGAGGATGCAGAGAAAGGGGAACCCTCTTGCACGGTTGGTGGGAATGCAGACTGGTACAATTCTCATTTATATTGCAACTACAAGTTTGTACCTTTTGATGACCTTCCACTCTTGAAACCAATACTACACTGTATGTTAACTAACTTGAATTTAAATAAACACATACATACATATATAAATGACAAGAGATAGAAAATGCTAGCAAGGATATGAAGACAATAAAACCTCTGTGCTCTGATGGCGGGATTGTACACTTCTACAGACACTATGGAAAACAATATGGGGACTCAAGAAATTAAAAATGAAACTAGCACATCATCCAGCATTTCCACTTCCAGAAATATATCCAAAGGAAAACAAAACACTAACTCAAAAAAAAAAAACAAAAACAAAAACAAAAAACCTGGTACCATTGTATTCACAGCAGTGGTTATTTACAACAGCCAACACATGGAAACAACTTGAGTGTTGTTCATTGACAGGTGAGTGGATAAAGAAGTTGTGGCATACATGCATATATATATATATATATATATATATGTATGTGTGTGCATATATATATATATATATATATACACGCATGCATGTGTATATATACATACACCCACACCCACAGGAATATTATACAGCCATAAGAAAAACAAGGAAATCCTACCATCTGTGACACTATGGATGATCCTTGAAGACATTATGCTAAGTAAAATAAGTCATACCAAAAAGATGAATAGTATATGATCTCATTTATATGTGGAATCTTAAAATAATTTAGAAATAATAGAAAAAGAGATCAAATTGTGGTTTACAGAGAGATAGGAAGGGGCTGGGGGAATTGAAAGAAGGTCATCAAATAGTACAAACTTGTAGTTACAATATAATTAAGTAATAAATCCATGATGCACATGAGGACTATAGTTAACAGTGCTATATGTATATATTGTTAGAGTAAATCTTAAGAATTCTCATAAAAAGGATTTTTTTGCTTTCTCTTTTTATTATACTTATATGACATGATGGATGCTACCTAAACAATAATCATTTCACAATATATGTAAACTAAACTTTTATACTGTACACCTTAAACTTATGTAGTGATGTATGTCAGTTGTATCTCAATAAAGTTGGATTAAAAGAATAGAAACAGGAAGACAAGGTAAATTTCAGTAATTCAAGTGTGGGATATTGAATGCTTGAACTAAGATGAGAATGCAAAGGATGAATGGAATAAAAAAGTCCATCCTTCATACTAGGGAAAATGGCTCTTGTCACTGACATCTTTTCTTCCTTTCCTCCCCCTCCTCCCCCCGCCTCCCCTCCCCCTCTTCCTCCTCCCCTCCCCCTCTTCCTCCTCCCCTCCCCCTCCCCCTCTTCCTCTCCCCCTCCCCCTCTTCCTCTCCCCGTCTTCCTTCTCCCCCCTCCTCCCCCTCCTCCTCCCCCTCCCCCTCTTCCTCCTCCCCCCTCCTCTTCCTCCTTCTCCTCCTCCTCCTCTTTCTTCTCCTCCTTCTCCTCCTCCTCCTCCTTCTTCCTTCAGTCCAGTAATTAAGCACTTATTATATGCTAGGCACTGTGCTAAACCCTTCCATATATTATTTTTTAATTTATTTATCAACTGTAGGTCTTTATTTTTACATGTACTGTTTAGATGAATAAACCAAATCTTTGAGAGAAGTGCCTAGCCCAAGCCCCCCAGGGCAGAGTCTGCTTGACCCTGAAATCCTAAGTGCACAACTATTAAAACAAACACCCTATATTATCATGGGGGTGTGTAGTCACTCTTCGATTATTCCTATCTTCTGTTTTATTTTTACATGTTTGTTTAAATTTAAAACTAAAATATGCACATTAAAAAAATCCTCAAGTACTATGAATGTTCATGGACTACAAGACAGATATCCTATTCACCACTATGACCCACCCCCAGCAATTTCTATCCCCTCTGTGGAGGAAACTGATAATTAATTTATAGTGTTTTTTTTCATTGGTGAAGGCAATCTTTCTCCCTTAAGAATTTGCACTGCTTTGAATTCATCTTGATATATAAGTGGGATCTTGCCTTCTCATTCCCCTCGGTGTGGGTAGAGGAGATGGAGGAGAGAACAGGGTACTCAAAAAATATGGCCTGTGTAGTAGCATAAATATTCTTTCATTTTTTTATAAAGCTGTCTCTTTACTTCTCAAATTTAAGAAATAAAAAAAAAAACAGATCCACCCTGTACATTTACTTCAATTCAACAAATGCTTATTGAGAACTTACAGTGTTTCATGCACTGATGTTATAAACACATAAAACAAGGCACCTATCTTTAAGATGTTTGTAGTCTAGTAAGGGAGACAAACATACAAAGCAATGAATATATGGAGTATACACATGCAATAAAAGTCACCTGAAACCAGATAAATTGTATTATAGTTATTTATTGCTACATAATAAACCACCTCAAAACTCAGTGGCTTTAAACAATTTATCATTCTCATGCTTTTACAATTTGACTGCACTCAGTTGGTACTTCTTTGTTGGAGTCTTTTATTTGATTTCAGTCAGATAACAGCTGCATCTGAGGTCATCTGCAGAACTAGGCTGGTTATCAAAGATGGCTTCCTCACTCACATGCCTCATCCCTCAGTGCCCTTCTTGGTTATATCTGTGTCCACCAGAGTAGCCTGGACTTTATATGCTGGTTCAAAACTGTGACAGGGCGGAAGTTGAACTGCCAGGCTAGTTTGGGTTATAAGATGTTATAAGAATTATAACATCATTTGTGCTGTGTTCTATTGGTCAAAATAGTCATAGGGCCTGACCAGATTCAAGGGAGTAGACAAATAGATTACACCTTTTTAAAAATTTTATTTTTTTTTTAACATTTATTCACCTTTGAGAGAGAGAGAGAGAGAGAGCGCGCGCGCAAGTGAGCAGAGGAGGGGCAGAGAGAGAAGGAGACATAGACTCCAAAGCAGGCTCCAGGCTCTGAGCTATCAGCACAAACCCCGACATGGGGCTCGAACCCACAAACTGTGAGATTATGACCTGAGTGAAAGTCAGACATTTAACCAACTGAGCCACCCAGGCGCCCCTAGATTTCACCTTTTGATGGGGGATTGACAATGACAATGTTCAAATACAGAATTGCTATTGGTGGTAGATATTGTCAAAGCTTCTCTGTGAAATACCATCTCTCACAAGCAGTAAAAGGAATTGGAATAATAAAGTGTTTTGGGAAGAGACAGTATCATGGGAAAGGCAAAGTTGAATCAAGTTTTGAAAAATAAATCAAAATTTCATAGGCACATAGATACATAGAGTATTAAATTGCATGCTGGGTGCTAGGGAGAGTTTAAGGGCATATATATTAAGGCAGAAGATTATAAAATATAAGGTCAGGTCTTTGACAAATGGGTCTGGAGACTTGGACATGGATTGAATAGTGAAAGATCCTGTCACCTATATTCAAGTGATAAAAATATTCTTTGAAGGGTTCCAAACAAATGAACAGTAGTGTTAGATTTTCTCTCAAGAAAGCTCCTAGTAGCAGTAGTGTAAATTGAGAGAGAGAGAGAGAGAGAGAGAGACAGAGAGAGAGAGAGAGAGAAAGAGAAGAGTCAGATAAACCAATAGTGTGTTATTTCACCGAAGGGCAAATGCCTACATTGGATTTGAATTCAGTCTATCTGGGTTTGAACCCTGACACCAACATTTACTAACTTTGTGAGACTGGGCAGGTTACTTGGCCTCTCTGTGCTTCATTTTCTTTATCCAGAAAGTAGACTAATATGCATAGCATTACATAGGCTAATCTACATGAAGCATTTAGAACAGTGCCTGGTGTACAGAAAACATATTTTATGGAATTCTCCTGAAGTTATATTTCACCAGCCTCTTGTAGCGGGAGCTCACCTTGTACCTACCACAATATCTCATTTAATATCTTTTAAAAAAATTTTTTACATGTTTATTATTTTTGAGAGAGACAGAACAAGAGAGAGAGAGAGCGAGAGAGAGCGCACAAGCAGGGGAGGAGCAGAGAGAGAGGGAGACACAGAAACGAAAGCAGGCTCCAGGCTCTGAGCTGTCAGCACAGAGCCTAATGCGGGGCTTGAACTCAAGAACTGTGAGATCATGACCTGAGCCGAAGTCAGATGCTTAACCGACTGAACCACCCAGGCGCCCCTCATTTAATATCTTAAGAAAGCAATGAGATAGATACCATTATCAGCCCCTTTGACAGATGAGGACACTGAGATATAGAGGACTATGTAACTTTCCCAAGGTCAGTCAACTGCAACACGGACCAAATTTAGCAAAGAGAGTGAAATCAGAAAAATGTCGAAGCAGAATCAATTTTCCATTTTAGATTCTATGTTAACAAAAAAATAAATAAATAAAAATGTGTATTTCTACTTAGAGTACCAAAAGAGTTATCTTCAATGATGATGATTGTCATTTTTAAGAACATCGTCTCTCAACTGATTATTTTAATTTTTGCCTAAGTAGAAGGCCTACCAGTTGCTAAAATTAAATTTATTAAAAACAAGTCACCATTTTCTTAGAGAGACCAATTAGACTTTTTATCTGTCAGCAGGAAAATAGTTGACAAGTTAACTTGCAGGAAGTGTCAAAGCTCAAGCTCGCCTTTTGTTAGCAGCCCTACAAAACACTTCTATGATTTGGCCTAGCAGCTTCTTGCATTCAACTCACTCTGATATAGAGACAACTAACTCACCCAAAATATACAGCATGGAGTGTATGCATCAGAAATTGCAACCTGAATACAAAAGTAATAGGAGACTTGGACTTCCTTCAAAGTGATAAATTATTATTTCTTATTTCCCTGTTTCTTCAATGATAATTTTGTGTCTTCCACGATACATAAGACACTTTGGTCAGTACAGAAATAAAGCTTCAGGAGACCTCTCTAGTTAAAAAAAAAATTAAAAAGAACAAGAAAAAAAAAAAAACAGATCTGGGCCAACAACTAGCATCCATGGAGTAAACACTTCTTTCTCTTTGAGACATGTTTTGTGGGACAAATTGAAATGACATAGTCAAAAACCTTTCTTGCTCACAACAGGGAGCTCTTGGCTATAGGGAGAATTCTTGTCAACTCCTTGGGCAGGCACTGTTTGAACACTTCCCTTAAATGCCTGGTTGCTTCTCCCTGTATTCATGCTCATTATCCATTGGAGAAGGAATCTGTGGGAAACTTGTTGCATTCTTTTCACTCAGACTCCAACTAACTGTTTCATGGGCTCTTTTATTGATCGATATTGCACCCATATGAGTTAGCTGGAAGGTTGATTTTCATTCGAAACAGCCTGGAAACCATGGGAATCACATTGGCTAAAATTCTTCTCTTGACTGGAAGGGAAAAAAAAAAAAACTGTCTATTTCATTCTCTCCTTTTTCCTCTGGTTTTATTCTAACCAGATGGATTCAGTAACCGGAACTCCAAAAACTATAAAGTAAAATTATGCCTTTCTTCATGATGGGAAGTTCATTGCCAATACATGGAGGACGAGGCATTCTTTAGCTCTAATATTTGGGGTTCTAACTGGCCCCTTGGGAGAGAGCAGCCTTGTCTTCACCAGCAGCTACTTCTTGAGCAATTGGAGGGCAAGATGCAGGATGAAATGCCAAAGGCTTTTCTTGGCCACATTTCTTCTCTTTAAAAAGCTTGTTTTTCGGGGCGCCTGGGTGGCGCAGTCGGTTAAGCGTCCGACTTCAGCCAGGTCACGATCTCGCGGTCCGTGAGTTCGAGCCCTGCGTCGGGCTCTGGGCTGATGGCTCAGAGCCTGGAGCCTGTTTCCGATTCTGTGTCTCCCTCTCTCTCTGCCCCTCCGCCGTTCATGCTCTGTCTCTCTCTGTCCCAAAAATAAATAAACGTTGAAAAAAAAAATTAAAAAAAAAAAAAAGCTTGTTTTTCTATAAACGAGTCATGCAGGCCAAAAAAAGGAAACAGTTCTCCTCCTTACCTGCAGTCAGGAAAATTGAATCACTTTAGGATTACTTAAAATTATTATCATCACTTCTAGGGCCACTCAAACCATGAACCTGTATTTTTAGCAGTGTAATTGAATTCTCGGTTTTACTCTATTTTACATGGTGTTTTTCAAGTCATGCATAATGTTGAGATCTGTTTCTTAGGGGTTGGGGCAGCGCATATGGTGGAGTCTGTAACACAAAGAGCCACAGAACAGATACCAAAACTAATCTGACTGCAATTCAGGGTGATTTTTTTTTTAATTTTTTTTTCAACGTTTATTTATTTTTGGGACAGAGAGAGACAGAGCATGAACGGGCGAGGGGCAGAGAGAGAGGGAGACACAGAATCGGAAACAGGCTCCAGGCTCTGAGCCATCAGCCCAGAGCCCGACGCGGGGCTCGAACTCGCGGACCGCGAGATCGTGACCTGGCTGAAGTCGGACGCTTAACCGACTGCGCCACCCAGGTGCCCTGCAGGGTGATGTTTTAAGCAGTGCTAAATATATTGGTTGTGTTTCCCACAAACAGGTTGAATGTCATCTTATGAAAGGTGAAATTACCTGTATTGATGCAAGACATACCAAATCATGGTCTAGATCCAGGGCAGGGGAAGGAATTGGCAGGAAAAAAAAAAGGCCAGGGAGATAAGGTCTCATGTGACTATGCCTCAGTTCAGACAGATTACTGATGGAAAATTGAAGAGGTCATTGGAAATCAAAGCAGAAACCAGCTATCCATATCAAGTGAAGTTCACATAAGGAGGCTGCACACCTGATGGGCCAGGTTCACTCCTATAACACACTCTGTAGAGACAATAAGACTTTCAAACCCCAGTGTAGATTTGGGAGCTTTCACCAGATAGCTCATTGTCCCTGGGCCTGAAGTGGCTAAACATGCAAATAGTCCGTGCAGGCAAGAAGTGACAGACACAGACATCCAATTTTTCTACAAGATTATAATGAAAACTCTGGCAACATACAGATTAGGGCACTGTTAACAACCCCTAGATTTAATGTTGGTAGATACATTTGGATCAAGAGACTGGTTTCAGAGCCAAAAGTATATCTTTTTTTGCTTTTCTAATTAATTCCAGTCTGACATTCTGTTGAGCAGAAATCAAAGCAGAAACATTTTAGTTATTTTGCCTAGGCTTTTGGTCAAACATTGTCAATTTTTGTAACTGGTTTTAAGAGACCTACTCTAAAAGCAAACTTTGAGAACTTAGTTGGAAATCCTTAGAGAGACCCAGTATGTGTAAGAATGAGGAGGTGCTTCTGATGCATGGTGCTTTATATTGGAAAGTGCATCCTTTGCAATAAAGCTGTCTGCTTAAGTCAGGAGGAGCTGAAAACATGAGGCCAGTCAGAGACCCCATCAAGTCCTGTAAGTCACTGGAGTCAAGCACTCAGCAAGCTTATTCTCACAGCTTTGTAAGTAACTTAGCTTCTGATGTCGGATGAGCCCCAAAAGCTAGGCCTTCTGTGACCAGTCTATGTGGGTAGGGTAGCAGAGTGTCTTAAGATATTTCATAATAGAGAGCTGAAGGAAAGTCAACACAAGTGCAAGGGGGCATTGAAAATACTTTTTCTGTCAGTGGAAGCCTCTAATTGTCTCTTGGAAAACAACAGTTTCATGATGAAACTGGGGTGATGAGCCTGGGGTGTAGTTCCTAGAAATGGATTGGGGGGGGGGCTTCTTTGGAAGCACAGGCTCTAAAATAAAGGTAAAGAGAAGGGTTCCAGTCCAAGATGGTGATGCAGGAAGACTGTGAACTCACCTCCTCCATGAATGGTACCAAATCTGTAACCATTTATAGAGCAATTCCTCATAAAAAAGAACTGAGGGCTGATGAAACAGCTTCTGCACAATAATAGATAGAGAAACCACACAGAGAATGAAAAGAGAGACAGAGATGGTGGGAAAGTCCCACCCCCAATGGTGCAAACTGCTGTGGAGAGGGATAGTACTGGAGTACTGTGAGCAGATTCATCTGCCCAGAGGCACATAAAAACAGCTGTGTTTAAAAAACAAAACAAAACAAACCAACTAATGTGTAAAAGATCCATCCTTAGGGCTCCAACAAATAGCAAGTGAGCTGCTAGAACTCTCTGCAGGTTGCAGGGACTGGCAAGCACCATGATTTACAGTCATTCTCCATACTGACAGTATAGATAGAAGCAGAGTTCTGTGTATCAAAGCTGGTCTGACCCCTCAATGAGTCTGGGCCCCTAGCTCACACCAGCCCCATTTACTGCAAGGTGGTCTCAGCATGGCACATATTGGGATACCTCTGGTAAGCACTTACCACAGCTCCAGCCATCACAACAAGATGACATAGGTAGAAAGCACCCCAGAACACTCAAGGATAGTGCCATTCTGGATCCAGACAACTTGGTAAGGCATCCCAGTACAGAGCACTAAGACCTTCAGGCTCATACCTCCTTCAGCTCTATCTACCCTACTAAGGTGTCCCCTACAAAGAATACCCCAGGAACACCCAGCCCATGCTTCCCATGATTTCAGCCATGCTTCCAAGGTATTTCCAGTGTACAGCACTCTGAGACCCCTAGCTCACAGCCCACCTTGGCCCCAGCTGCCTAGCAGGGGACCCCCTATGTGGAGTGTGCTGGGAAACCCTGGCCCACACCACCCTTGGCTCCAATAACTCCCACAAGGCAACCCCTGTGCTTAGCATGCCTGGACGTTCCAGCTTGCACCCATTTCAGCTTGACCTGTCCTACCTGGGTTCCCCTTGTGCAGGACATATGGAGATACACAGGATCATGCCCTATCTCGGCTCCAGTCATCCAACCAGGATGCTCTTTACAAAGAACACATTGGGACACCCTAGCTAGCAGGTACACTACCAAGATGGCCTCTATTTGAAGAACCCTAGGCATCCCAGCTTGCTCCTACTTGGGCCTTAGCTATTCTGCCAGAGTTTCCTCTGTAAAAAGAGCCCCAAAACCTTGGTGGCCTATGCCCATTTCAGATCCAACCATCCCACCACGGAGGCCTCAGCATGAAGTGCCTTCAAGACCTCCTGCCCACACCAAACAGCTCTAGCCAGGCAGAATCACTACGTACACCTAGTATACACATGGGATGACCATACACAAGACCATTACCTCAAGTTTAGGAGAAGTAGTTGTTCTGCCTAATTCATAGAAACAAGTACAGAAAGTCAAGCAAAATGGGGAGACAGAAAATATGTTCCAAAGAACAAGATAAAACCTCAGAAAAAGAACTAAATGAAATATGGATATGCAATATGCCTCATAAAGAGTTTAAGGTAATGATCATAAAGATGCTCAGTGGACTAGAGAGAGAAGTGGAAGAATTCAGTGAGAACTTCAACAAAGAGAAAAATACTAACAAGAACCAGTAATAGTTGAAGAATAAAATAACTGTAATAAAAAATACACTAGAGACAATCAGCAGTATATTAAAGGATACAGAATGGATGAGTGATCTGGGAAGACACCCAAGGGTGTAATGGAAAACACCCAAGCTGACCAGAAAAAAAATGAGGATAGTTTAAAGGATCTAGGGGACTACATCCAACAAAGTAACATTTGCATCATATGGTTCCCAGAAGAAGACAGACAGGAGTAGAAAACTCATTTAAGGAAATAATAGCTAAAAATATCTATACGCTAGGGAAAGAAGCAGATATCTGGTTTTAAGAATCAGAGTTTCAAACAAAATGAACTCAAGGATGTCCACATGGAAACACATAATTAAAATATCAAAGTTTAATGATAAAGTTAGAATTTTAACAGCAGGAAGAAAGTAGGAAAAAGTTGTACACACAGGAAACCTTCTAAGTCTATTAGCTGAATTTTCAGCACAAACTTTCAGAACATAAGAGAGTGACATGATATATTCGAAAGAAAGAAAGAAAGAAAGAAAGAAAGAAAGAAAGAAAGAAAGAAAGAAA
>NW_024412400.1:21124901-21199438 GCF_014898765.1 Herpailurus yagouaroundi
AAAGAAAGAAAGAAAGAAAGAAAGAAAGAAAGAAAGAAAGAAAGAAACCTACACTTAAGAATATTCTACCTAGAAAGATTATAATTCAGATTGAAAGGAGAAATAAAGAGTCCCAATAATAGCTAAAGGAGTTCATCAACACTAAAAAATTCTTACCAGAAATCTTAAAGGAACTCCTCTAAGTGGAAAAGGAAAGGTCATAATTAGAAGTAAGAAATTTTTAAGAAGATGTATGACAATATATACATAAAATGTGGAGGATGTAGTATAAATGTTCTTTCAGAATCTGTTTGACTTAAATAGCCACCAAATTAACATAGACTGCTGTATCTTTAGGATATTATATATGACCTCATGGTAACCACAAACTCAAATCTATAACAGATACAAAAAAATAAAGAGAAAGAAGGACAAAAATAACACTACAGAAAGTTAGCAACACAAGGAAAGAGAGCAAAAGAAGGACCAGACAACTACAAAACCAACCAGACAACAATTAACAAATTAAGAGTAAGTTCTTACTTAACATTACTTTAAATGTAAATGAACAAAATACCCCAATCAAAAGACCTAGGGTAGTGAAATGTTAAGAACAACAACAAAAGACTCATCTATATACTTCCTATGAAAAACTAATTTCAGACATAAAGACACATAGAGACTGAAAGTGAAAGGATAGAAAAATATATACCATGTAAATAGAAGCAATAATAGTAATAAGAAGAAGAAGGAAAAGGAGAAGGAAAAGGAGGAGGAGGAGAATAAAGAGGAAGAAAGAAAAGATAAAGAAAAGAAGAAAGAAAATCAGGTAGCAATACTTATACCAGAAAAAAATTTTAAAACAAGAAACAAAGAGAAACATTACATAATTATCAAACAGTCAATCTGACAAGAGGATCTAACAATTGTAAATATTTATGTACCTAATATGAAAGCACCTAAATACATAAAACAAATGTTACCTGACTTAAAGGGAGAAATTGACTTTAACATCCTGTTTACATCAATGGATTCAGACAGAAAACTAATAAGGCAATTGTTTTTGATGACACATTAGACCAGATAAACTTAACAGATATATACAGAACATTTTATCCAAAACAACAGAATACACATTCTTTTCAATGTATATTGAACACATGAAACATTCTCTAGGACAGACCACATTTTAGGCTACCAAACAAGTCTCAATACATTTAAGAAGATTGAAATCATATCTTTTCTGAAAATAACATCTTTTCTGAAAATAACAGTATCAAACTAAAAATCAATCACAAAAAAAAAACTGGAAAAATATAGAAACATGGAAGCTAAACAACATGCTACTCAACTGGGAATTGGTCAATGACGATGAAAGAGGCAATAAAAAAAACCATGAAGATAAATGAAAATCAAAACAAAACAGTTTAAAATATTTGGGATGCAGTGAAAGCAGTTCTAAGAGGGAAATTCATAGCAATATAAGCATACCTTAGAAAAACAGGAAAAATCTCAAATAATCTATTTCCAAGAGAACTAGAAAAAGAAGCCCAAGATGAGCTTAAAAAAAATATTAAAGATTAAAAAAAGACACGAATAAAATAGAGACTTTTTACAAAGGCAAAAGAAAGATCAATGAAGAAAAGAGTAGGGCTTTTTGAAAAGTTGAACAAAATTGATAATCCTTTAGCCAACTCATCAAGAAATAAAAAACAGGGAAGACACAAATAAGTAAAATTAAAAATTAAAGCAGAGAAGGAAAAACCGGCACCACAGAAATACAAATGTTTATGAGAAAATACTATAAAATAACTTATGCCAATAATTTGACAACCTAGAAGAAATGGATAAATTCCTATTTGAAAGAAATAGAAAATCTGAACACACCAATTACTAGTAATGAAATTGAATCTGTCATTTTAAAAACTCCCAACAAGAAAAACAATCAAGACCAGACAAACTTACAGATAAATTCTACCAGATATTTGAAGAGTTGATACCTATTCTCTTCAAACTTTCCAAAAAATAGAAGAGGAAGAAAAGCTTCCAAATACATTTTTATAAGGTCAGCTTTACTGATATCAAAACCAAAAGACACTATAGGCAGATATTCCTGACGAACCAAAGTGCAAAATTCTTCTAACAAAATATTAGCAAACCACATTCAACAATACATTAAAGAGATTATTCATGACAATCAACTATGATTCCTTTTGGTGATGCAAGGATGGTTTGATATTCACACATCAATGTGATATACCAAATTAACAAAAGGAAGGATAAAAATTCCATGATCATCTCGATACAGAAAAAGCACTTGACAAAATTCAACATCCATTTACAGTAAAAACTCTCAACAAAGTAGGTTTAGAGGAAACATATAACATCATTCACAATGTGAAAAAAATTAATTTCATTTAAGATCATGAACAAGGCAAGGATATCCACTCTGAACACCTTTATTCAACATAGTACTAGAAGTCCTAGCCACAGCAATCAGACAACAAAAAGCAATAAAAGACATCCAAGTTGGTAAGGAAGACGTTAAACAGCATTTGCAGATGACAGTATGCTATACATAGAAGACGCTACACCAAAAAGACTACACCAAAAACTATTAGATGATATACACCAAAAACAGAAGAAATAAATGAATTCAGTAAAGTTGCAGGACACAAAAGTAATGCACAGAAATTGTTTGAGTTTCTATATACAAACAATGAAGTAGCAGAAAGAGAAATTAAGAAAACAATTACATTTACAGTTGTATCAACAAGAACAAAACACCTGGAATAACTTTAACTGAGGAGGTGAAAAACCTGTTCTCTGAAAACAATACAACACTGATGAAAGAAATTGAAGAGGACACCAACGGTGGAAAGATATTCCATACTCATGGATTGGAAGAATTAATGTTGTTGAAATGCTCATGCTACCCAAAGCAATCTACAGATTAAAAATGCAATCCCTACCAAAATACTGAAAGCATTTTTCACAGAACTATAACACATAATCCTGAAATATGCATGGAACCACAAACGACTGAATAGCTGAAGTAGTCTTGAGAAAAGAGAACAAAACAACAGGTATCACAATCCCAAATTTCAATATGCAATACGAAGCTGTAGAAATCAAAACTATATGGTACTGGCACAAAAACAGACACAGAACAATGGAACAAAATAAAGAGCCCCAAAATAATCCATGCTAACATGGCCAATTAATCTACAATAAAGGAGGCAACAATATAAAACGGGGAAGAGACAGTCTTTTCAAAAAATGGTCTGGGAAAACTATACTGCCATATGTGGAGGAATTAAACTGGAACATTTCCTTATATCATACACGAAAATAAATCCAAAATGGATGAAAGATCTAAATTTAAGACGTGAAATCATAAAACTCCTAGAAGAAAATATAGGCAGTAGTCTCTTTGACATTGACCTTAGCAACATTTTTCTAGATATGACTCCTCAGGCAAGAGCAACAAAAGCATAAATAAACCATTGAGACTACATAAAAATAAAAAGCTTCTGCACAGTGAAAGAAATCAACAAAATAAAAAGTCAGCCTACTGAATGGGAGAAGATATCTGAAATGATGTATCTGATAAGGGGCTAATATCCAAAATACATAGAGAATTTCTACAACTAACATAAAAAAATTATTCAATTAAATATAGGGACCTGAATAGATATTTTTTGAAAGAAGCCCTAAAGATCAAAGCCAAAATGAAATATCACCTTATACCTGTCAGAATGGATAGAAACAAAAAGATAAGAAATGACAAGCATTCATGACAATGTTGAGGAAAAAAAAAAAACAACCCTTATGCACTGTTAGTGGGAATGTAAATTGGTTCAGTCACTGGTAAATAGTATGGAGGTTCCTTAAAAAAAAAAAAATTAAAGGGACACCTGAGCAGCTCAGTTGGTACTTTGATTTAGGCTCAGGTCATAATCTCATGGTTGTGAGATTAAGCCCTGCAACAGACTTCTCACTGGGCATGGAACCTGCTTAAGATTCTCTTTCTTTCCTTTTGCCCCTCCCCCACTCATGCATGTGTGCTCTCTCAAAATAAACACACAAATAAATATAGAAATACCATATGATTCAGTAATTCCTTTACTGGGTGTTTACCCAAAGAAAACAAAAATACTAATTTGAAAAGATATATGTGCCCCTAATGTTAACTGGAGCACTATTTATGATAGCAAAGATATATATGGTAGCAACACTCATGTATATCAGTAGATGAATGGATAAAGATGTCACACACACACACACACACACACACACACACACACGCGCGCAATGGAATATTGCCCACCATAAAAAAGATTGTGGTCTCACCGTATGTGACAATATGGATGGACCTTGAAGGTATTACGCTAAGTGAAAAAACGAAAAGACAAATACTGTGTCATTTAACTCATATGTGGAATCTAAAAACAACAAATGAATAACAAAAAGAAATAAATTCATAAATATAGCAAATAGGTTAATGGTTGCCAGAGGGGAGGGGAATGGGACCATATACAAAATGGGTTAAGAGGAATCAGAGATAGAGGCTTCCAGATATGGAATAAATTATGGGGATTAAAGGTATAGCACAGGGAATATAGTCAGTGATATTGTAATAGCGTTGCATGGTGATAGATGGTAGCTACATTTGTGGTGGGCATAGCATATTGTATGGAGTTATTAAATCACTATGCTGTGTACCTGAAACTAATTTAACCCCATGTGTCAACTATACTTCAATAAAATTTAAAAATTTAAATCAAACAAGGTGAAGAGGCCATGGCCTAAAAGCTATCAGTCATGACAAATGGCCTCTGTCACAAGAGACTAAAAGACTTGGCAACCATCAACACATGTATGTTTGAGATCACAAGAAACTTACACACACACACACACACATACACACACACACACACACTTCCTGAACAATGTATTCATTTATTTAAAAGATATTTATTGGGCACTAATAATGAGCCTGGTTAAAGTAATGTTAATTATGAAAGATGCAGAGTAATCAAGGTCAAATTAAGACAAAATAATTCCTCATTTCCTAATGTTTGACTGAGAACCCCAGCCTATTCCTTATATTTGCTTCTTTAAAGAGAACCATGAATAAAATTTTAACTTTTCTACAAGTTTAGAACTTGAATTACATCTTTTACAGACAATGTCACCACTATGTCAGTTACTTCAAGGAATATTCTTTGACTCCTCCCAAAATTAGTTATAATATGGACAATTTAAATATAATTTTTCATTATATTTTCAATAAAAGGAGTATTTTCTTGAGTTTCTCACTCTCCTCCCTCTCTTCCAACTCTGAACACAATTTTTTATAAAATACTTTATTGAGTACCCTCTATATGCCTGGTGAAAACAGTTAAAACTATGTAAGATACAGAAGGAATCTAAACTCTAGAACTAATGTCTCATTTCTGACATATTTATGATT
The DNA here is from genome assembly GCF_014898765.1 of Herpailurus yagouaroundi. Classification (NCBI taxonomy): domain Eukaryota; kingdom Metazoa; phylum Chordata; class Mammalia; order Carnivora; family Felidae; genus Herpailurus; species Herpailurus yagouaroundi. The sequence continues at coordinate 21,130,357 of NW_024412400.1, forward strand.
CCTTCTTCTTTATATTCATAAAAATACTCCACAGATTATAAAATTCTTTAATACATCATCATATTATTATTTATAAGGACTTAGTATGTATCAGACCCTGTCTTAATTATTTGTGTAAATTACTTCCCTAAAGCCAAATAACAACCCTTGAGGAGTTACTAATATTTCCCAATTTTCAAATGGAAATAAAAAATCTGAGATCCAGAAAAAAGATTATAAAAGAACAGGACTTGAGGGCAGGGAAGCAAATCTAGCCTTCTTTTCAGTTTATTGCAGCTTCTGGGAAATTACTGATTTAAGATAAATCATGAAATTGATGCTTGCTCACTTGGGAGCTTTTCCAACATGAAGAGCTAAAGGAACCCTCATCTGGCTAAGAGCAAACTTCTATGAACATAAAGACAGGTATTGAAGATGAAAACCACTGCTTAACTATTGTGGTTGCCTGCCATTGGTTTCCTGAGCTCACCCAGAACATATTATTTCAATCACCCATTTAATGCCTACCATAGGATTACTTATTCATTAATACAGATGGCCCATATAATCAAATATATTTAAGCCATAATCTTTTTGAGGTCAGAGACTATAACCAGATCCTAGCCACACAAACAGTGGGTGCTGATATCATTCATTCATACCTATATACATTCAACAAAAGAACCACCAAAATTTTCCTTACTGCTTTAACATTAAGTTCTTGTTTTGTTGTTGTTGTTACAATTATTATTATAATTATTATTATTATTATTATTATTATTATTATTATTATTATTATTATGAGTTCTTATTTTGTACCAGAAAATCTCCTATATTTTAGGGATCTAGGGGTAAAGAAGACAAAATTCTCATTTCACAAGAGAATTCCAGGCAAGGGTAACAGCAAACCCAAAATCCTGAGTTGGAAATAAGCTTTGTGTGGACAAAACAAAACAGAAAGGTGACTGTGGAAACAGGGAAATGAATTAGGAGGTAGTTGCAGTAATTACAGAGAAACTAGTTGGCTTTAATTATGGCAAGAGAGATGTTGAGATTTGGGCATGTTGTTTTCAGATCTAAAATCACCATGATTGGCTGATAATTAGAGTGTAGAAGCTAGCCAGAAACTTTTGTCATTTGTTTGTAAGAGCAGGCTACGTGTGGAGTGGAGATAACCGAGTTTTCCGTGGTCATGATAAGCAGAGATACCCATTAGAGGAGAAATGTCACGTGAACCATTGGATATATTAGTCTGGTACCCAAAAGTAAACTCAGGGCTTGACTGTGCTACATGCTGAAGTCACAAAAATAAATAAGCATAATTTCTGATCTCAAGGTCCTCACAATGTTTTGGTTGGACATGATTTGGCTAATAGAAACTTAGCTCTTGTTTATTTCTTGAATAGTCCATTATCTTTGCAAGGACAGGGATTTTACTTCATCCATCTCTGAAACTCTATTCTTTACCACATATTAGATTCTCATTATATTTGTGTTAAGTTGGGCTGAACATCATCAGGCCAAGCTGAGAAGCACTGGACTAATACATCAATAAATTCCAGAACAGAATACGCTACAAAAGATGGATTCTGCTTCCATGAGCATAAACTTTAGATGAGGCCACAAAGTACTTTCTTGAAAACAGAAATTTGAAAGCACATATACTAGGTATCAAATGCATGTAAATAGAAATACTTAAAGGGTATGGTAGAAACATATCTGAGTTTGGAGTGATCAAGGAAGCTGTTAGGGAGACATATACCTGGGTCCAAGCCTTGGGGGATATATAGGATTCAGAGGATTGATGATATGTTTTATAATAGCAGGTACCATCTTATATTCTTAGAGAATCATCTATGTCAGATATTAATTTGAATCAAAATATGGAATCTTTCTGAGGTCTTTAAATATTGGTTAGATACCTAGATCTTAGCATGCATACAGACCAATTAAATGGAGGCTCTCCCCAGGGTCTATGCAACTAGAACTTGGAGTCCACCAACTATCCCTTTCAACTTTTATAGAAAAAGCCTCTAATGATGCAGTAGTTCAACTGATGGCTGCTAAAATGCCAGGATTCAAGAGGACTTGGAAAATTACCTCATACCCAAAGTGCTCTTCTATCACTTTTATCACCTGCCTCAGTGTAAGAAATGCCACCATTAAAGGATCATCCCTTTAAGCTAAGACAGCTCATTTGTCTTCCATTTAGGGTCTATATTCTAATGCATTTGGTGCTAATGCTTTAAGGGACCTAGGTTGATGGTGTGAAAATATCCAACATTAGATGGATAAGTGGGGTCCCAAAAGTTGAGAGGGATGTTAAAAGAGATGGCAAGATAACTTACAAGCTCCACTGTGCTCTGGGATGATTTTCTAGTCCTTTCCTCACAGTTTTATAGACACATTTTTTCACAATCAGAGAAGAAATCTGTTTTTTAAAAATCATCATACAACTATCCAAGTAAGGTCTGCATTACATTTTAAGAAGAAAACATTTCTATCATTTGTTTTTTAAGATATTTGGGAAAATACTGAGAAACAAAGAATAGATTTATTTCTGTACCAGAAAAAGCTAAAGTGTCCCCAGACAGTGGCTAGCCATATCAGAATGCTGGATGTTCTTCTCTTTCCCTTGACTAAGATTCCTTATCCATTTTCCTGTCACTACCTGCCTTTTGCTTCCACATCTCCTCCCTAGAGTATTCAGCCATAATTTTTTAATATTCACTAAGGGAACTTGCTGACTCTGCTCTTCACACCTGAAATGTCAGAACTAAAGCAAGAGAGCTTTTGAATATGAAACTGGAAGCACATGATGAATCGAGTGTGGGCCACCTCTTGTCCCCTAAAGCCATCTATTATATGTGTTTCACAGCTGCCACACTATTGATCAAGTTCTAGTTCTGTTCTGATGTCAAAATGTCTAGTTGGCTAAGAGAGAGTTCACTCAAAAAGGATGAAAATTTGGGGATCTGGGGAGCTGAATGGAGAACTCCACCTAATAAGAAAATTGGAAAAAAATATCAGTTTCTGCTGTTTACTTTTCTTGGGGCTTGGCATATTCACAAAACATTTTAGCTGTACTAGATTACTTTACAGTAGCCTTCCCCCCTTCCCCACCCATGGGGAAAACATTCCAAGAGCCCCAGTGGATGCCTGAAACCAAAGAGTAACAAACCCTATGTATCCTTTTCTTAAATTTTACCATTACATAGCTCTGATAAATTTTAATTTATAAATTAAGCATAATAAGAGATGAACAAATAAAACAATTATAACAGTATATATAATAAACATTATGTGAATATGGTCTCTCTCAAAATACCTTACTGTACTGTATTCACTCTTATTCATGTAATAATGTGAGATGATAAAATGCCTACATGATAAAATGAAGTGAGATGAACGATGTAGGCTTTGTGACATAGCATTAGTCACTACTATTGACCTTCTGATGATATGTCACAAGAAAGGTTATCTGCTTCCAGACTGTGACTGATTGTGGGTATCATTGTTTAGGAGTACAGACCACTTTTGGTACAATTGATACAAATATCCCTTCCATTCTGTCCTGCAAAGATATCAAGAGTTTGTTATGTGAGTTCACTGTATTTGGGATTATAGTGTAGGCACCTTTTTTTATTGTAATGCAAGTTCTTGACTTAAGCTTTTGATTGCTGAGGCATCTGCTTCAAAGTCAAATACACAGATTGTCAGCCATAGTGCTACATAAAAAGTGAGGCCATCCCACTCTCATCTCCCTACTCCCCCAAACCTTTTCTTCCCCAGGAAAGTTTCCTTTTCTTTTAGTGCTCTCTGGTTGACTTATATAAATGACCACTTGGCTGCCTGTGTTTCCCTTCTTGTAATTTAATTCCTTCTCTTAAGTTTTAAATTCACCAATAAAGAGTGAACACATGAAATTCTATGTCTTCACCATTGACCTCAATAAAAGTAGACCCTCAGGCCTGTGCTCTCTATGCTCTCTTTTTCTCTCCTCCACCACCCCATCCTCATATACTTGATGTGTGGCCCCAGGTGTGCCCTGTATGCTTCCCAACATTCCCCCCCCCCCAAAATTTCCTGGTTATTGTGGAGGATATTATGCAATTATGATAAAAATCACAAGGGTCATTTTAGCCACAACATTGGTTCTGAAATGGGAAATGTCTTTGGAGAGTTTGCTGTGAGCACAGGTAAGTGCCTCCAGGCATTTCTAGCCAGTAACATTACTATCAATAGGCCGAGACCAGCACAAAACAGAAATAGAATCACTTTTTCCCCCCTTAGTACCCCGAAATTAACCCTTTCCAAATATTTGTCATACTGGTTTAGAGTGTTTATATGTTTGCGTTCTTCACTAGACTAGAAATGTCCACAATGACAAGAAATGGGTTTTTCTTGCCTACCACTTTTACTTAGCAACAAATGTAATAGCTAACATTCATTCAGTGAGACTTTCTTACTGGATGCATGGAATGCATGAATGAATGCCTCCACAACCACCAAATAAGTAAGGCCTCTAAGGCCTCATGCCTATTCTAACAAAGCATCTAGCCTAGAGGAGCAGACAGTCACTCATAAAGATATTCTGACATTTTAGAGGCATTTGCCCTTTTTCCATTTTGAAAGCTTTGAATTCAACTAAGAGATTCTTGTGTAACTGTATGGACTTCCTTAAATAGCGGGCTTTCTTGGTTTTAATGTTTGTCCTAGCCTAAAAATTACCTACTTTGGGGTGATGTCAGAAAGCTGACAGAATAGGAGGACTTAGGTCCCCATTACCCACAGAGGTATCAGGTTAACAAAATGTGAATCAAATCCCTTTTATAAGAACTTTAAAAGCCAGTTAAGAGGTTGAAGCACCACAGGGTGAGCACAAAGTGAGCACAAAGACAAGAAGAGTCAGATCCAAGTGGGCAGGAAAGTATTTTGCATTTGCCCACCATAGTCCCTCCCCTTCTCTGGCAGTGTGATGTGATTAGATAAAATTCCCAATCTCCAGTCTTCCCCATGGCAGGGTAAGAAAGTAAAATATGCATCTACCATTCTGGCTTTTCAAGGGGCTTCCTAAGGAACTGGTTTCTGTTTCACCTAACCTGGAGCACTGAAGGAAATGATGTTATAATTTGGATGCCAGACTGGGGACCTCAGAGAACAAAGGCAAACACTACCACTTGTTAGAGCACCAGAAAGACTGCAATACAACAGAGTTACCAGAGGTAAAGAAGGTATTACATGTTCTTTTTTTTTTTTTTTTAATTTTTTTTCAACGTTTATTTATTTTTGGGACAGAGAGAGACAGAGCATGAACGAGGGAGGGGCAGAGAGAGAGGGAGACACAGAATCGGAAACAGGCTCCAGGCTCTGAGCCATCAGCCCAGAGCCCAACGCGGGGCTCGAACTCCCGGACCGCGAGATCGTGACCTGGCTGAAGTCGGACGCTTAACCGACTGCGCCACCCAGGCACCCCAAGGTTCTTTAAAAGAAATGGAGAAAACTACTTTAACTGGAAATTACACACACAGCCCAAGAGCAGACACATTCCCAGAAAAGGTTTCAGAGGTCCCAAGAATCTCTAGCTCACCTGAATGGTGAATGTCTTCCCCCGCACAAAATTCAGACACTAAAGTTTAGGAGAACTGTTTATTCAAATGTCCAAATATGAACTAAAGATAACAAGGCATGCAAAGAAATAAAGACATGGTCAATCAAAGGAACTAAATCTCTAGTAATCAATGATAAAAAATAAAGATCTATGAATTAGCTGATAAAGAATCCAAAAGAACCATTTTAAAGGCACTCAATGAACTACAAGGGAACACAGCAACTACACAAAGTCAAGAAAACTATGTATGAACAAAATGTGGGTATCAAATTGGAGACAGAAACTCTAAGAAAGAACTAAACAGAAATTCTGGAGATGAAAAGTATAATAATGGAATTGAAAAAAGTTACTAGAGGGGTTTGAAAGCAGACTTGATTAAACAGATGGAAGAATCAGCGATTTTGAAGACAAGGTGTTAAAATACGAGGATAAAGAAAGAAACAGAATAAAGAAAAGTAAAAAGAGCCTACAGGACTTATAGGACATCACCAGACAGATCAATATACTCATTATGGGAATCCCAGACAGGAAATAAGATAGAACGTAACAGAGAGCCTATTTAAGAAATACTGGCTGATGGGGCGCGCCTGGGTGGCGCAGTCGGTTAAGCGTCCGACTTCAGCCAGGTCACGATCTCGCGGTCCATGAGTTCGAGCCCCGCGTCGGGCTCTGGGCTGATGGCTCAGAGCCTGGAGCCTGTTTCCGATTCTGTGTCTCCCTCTCTCTCTGCCCCTCCCCCGTTCATGCTCTGTCTCTCTCTGTCCCAAAAATAAGTAAATGTTGAAAAAAAATTAAAAAAAAAAAAGAAATACTGGCTGACAATTTCTCAAATATGAGAAAAGAAATGGACACACGAGCTCAAGTAGCTCAATAAACTTCTTAGAGACCCACTGTATGACACATGACAATCAAACTGTCAAAAGTCATGGACAAAAAGAGAATCTAGAAAGCAGGAAGAGAAAAGTGATTTCTCATATATAAGCAACCCCCCATAAGACTATCATTAAATTCTCAGCAGAAACCTTGCAGTTCAGAAGGGAATGGAAAGATATACTCCAACTGCAAAAACAAAACAAAGCAAAACAACTTCTAACCAGGAATACTATATGTCAGGAAAAGCTGCCGTTCAAAATTTCAGGAGAAATTAAGACTTTGCCAGATACACAAAAGCTGAGGGAGTTCATTGCTACTATGTTTATTCTACAAAACAAAAAAACTGGAAACACAATAATAGCAACAACAACAAGAAAAAACAGCTAATAAAGCCCTTCCAAGTTTAAAAGGATGCTAGACATCAACGTGAAAATGTACAAAGTATTTTCTGATAAATACATAGACAAATACAGAATCCTATAGCATTGTAATGTTAGTGTGTAAATCTCTTGTAAGTCTAATATGGAATTTTAAAAAGAAAAAACTATAAAATAATGTTAATCAATACACAATGTAAAAATGTCATTTCTGACATCATAATACAAATGGGAATAAAGATATAAATAAAGTCTGTGTATGTAATTGAAGTTGTTAGCAGTATAAAATAACTTGCTCTAAGTTTAATATATTTTACATAAGCTCCATGGAAACCACAAAGAAAAACCCTATTGAAGATATACGAATGAGAATGAGAAATGAATCAAAGCAAACTACTACCAAAAAAAAAAAAAAAAAAGTCAACAAAACACAAAGAAAACTGCCAAGGGAAAAAAAAGAGACGAAATGGCTTTAAGATATAGAGGAAGTTGTTATAACAAAATGGCAAAACAAAGTCCTTCTCTATCAGTGATTAATCCAAACATAAGTGGAGTAAACTCCCCAACAAAAAGACATAAACCGGCTGAACGGATAAAATAACAAGTCCCACGGAGATGCTATTTACAGGAGACTCACTTTAGATGTAGGGCACGCACTGTCTGAAAATTAAAGAATGGAAAAAGATATTCCATTTAAGTGGCAACCTTAAGAGAGCAAGTGTCGCCATACTTATATCACACAAAATGGACTTTGGTTAATAACTTATCACAAGAGACAAATGAGGACAACATATAATTATAAAAGGGCCAATTCACCAAGATAAAACAATTATAAGTATACATTCACTTAACATTAGAATTCCCAAATATATGAAGTAAAAATTGACATAATTGGAGAGAAATAACAACACAGTAATAGGATAATTAAATACCCCACTTTTAATACTGATACAACAAGCAAACACAAGATGAATTTAAAAAAAAGAAAACAAATGAATAATAGTATAGATAAATTAGATTATAAATATAGATTATAACAGACATATATAGAACACTCCATGCAATAAGAGTATAATATACTTTTTCAAGTGCACATGGAATATTTTCCAGGATACACGAAATGTGAGGCTACAAAACAAGACTTAACATATTAAAGATGATTGAAATCATAAAATTAACTTCTCCAACAACAAGGTATGAAAGTAGAAATAAATAGAAGGAAAAGTGGAAAAGAAACACAAGGAAATCAAAGGCTTAATCAATAGGTCAAAAAAAGAAATCACAAAGGAAATCAGAATGTATCAAGACAAATGAAAAAACAAAAACATAATATATGAAAACATACGGGATTCAGTGAAAGAAGTATTAAGAGAAAAGTTTATAGTGGTAAATGCCTGTATTAAAAAAGAGAAAATATCTTAAACAATTTAACTTTATACCTCAATAACCCAGAGAAAGGAGAATAAACTAAATCCTGAAACCAAAATTGCACTGTATTTAACTAATTAGAATTTAAATAAGAATTTGGAATAAAAAAATTAAATGTAAATATAAATCATAAAAATTAAAAAATAAAAACAAAATTTAAAACTCTTAGAAGACAGCGTAGAGAAAAAGCTTCATGATACTCATCTTGGCAATTATTTCAATGATTTTGTTGCACAGGCAACAAAAGTAAAATAGAGAAATGAGACTACAGGAAACTTTAAAACTTCTATGCATCAAAGGAAACAACAGAGTATAAAGACAACAGAAAGAGTAAGAAATAATATTTGCAAATCATCTTTTAAGAGATTAATATCCAAAACATATACAGAAGTCCTACAACTCAGTAACAAATATTCCAATTTAAAATACTTGAATAGATATTACTGCAAATAAGATATACAAATGGACAACAGCATATAATAAGAAGCTTAGTATCAGTAACCACTAGAGAAACGTACATCAAAACCACAATGGAGAGCAACTACCAAAACACATACCACCACCACCACCACCACCACCACCACCACCAACAACAACAACAACAACAGCAGCAACAAGTGTGGCAAAGATTAGGAGAAACTGGAACCCTTGCAAATGTGCAAGGTTAGAATGTGAAATGATGCAGCCACTATGGAAAACAATTGGGAGGCCACTCAAAAATTTGAACATTGATTTATCATAAAATCCAGTAAGCCTGCTTCTGGGTATGTCTCCAAAATAATTCAAAGCAGATATCAAAATAATTCAAAGAGATAGTTGCATACTCATGTTTATTACAGCATTATTCATAATAATCAAGAGGTGGAAGCAATCTAAATGGCCAGATAGACGAATGGATAAAGTTAATGTAGCATAAACATATAGTGGAATAATAGCCTCACAAAAGAAGAAAATCATGTCACATGCTACAGCATAAACCTTGAGGACATTATGCTAATGACTGAAATAAGCCAGTAATAGAAAGACACTATATGATTACACCTACATGAGGTATCTAAAATAGTCAAAGTCAGCGTTCCTGTGTGGCTCAGTCAGTTAAGCATCTGACTAAGACTCAGGTCATGATCTCTCAGTTCATGAGTCTGAGCCCTGGATCCAGCTCTATGCTGACAGCTCAGAGCATAGAGCCTGCTTCAGATTCTGTGTCCCCCTCTCTCTGCCCCTCCCTTGCTCTCTCTCTCTCTCTCTCTCTCTCTCTTTCTCTCCCTCTCTCTTTCTCTCCCTCTCTCTTTCTCTCCCTCTCTCTTTCTCTCCCTCTCTCTTTCTCTCCCTCTCTCTTTTTCTCTATCTTTCTCTCTCTTTCTCTCTCTCTCTCTCTCAAAAAAGTAAATAAACATTAAAAAAATGGGGTGCCTGGGTGGCTGAGTCGGTTAACCGTCCGACTTTGGCTCGGGTTATGATCTCACAGTTTGTGGGCCCAAGCCTCATGTCGGGCTCTGAGTAGAGCCCGCTTCCAGTTCTGTGTCTCCCCCTCTCTCTCTGCCCCTCTCCCATTCATGCTCGGTCTCTGTCTCTCAAAAATAGACAAACACTAAAAAAAAAAAAATTTAAAAAAACATTAAAAAATTAAAATAGTCAAATTCACAGAAACAAAAAGTAGAATGATGGTTAGCAGGGCCTGGAAGGAGGGGGAAAGAAGTTTTTCCCAGGGGGTATATAGAGTTTTTGCAAGGAGTTCTAGAGATCTGTTGCATAACAGTGTAAATATAGACAACACTATTCAACTCAACGCTAACAATGATTACAATGGTCAATTTTATTGTCTTCTACCACGATTAAAACAGATAGAGATAAAAATTACCTGCTTTCTGCTAGACTAGCCCCATTCTTCCTAGGCCTTCCCATTTAAACTAAAATTTCTGGACGTAACAAGCATAACAAGTTTCTGAAAGCTGGAAAGAAATAGGTAGACAGATTCGAGTCTACCACAGGAAACCACAGGATATTGAGCCCTGAGGTTTCCTTGCCACACAACTCTCTTGAACAGTGGACTGCAGAAGCATCCGTCTCAAAACTGCTAACAGGCACAGGCCAAAAAAAGCTCCAAGGAAAGCCTGTTCCTTTTTACCAATACTACTACTGTAGTCGCACTGTCCCTGGCCTTTCAGCAGACCACGCTAAGATTTTATTCCCATCTCTCACTCTTGTATACCATGGAAGCAGGTGGCATGCCCTGATGCTCCCAGCTGGTGGTGCCAGCAGGACTAGGTAGGGGTTGATCTTCATCCCCTTCCAGGTAGAACCAGGAGACGATGATGGCCCTGACTGGAAAGGGGTGACAGGGATCTGGTCTTTCATTCCCTGCCTCACGACAATGGGCAGTACTCTAGTTCCTCCACCAGAATAGTGTCAGTAGGGTCCAGAATTAAAAAAAAAAATTATCAAAGAATCAAATACTTTCAGAAGATCAAAGGTGATGATTTAAAAAGACCCTGCATTCACATCCTTTATGGACACACAAATCTATACCTATTTATTATACTGGAATTCCTCCTGAAGAACTGAGCGCCGACAGAAAAAAAAGTGTGGTTTAAAAGGGCTACTAGAATATAAAGGAACCAGTCCTAGAACCCTGACAAATGCTGGATCGTTGGAACTCTCTCTGCTTCAGAGGAGCTGACCAGCAGCCCTGTTTACATTTTCCCTCCACCTTGATAGTTCAGGTAAGAGCAGGGTCTGGGTGCCTTAGCTGGCCTGCCACCTCAGTGAGCACCAGGCCCTTAGCTCTTATTAGCCTTGGATGCACACACACACATACAACCCTGCAGTTTAAAAGAGCAACTAGACACAAAGGATGCCGTCTCTGAGCTCTGCAAGCTGGCAGGGGAACTGCTGAAATACTCTCCACTCAGAGGGGCTGCCAACACCATGGTTCATGTCCCCCACTCCACTTGAAAGCACAGATAGGAAAACAAGGTCTCCTTAGCTTGGCTGTTGCCTCAGTGAGGCCCAGGCCCCTAGCCCACACCAACCCCAGCTGTCCCAGAAAGGCTGTGCTAGTTCAGCACATACCAGGACAACCCTGGTCAGCACTTAGTATAGCTACAGTCATCTTGACAAGGTAACAAGGTGCAAAGCACACCAGACCTGTCTAGGCCCAACCACTTCAGCTCCAGATGACTTGCCAGGGTGCCCCCTTCATGGTGTACCCTGGGACCACTGGGCCATGCCCGCATCACCTTCAGCCACCTTGCCATGGCACCCCTGTGCAAAGCTCCTTGAGAATCCCTGGTCTGCACTGCGTTGGCTCCAGCTACCCAACCAGAACACAACCCTGCCCCAGGATCCTCTGGCTTGCACTGACTTCAGCTTCAGCTCTCCTTTATCCTCTATGCAGACAACATGAACCCCCTTGGCTTACACCCACATTAGCTTCAGCAATCCTGCCAGGGAGCCCTCTACATGACGAACCCTGGGACTGTCTATGCCCATTCTCATGTCAGCTTTGGCAGTCCCACTAGTGCAGCCCCAACACAGAGTGCCCCAGGACCCCCAGCTCATGACAACCACAACTCCAGCTATTCCAACAAAGTCACCAGGCACACATAGTCCACACAGGGGATGATCATAAATAAGACCATTCCTTCACGTTTAGAAGTAGATGTTCTGTCCAATTCATAAAAATAAACACAGAAAGTCAACCAAATGAGGAGACAGAAGAATATGCTCCAAACAAAATGACAAGAGCAAATTTCTCAAAAATAGTTAAATAAAATAAAGACAAGCTATCTATCTGATAAAATGTTTAAAGTAATGGTCATAAAGATTCACACCAGACTCGAGAAAAAATAGATGACTCAGTGAGAACTTCAGCAAAGAGATAGAAAATGTAAAAAAAAGAACCACTCTTAGTTGAAGAATACAATAACAAAAATGAAAAATACAACAGAGGGAACCAACAGAGAATAGAGAATGCAAAAGAATATCAGTGATCAAGAAGACAGGGTAATGAAAAGCACCTAAGATGAACAACAAAAGGAAAAGAAAAATGGAATGAGGATCTCTTGAATAACATTAAATAAGTATTCACATTATAAAGGTCCAAGAAGGGGAAGAAAGCTTATTTGAATAAATAATAGCTGAAAAAAATATCTAACTGGGAAGGAAACAGGTATCCAGGTTCAGAAATCACAGCAAGTTCCAAACAAGATGAACGCAAAGAGGTCTACACCAAGACACCTAATAATTAAAATGTAAGATTGAAGATAATTTGAAAATCAACAAGGGAGAAGCAACTAGTTACATATGAGGAAACTCCATCAGACTATCAGCTGATTTCTGAGCAGAAACTTTCCAGACCAGAGGGAGTAGCATGATATATTCAGTGTGCTGAGCGGGGATAAAAGCCTAGAACCAAAAATACTCTACTTAGCAAGGTTATCATTCAGAATTGAAAGAGAGAAAGAGTTGCTCAGAGAAACTAAAGATACAAGAGTTATCCTAAAGTGGTACTTAAGGAAATGTTAAAAGGGACTTCTTTAAATGGAAAAAAAAAAAAGCCATAATTAGAAATTAAAAAATTATGAAAGGAAAAAATTCATGAGTAAAAGCAAGTGTATAGTTAATGAGGAGGAGGAATCACTTAAAAAGTTAATGTGAAGGTTATAAGACAAACATAATAAAATTGCTTATGTCTAAAAATTAGTTAAGAGAGCTCACAAAATTAAAAAAGTTAAATATGACAACATATACATAAAAAAAATGGAGGGGAGTAAAAACGAAAGATTTTTAGAATGAGTTTTAACTTAAGTGATCATCAACTTAATATACACTGTTATATATTCAGAATGTTATATATAAACCTCATGGTAACCACAAACCAAAAACCTGTCATAGATACAGAAAAAAAAAAAATAAAGTCAAGCATAACACGAAAGAAAATCATTAATCACAAGAGAACAAAAGAAGGAAAGAGCAACAAAAATAACAACAAAAATTAATAAAATGGCAGTAAGTGCATACCTCTTAATAGTTACTTTAAGTGTAAATGGACTAAACACACCAAAAGACATAGGGTAGTGGAATGGAAAAAAAAATCAAGATCCACTTATATGCTGCCTATAAGAGACTCACTTTAGACCTAAAGACCCACACAGACTGAAAGCGAAATGATGGAAAAAGATATTTCATGCAAATGGAAGCAAAAAATTGCTAAAGTAGAAATACAGACAAAATAGACTTTCAAACAAAGATTGTATAAAGAGACAAAGAAGCACACTACATAATGATAAAGGGATCAATCCAATAAAATAATATAGCAAGTAAATATCTGTGCACGCAATAAAGAAGCATGTAATACATACAGCAAATATTAAGAGACATACAGGGACATATTGACAGTAATACAGTAATAGGAAACTTTAATATCCCACTTATATCAATGGATAGATTGCCCAGGCAGACAATCAATAAGGAAAAACTATCTGAACAACACATTAGACTAGATGGAATAAACAGATATGTACAGAACATTTCATCCAAAACAAAATACACATTCTTTCCAAGTGCACATGAACACTTGTGAAACATTCTGCAGGATATACAACATGTGAGGCCACAAACAAGTCTCGATACATTTAAGAAGACTGATATCATATCAAGCATCTTTTCCAAACACAATGGTATAAAACTAGAAATCAATCAGAAGAAAAAAATACAGAAGAAACATAAATATGTGGAGGCCAAATGACCACAGAACAGCAAATGTATCAATAAAGAAACTTAAGAAGAAATTAAATACATGCAGACAAGTGAAAATAAAACACAATGGTCCAAAATCTTTGGAATGTAGTGAAAACAGCTCTCAGAGGGAAATCTGTAGCAATACAGGCCCACCGGGGGGGGCGGGGATCAAATAATCTGACTTTACACCAAAATAAACTAGAAAAATAAAAACAAGGCCCACAGTTAGTAGAAAAAATAATTTGTTAAATATCAAAGAAGAAATAAAATAGAGACTAAAGCCACAGAGATCAATGACCAAAATCTGTTTTTTTAAAAAGATACACACAGTTGTTAGACCTTTAGCCAGACTCTTCAAGAAAAAATAAGAGAACCCAAGCAAATAACATCAGAAATGAAAGAGGGGAAGTAACAAGCACCACAGAAATACAGAGGATTTTAATAACAACTATAAAAAAGTGCATGCCAACAAACTAGACAATTTAAAGAAATAGGTAAATTCCTAGAAACATGTAATCTTCCAAAACTGAATCAGGAAGAAATAGAAAATCTGAACAGACTAATGACTAGAAATGAAATGGAAACTAATAAAAAAACAAAACAAAACAAAACAAAAAAAACTCCCAGCAAACAAAAGTCCAGGACCAGATGGATTCACAGGTAAATTCTACCACACATTTAAAGAAAAGTTATACCAATTTCCTTCAAACTATTCCAAAAAATAGAGGAGGAAAGAAAGCTTCCAAATACATTCTATAAAGCCAGCATTACCTTGGTTCCAAAACCAGACAAAGAAAATACAAAAAAAGAAAACTACAGGCTAATATTCTTGGTGAACATAGATGTAAAAATCCTCAACAAAAAATTAGCAAACCACATTCAAGAACACATTAAAAGTATCAAGTGGGATCTGTTTTGGGGGATGCAAGGATTATTCAAAATCTGCAAATCAATCATGTGATACCCCAGTTTAATAAAACAAGGGATAAAATTATATAATCATCTCAGTAGATGCAGGGAGAAAATTTGACAATATTCAACATCAATTTATGATAAAAACTCTCAACAAAGTGGACTTAAAGGGAAAATACCTCAGCATAATAGAGGCCATATATGAAAAACCTACAGCTAACATCATACTCATTGGTGAGAAACAGAGAGCTTTTCCTCTAAGATCAGGAGCAAGACAAGGATGTCCACTTTCAACACGTTTAATCAATAGAGTATTGAAGTCCTAGCCACAGAAAAAAATAAAAAAATAAAAAAATAAAAAAGAGGAGAGAGAGAGAGACAGAGAGAGAATGAAAGGCATCCACATTGGTGAGGAAGAAGTAAAACTGTCACTATCTGAAATGACATGAAACTATATATAGAAAACCCTCACGTGTCCACCAAAAAACTATTAGAATGAGTGCAGTAAAATTGCAGAATACAAAATTAAAACAGAATTCTGATGCAATTTTTATACACTATACACATTTTCTACAAAGTAGCAGAAAGAAATACTAAGAAAACTATTTCCAGGGGTGCCTGGGTGGCTCAGTCAGTTGAGCATCCAAGTCTTGATTTCAGCTCTGACCACAAGAGCGCTAAACTAGAAATCTAGTTCTACATATGGGCACGGACACTGGGTAAGTGGCATCCCCACTTTCACAGAATGGGAGAGGGAATCTTCTCCTGGGAATGTGTCAGCTATAGTTACATGCTTCCAAATCAGGGAAGGATGAAAAGGAAGCCATCAATTATTCAAACTGTACTGTAACAGGCACAGTTACAGACGACTTCCATATAGCGTCTCCTTTCCCTCTCACTACAGGTAGCTAAATCCTAATTTACCTTATTTTATGATTTTAGGAGACTTCCTAAGTTCCCCTATTAATAGGAAAAGTTTATTATTATTTGCAAGGAAAGAAACTGAGGTAGGTAGCCAACAACCCCAAAGTAGAAGAAACCCTTTTAAAGAGAAAGTTCTCAAGGACCTTTAAAAATATGTCCTAAACTTTCTACTACCCCCAGCTTAAGAAACGCTGACTTGAACAGAGAATGTCCAATTCTATTTAAAGTATCTTTCAATTGCAAATCATGACCTGCAAAGAAAGTATACCTTTCTAACTGGGAAGATATTTCTAAAGAATAGGATACTCTCAGTATTAAAACCAAAGTATATTTTGGGGTGCCTGGGTGGCTCAGTCTGTTGGTTAAATGTCCGACTCTTGGTTTTGGATCAGGTCACCAACTCACAGTTTCCTGAGTTTGAGCCCCTCATCAGGCTCTGTGCTGACAGTGCAGAGCCTGCTTGAGACTCTCCCTCCCTCTCTCTCTAAAAATAAATAAATAAATGTAAAAAAAAATCAATGTATATTTTAATGAAAATCTTAAACATTCTCTTAGATCTTATAGACTTTCAAGTACTTTCCAGGCCCTGCTTTCTACATACATTGCTGTTTAAGAAAGAGTTTACTCAAAATTTTGTTAGAAAATTGTACCTACACTGTTTTTTGAATGGTTGTCTTAGAGAAGCAGATAATCTACTCCTAAAAAGGCTGCATGGAAGAAAGGTGAGAGCACTTTAAGGCAACTAACAGAACTGTATTTCCCCTTTTGGTAGAACTGATGTTGATATCCACTTGAAGGCTTTATGCAAGTGATTTTGAAGTGTTTTGATTACTTTCAGGTTATGAGGGATAGCTGCCAAAAATTCTAGAACTGCTACTTATTTTTCTAATTAGGTCCTAATTGGGGATGCAGTTATGCTGCTCCTTAACATGGAAAAAAGTCTGTTGCAGCTTTAAGGGTCTGTGTTCATCATTCAAAACCTTTCTGGCCTGAAAGGGTGATAAACTCTTTAGTGCTTTCCCTGAAGAGGGTGATTGGTTTCCTGTTGGCAGTCTATTGTGCTGTTGGTAAATCCTACGTTTTTCTTTTATGTACATAAGTCAGAGGAGGAGGAATTTGCTTCTGGTTCAATCAGTATTTCTTCTGGAAGGTAGAAGGAGGCCCTGGAGAGCTGTTAATCCAGTCTGCTGGGGTAGCTTATGGCACAAGTGAAGAAGCAGGCTACTAAAACAATAGCCATGAGTGGTAGGACTCAATGATCTATAGACTTCACCTGCTCGGAAACCAAAGCCTATAATAAAGTTTACAGTTTATAAAACACAGTCTTAAAATATTTATGTGGCTCTGTAGGTGAATTGGATCTGTTTTTCAACTCTGTACGCAATCACACCATACAGAATGCACTGACCTTTATACAGGAAAATATAGAGCTTCTCTTAAGTTGTTCAATGAATTTGACGTTCTATTTGAATAGGGATGTCTAGTTTGGGGGAGAGTTGAGGGGTGAGTAGGGGAATGGAAAGAAAGGGGTTGGTTCTCTTAATAGAGACCAATGGATATTTTCCTTTTTCTTAAAATGATGAAAAGCCTTTCAAGTAACACTGTGTAACAGAATATCTTTCCATCATTGTAGAAAGTTCTATGTGTACTGTTCAATACGGTAGCCACTAGCCACATACAGCTACTGAGCACTTGAAATAGGGCTACTTTAACTAAAAAACTGAATTTTTGGTCTTGAATTTTCAATTAAATTTCAACTAATTTAAATTTAAGTAGCCACATGCGGCCAGTGCAGACCATATTCAATAGTTCCAAGCATTCATTTTAATGCCTGAGTTTATAGAATTTTTTATAAATGTGCTGAAAACTACGGACCCCTTTTATCTAGAAGAATGCTTAATGCAAACACTTTCCAAGTGTTCACAAGATACTCTGAATCACATCTATGGATCCAGAGAGGTCTGTGAAACCCTGAGAACTTACATTCTGGAGTGAGATATTTTAGGTTTGCATTATAATCACAAAAAGTTGCATGACTCAAATTAGATAATATTCATAAAATGTGTCTTTAACCTGCCAAATGATCCTACTAGTGATACCTACTTCATAGACTTGGGAAGATTAAATAAACACCTTCATTATCATGCTTAGGTTAATGTTTGAGTCTTTGAAAGGATTATGGAAACATTTTATGTTTTAACTGGGTGAACACTGGTCTGTTTCAGTCTGAGTTTGGTCAGGAGAATGGGACCCCTTAAAAGTATTATGGGAACAGAGGGGCGCCTGGGTGGCACAGTCGGTTAAGCGGCCGACTTCAGCCAGGTCACGATCTCGCGGTCCGTGAGTTCGAGCCCCGCGTCAGGCTCTGGGCTGATGGCTCAGAGCCTGGAGCCTGTTTCCGATTCTGTGTCTCCCTCTCTCTCTGCCCCTCCCCCGTTCATGCTCTGTCTCTCTCTGTCCCAAAAATAAATAAACGTTTGAAAAAAAAATTAAAAAAAAAGAAAAAAGTATTATGGGAACAGGGTATACGTGACCAGAATTAGATCTTACACAAATGCAAGAGGAAGCAAAGAAGGGAAGATGTAGAAAGGGGAAACGGGAAGATTCAAAAAATAATCATTAATCATGTTCGCCTGAAACACCAAAGCATATGAACATGTTAGAGGTTGCAGGAAAATGCTACAAGCAAAGTATTTCTGGACATCTAAATAGGATCATAAAGGGAGTACTTGTGGGAAGGCCTGTAGTATCTGTCCCTTTTGAGGAAGTTAGTGCCTGCCTATAACTGGTGTCTCCCTAGGCTTGTAGACAAGTGCCTGGTGGTGGGCTTGGTTTCACTGTTGGCTGATGGGACCAGCAATTAGAAACACAGATGAACTCAGACTGGGAGGAGAGTAAAAACAAACTCGAGTTTACTTCTGCTTTATTGTCCTGATATGCAACGGCTGAGTTTCTTCTCAGAGTAGTGGCTTTGGCATAATTTCTGCCTTCTGATGTTGTACTAGTTCCTTTCTTGACCTGCTCTATTCTGGAAACACCCCAGGAAGAGCATTCTGGAAAATACAGCTTCCAGTCTTAGCCAAGTTGATAAAAGTTATTCAAGCACACAGTCTAGTCTCCTTATTTTATAAATAATTTTGATTTTCTCATTTATAAATAATAAATTGTAAATGTTAAAAAAATTATTAAAGCTTATTATTTTGAGAGAGAGCATGAATGTGTGCATGCACATGAGCAGAAGAGGGGCAGAGAGAGATAGAGAGAGAGAGAGAGAGAGAGAGAGAGAGAATCTAAAGCAGGCTTCCATGCTGTCAGTGTGGAGCCTGACATGGGGCTTGAACCCAAGAACCATGAGATCATGAGCCAAAATTCCAGAGTCGGACACTCAATGGACTGAGCCACCCAGGCACTCCCAGATATGTCAATTTAAAAATCATTTAAAGGGGCACCTGGGTGGCTCAGTCCATTGAGCGTCCGACTTCAGCTCAGGTCATGATCTCACAGATCGTGGGTTCAAGCCCCGTGTGGGCTCTGTGCTGACAGCTGTGAGCCTGGAGCCTGCTTTGGATTCTGTTTCCCTCTCTCTCTGCCCACTCACAGAGTCTCTCACAAATGAGTCAACATTAAAAAAATGTTTTTAATTAAAAAAAAATTTAAATTGACCTGATTCACCCTTATTTTGTAAATGGTTTTCAGAATGCTCTGTGACTGGCTCAAGAATGTTTAATAGGAGGTCACTGTTAGAACACAGGTTGCCTGATCTTCAGAACAGGGAGGACTCTTTCTACCTGCACCCAGGCTAACAAGCCCTGGAGCAAATCTATTGCTCCTACTTTTATGCTGGTGAGAGAAGCTAAAGGGCAAAATAACATCTAAGGTCAGTTTACATTTCTATTCAAAGACAGTGACTCAGGTGGCACTAGCCAAATGATCACTGGAGTACACAGAAAAGCTCAAGGCCACGTTACTCATTGGGCTTTTTATGTCTCTTTTTTATGTCCCATTAGCCTTTGGCTAAAATTCAGGTATATCTTTATAAAATAAAAGATTAGTATTACCTTCCTAGCAAAAAGAACTGAAGGAACGTATTGTGTTCACAGTTACCCGTTGTGCCAGTTAAGAAGATAAATCGATCTCCATTCTTTTGTGACAAACTTGTAGAAATAATGGTGTGTAAGCAAATGAAATGCAAGGGAATTATTTATGTAATGGAGATGTTTGTTCTCATAAATTGTCAAATTATAAATAGCTGCCCACCACCTGTTGGATTTTCCTAAGGCTGTGCTCTTTGCTTTTATCAACTTTATATATGATTTATGAAGGCAGATCCATCAGATTGAAAAACGGTAAGGAAATGTGACTTGCCTAAAAACATAATTCAGAGATAAGTTCATGAGCTTTAAAATGTACTGATTCAGAACACAGAATTTCATTGGTGTGATGACAAAGTTTGCTTATTTTCATTAAAAAATTAAGAATTTTTATGTAAAATACCTGCTACTTAAGAATTAATCACAAAAACTTTGTGAAGTTGTTATTACAAAGCTCATTTTGTGTAAGAAATAATTGAGACTCAAGGAAATGTAGCAACTTGTTCACATTGTTGTCCAAGGTGAAGATGAATGGTAGTTTGCTTTGGTCCCAGGCTATAAATCTTTTTAGTCTTAAGTTAGTCTAAAAATATATCTAGACTCAAACTAGGCTATCACTTAGGAAACTCAAGTCCTGCCTTAGTCATGTACAGCTAAGTTCCATGTTTCCTTTCTATATAAAATTTAAGGAGAGTGTATTAAAAGGAACTCAAATTACAACGAAACTGGCTGAGGAAAGATCTGGTCAAGAACCACATGCTTCCAGGAATAAACATCATGGCACAAAGTACCATGATCACTCTTTATTAGGTACATGACACGGTTAGATTTTTCTATGACTAAGTTTCTCTATTAATATTTTCTATACCTCTGTGAAATAAAAATTACATATATAATGTATAATGTATAGCGCACGCGCGCGCGCACACACACACACACAGTCTGTCTCTGGTTCCTGGCATCGAGCTCCTAAAACCCTTGTACTTTCCTAACATCTTTTCTTCTAATATTTCGTCTTTGACCCTGGTTTCTTATACAGAATTCCTAAATCCCTTCACCTTTCTAGGTAATAGTAGTGTCTTTTGTTCTCATGAGGGGACTCAGAGAGCTCCTGGATAGAGAGCCTGCCCCAGAAAGTCCAAGCCATGATTAGAAGCTTGGAACGTTCACCCCAACCCCATTCTTCAGAGAGGAAAAGGACTGGAGATAATGATCAATCGTGCCTACGTGATGAAGCCTTCCTACAAATTCCAAAAGTTACAGGGTTTAGGGAACTTCTGTGTTGCTGAATACATGAAGGTGCAGGAGAGGGATGTTCCTGGAAAGGGCATGAAAGCCCTTTCTGTGCCCATTCCCACACACTTCACCCTATGCATCTTTTCTATTTATCTAATGATGTTATCATATCCTTTTACAATCAACTGGTAAAAAGTAAGCCATTTTCCTGGTTTTGTGAGGTGCTGTAGCAAATTAATAAAACCTAAGGAGGGATTTGTGGCAAACTGCAGTTTATAGCTAATTGGTCAAAAGAACAGGTGACAACTTGATTTATAATTGGCATCTTAAGTAGGGGGAGAGCAGTCTTGCCGGAACTGAGCCGTTAACCTGTGGGATCTGAGGCTATCTCCAGGTAAATATGTCAGAAATGAGTTAAATTGCAGGACACCCAGTTGGTGTAGCAGAATTGCTTGGTATGGAAAAAAATCCCTGTACCTCTGTTCTAGTGTTGTGAATGTGAAGTTGTGTAAGCATAAAGGAGAAACATAGGAGTAATGCATGTTTTCCATACAATATCCCTGCAGACAACCAACATAAGCAGGAACTATATCATCACCATTATTTTTATTTCTTTAGCTCCAACTGTACCTTGAACAGATACACAATAAACATTTGTGGGGGGTTTGTTTGGTGCACACCTCTTTTGATCTTTAGACTCATTTCTAACTAACACCATCAACACCACCCTTGGATCAGTTCTGGACATAGAGAACATGGGGTGTCCCAAGCTCAAATTATCACTAATGAATCCTTCCTGCCAACCATTACCTTCTAATAGTCTCCAACTTTGTTAATCTACCCTCAATTACCCAATAACCCAAACTAGCAAACTGGGACATAGTATAATGTAGCAAAGGCCAGACAGCCTGCATTTGACTTTACCTTTGCATGAGTTAGGTAATTTTGCCTCTCAGTGACTCAGTTCCCTCACATGTGAGGAGAAAATAAAATGGTACCTATCTTCCAGGATTCTAGTGTAGATTAAATGTAGATAAATATACAGTATTTAAAATTCAATAAATCTATACCTTTGATTCCTCTCCTTTTATGTCTTACATTTCATTTATAACCTGATCATTTTATTTCCTCTTATAAAAATTTCTTGGCTCATTATTTCCTTTGTGTTTATTCAAGCCCTTATAACCTCTTACCTTCTAACTCATTTAACCTGTATCCAGTATCTACAGAACATCTCAACCTTCTATCTCCACTCCTCCTCTTTGACATATTTAACCCATTCTCTATTGTATTGTTACCAATTCACATGTATATGATCAAGCCACTCTCTCAAGAAAAATTTGCTATCTCTTCAGTACTCAAGACATACAAGAACTTTTAACATCTGCTAGAACGTACTTTTATCAACTATCTTCTGTTCTATCCAAGCTGAGAATCAGAACCATCTACACCAAAACATCTTACATTCTACATTAACATGACTTTATTATTCCACTTATCATTAATATAACCTTATAATTTCATGCCACTTTTGCCAGGCAAAATGAAAGTTGCAAATATCATTCATTCTAGGAACTACCTCACAGATACATCAACACTCCACTTGAAAGTTCAAATGATAGTTTATACCCTAAGACTCTGAACCCCCGTTTCAAAATCCTTGCCTTGCTGGTCTGTAACAATCCTAACTTAAATAATTTTTCAACCCTCACTTTTAAAAACCAGCAGTACACTTGATTTTAAAACCTCAATAAATATTGCAACTTTGCCCTTCACCCTCAGTCAATACTACTGCAGAGGGAGCTCTCTTATTGCGGTAAGAATTTTGTCTCATTGGCTGGCTGTTTGGCTTCTATTTTGGGGAGGCCACATTTGGCACCACCTTGCCAATATCAGCTAATTTACAGTTCCCCAAATGTCTCATTCTCAATCACACCCCATTTCTTCCCTCAAGCCAGGGATGTTTTATACCATCCCCTGCCCCCCTTTTTTTTTTTTCCAGCTGACACGCTTCAACTTCAACTTGAAGACCAATTTTGTTATTTGAAGTCTCCTTCAACAATTACAGTTAGAGACAATTAATTCCCTCTTGGTGCTACCAAAAGACTTTGCATGTGCCCAATTGTTACATATCACATATATGCTTTTCATGTTCCATGAAAACATGCTCCCTGAAAACATGTTTCTTTCACCTCAGTATCCCAAAGCTATGTTTCTTTCACTTCAGTATCCCAAACAGCCAATCTAATGACTGACCCATTGCAGCAATGCATTTGTTCTTTAAAAATTGAATGAATATACATAAACATGAGCCTTCTTAATATTAGGTATTCATAAATTAAGTTATAGTTTTGTTTATGATATCAAATAGCTCAAATCAATAATTCAGCAAAGCAGTGATGAATGAAAATGTAGAAAATGGCACCCAGCTTCTCATTAGAAGAAGAATTTACCCCTTTTGGAGGTCAACGACAATGTGAGACTTCAAGTGGTGAAGGGTTATGGCCTAAGACTCATGGCCTTTGGCAAAGTTCCTTTCCCTCTCCTTCAATTCATAGAACTGTTTTCTGCCTATTTTCCAATTCATTGGTAGTTAGACTACTATGGGTTTCATTCTTATTTTTTTTCAAGTTATGTCCAGTATTTCAGAGTTGATTCTCAAATCCAGAGAGTAGATACTGTGGCAAAACGGGAATGGATTCCAAACAGAACAGGAGTTGTAGGATTTTATTCATTATAATAGGTATATTTCTTTTACATTCCCTATTTGCTGTAATATTTAAGCTCTTATTTCTTCTCCATTCAGTAAGGAGGATTTGTTCCTAAATTAAATATACAATTTTCTACAATTGGAAAGAATAAGATTTAAAGCCAGAGAATCCATTGGGTGCCTAGATGGTTCATTTGGTTAAGTGTCAGACTTCAGCTCCAGTCATGATCTCATGGTTCTTTGTGAATTGGAGCCCTGCACTGGGCTCTGTGCTGACAGCTCCAAGCCTGGAGCCTGCTTCGGATTCTGTGTCTCCCTCTCTCTCTGCCCCTCCCCTGATCATGATCTGTCTCTCTCAGTCTCAAAAATAAATAAACACTAAAAAAATTTAAAGCTAGAGGACCCATATTTTAGCACTATATATATACACCAATTTCTTTCTTTCTTTTTTAATAATAGCTTGCTGTGCTTTCTTTTTTTTTAAATGTCTATTTATTTTTGAGGTGGGGGGGGGCAGAAAGAGTGAGAGAATCCCAAGCAGCTCTGCACTGTCAACACAGAGCCCTACTCATGAACTGTGAGATCATGACCTGAGCTGAAATCAAAAGTCAGATGCTTAACTGACTGAGCCACCCATGCGTGCTCCCCCCACCCCCACATACCATTTTCTAAATGCAGTTTCTGACTAACACTCTTATTAATCTAGGATCTAAAATGGATGTGCCATTTTAGAGTTTTAATAAAACTCTAAGAATAAAAACTCTGAGAATTAAAAAAATTAATACTCAATCCACAGGATCATGTGGAAAATTTAATGTGATAAAAAGTGTTCTAGAAATGATAAAAATTGAGGCAAATGTGGCTATTGCTATTCCCTTCTCAATTTGTCGAGAAAGGAATTCTTTTCTCTAAGCTAATTACGCCCATCATATCATGATGGTCTCTGTACCCAAAGCTTGACACATGGACCATCTGCAAAACTTTTACCACATGTAAGAGTAGATGTAATGTTCACCCAGCAATGACAGTTTCCTATCTGTACCATGACTATTCCAAGGTCCTACCAATCCTTTTATCCATAGTATCAAACAATTCCCTTTTGGAATCAGTTTTTACCCCAAGTGTCAGTTCAATCACAAACAAGGAATCAAATGGCAAGTTGGCAAGAAGAACTAATTCTGGGCCAATTTGTGAAAATTGGGAATGTGTTTGTTCCCTACTTTTTCCTCAACTTCTCAACCTTTTCAAGATCAAGTTCTAGCCTGCATCAAAGTAGCCACTTTGGACCTAAATACAAGTGGAAAAGCAAATTTGCCAATATAAAATTTTACCTAAATGCCAAACAATGAGAAATGAGTGAAATTCAATAGAAATCAGAAAAGAGTGGATGGATTAAGGTAGAAGGATTCATCTGTAAAGAAAGAGAATGGTAGAAGGGAGCTTCCTTCTCTCTCAAAACTGTAGAACCCCACAGTGGAGTTGAAGAGGAATTGGATACCAGGGAACAATGGAATAGTTAAGAAAGATAAAAAGCAGAGATTTTATAATCAGAGAGTTATACAGGGATTTTGGATGAGGACAGGAAGACTTTTGAACTTCTGCGGCCTTGACTGTCCTTGCAGGTAAAAGCTCTGCTCAGCAGCAAATACTCCTCATAGGATTTCCTCTGTGCTCTATCTGTTGAGTCTTTCAGGACTCTTCTGAGCATAGAAAGGGAATTTTAGGAACATGAGAAGCCCCAAGAGTGTTTGCCCCAATGCTGTACAAAGTCTGGTAAGTGCTGTCCCCTCCACTCTTATCTGCGTTACATTTAACTGTGCTCTAAAGAAGTTCCTGAAGGGCACATGGCTTCCTGATTCCTCTGTCCTTTAAGTTCCTGGGGTTTCTTTGGAGAATAATGAGAAATTGACAAGAGTACTGGGCTTCTCTGGATCTGAGTCACAATACTTATATTTACTAATTTTGCAAAATTAGGAGAAGGACTAACATTTCTGAGATTTGGAACAAGTCAGGTATAAATTTGCTTTTCTGCATTGTTGGAAGGAACATGATAATATAGAAGAGAATTTCTAAATCTGCAAACAGATCAAAATTACCACATTCCCTTATCAACCTCTCAATAAATACTTGACATTTTCTGGTATAGGTCTCTGGTATAGAAGCCACAACATGTGTGCATATATGAATATACTATAAATATTGTACATACCCAGATACAAATTTGCTGCTGGTCAGAACTTGTAGGCCATCGAAAAGAAAACAGACAAAAAGACACCCACGCACTCTGCCTGTGTTTTTTACTTCTACTACTCACATACAGTACTTCTGACAGTAGAGGTGCAGGTTTTCCACTCCCCAAGTAATTTTCTGGCAACAGCTGAGTATCCTACTATGTAACTTAATTCTGACACTACCTGGAGTTAGCATCAGACCCCTTAAGGGCTCAGTTCCACAAGATTGATGACCCGCATCAGATACCAATCACAAGTTCCAGGCTATCACTTGTACTTTGGTTGGCCAGTGATAAATTGGGGTTCCTACTATCTCCTGCTTGGGTTTGATCCTGAGCTCACAGAACTCAGGGAGACTTATTTACCAGTTTATTACACAATAGAGGATATGATAAAAGATACAGGTAAAAGCCATATGAAGAGACACATAGGATAAGGTCCAGAAGGAGTCCCTAGTATAGGATCTTTTGTCCCCAGGGAGTTGGGGTATACCACACTTTCAGTGTATGTAGAGGTATACACCAACCCAGAAGTTGTCTGAACCCTATACTTTTAGGATTTCTGCGGACCCTTCATCATGTATGCATGGTTGATCATTATCTCATCTTACAGCACTTCTCCCCTTTCTGGAAAATGAGGCCTGGGACTAAAGTTTCCAAGCTCCCAGTCATGACTTGGTCTTTCTGATGACTGGCCTCCATCCGGGAGCTCACCTAGAGTCATCTCATTAGAGCAAAAGACATTACTATAACCCAGCGAATTCCAAGGGATTTAGGAACTGTGTCAGAAACCAGGGTCAAAGACCAAATATTAAAACAGAAGATGCTCTTAGTACTGTATCACTTAGGAAACTGCAAGGGTTTTAGGAGCTCTGTGCCAGGAACTGGGGGCAGATAGATCTATCTTTACCTATTATTTCACAAAAGCAAACAGCACAACACAAGAGCCTCACTGGTAAGGTGAGGATACACACTCATAGTGTGTCTAATACCAAGTTAGATTAATGAACCCCCAAAGTCAGTTTAATCTGGTAGCACAGGATACATCCTAAGCCATTTGCTATTAGTTTACAGAGGAAAAAAATGTATTAGTATTATCTTTTGAGATCCTTTGGCTTTTCTAATTATCCAGCATGTCCTGAACTCACTGGGTCTACCAAAATGTCTACGAGATATTACTCTATCTCCCCCAGTCAGTTCAATGCCTTTTAAAACCACCTTTCTTTTGAGCTGATTAAATTTCATTTGTTTTTTCTTGGTCTCTTTCCTGTCAAAGTGGCCCACTCCAAGGCTCAGAAATAGTCTTCTTTCCTGGAAATGCCACTAATAATGTTAGTGCTTATTAATACTTGAACATTTAGCCTGTTAATGTATATGAAAACAGATGGCAACATCTAAACTACATCAAATAAATGCAACACATGTAGGTATATCTAAAGCCAAGTTACCATGGATTTCTTTTTTTGTGTTCAGGTTGCAAAGTACTAAATTCAAAAATGTTATTAACAGCTGATTTTGACAACTATATAGTGAAGAAATGATTTGTAATATGGTTAAAAAAGGAATAGTGAAACTTCATAGTTAGAAATATGTTCCAAGATTACCTTTTACTCCGATGTATAATGCTTGTATATATGTTATGTGCCCTTTTGTAAATATCAATTGTTTAATAAATTTGCAATCAATCTGCGCTTTAAATTTTAAGTATATCCAATTCATTAAGCAAATATGCTTATTTATTCAATGGTTACTATGATGCCAAAGTATATACTGTTACTTCAGGTAAGAAAGAGGGAACTTAATTCTATCTGATTCCTACTCTGAACCAGACACTCTGTATTTGTTATTTCATTTAATCTATGTAGTTCTCCCTTACACCATAGGTACCTAAAGAATATCATAAGGAATCTAAGGCTTCAGTACGTCAAGTAACTTGCCTAAGTTCTGGAGTTCAGAACCAGGATTAGTTGACTTCAAATTTTACTTTCTTTCCACCTTTATCAAAATAAGCTCTGCCCAACAGGAGTTTATAGGCTAAATGAATAAGAGAATAAATACACATAAAAACAATTAATGAAAAAGTAACATAGTAAGATTCACCTGTGTAGTACCACAACATGCATACAAAAAAATTGCTAAGGGGAAAAAAAAGCCGTGAATATAAGAAAAAGGTTTGGTAATCCCAGATCTGGCACAAATGTAGGTTTACTTAGCTAAAAAAAAAATCAGCCTAGAACTGCTCACCTGTCAATCTGATTGCAGTGCTGCATTTGTTTTCTATGGCCATTGCACCAAGATACAGCAACTTGGGAGGCTTACAACAACAGAAATTCATTCATTCATAAATTCTGAGGTCAGAATTAGGGTGTTGGCAAGGCCATGTTCTGTCTGGAGATTCTAAGAGAGAATCCATTCCTTGCCCCTTCTAGCTTCTGGTGGCTTCAACATTTCAATCTGCCTCAGGGAACACACCTTCCGGTCAGTGTCTCTGGTCTGCTTCTGCCTCCCTCTTATAAGGTTACACGTGATTGCCTTAAGGGCCCACCTGGATAACTAAGCTCTTCTCCTCAAGAGTCTTAATCATAGCTGCAAAGATCCCTTTTTTGGTTTGTTTGCCATAAACGGTACATTTCCAGATTCCAGGGATTAGGACATGGATATCGTTTCGGGGGAGGTGGTGGTAGTGGGGGTGCATTTTTTTTTTTTAGCCTACCGCAATTATTTTCTTGACAAATTGAAAAATCTTCAACAGATCAAATGGGAAGAAAAGTTTTGAACCTGCAGTACATTCTATTGGTTCTCGACTCAGAGCCCTTAGCCAGGCCCATGAACCATCCCAACTGCTATGAGGGTTGGGTAATAATTGCTCACAGCTGCCCTCCCTGGAGAATTGTCTGCTAATGGAAGATGCCTTAGTCCCAGCCTGCAGCCAATGACTGACTGATTCAGGGGTTCAAAAGGTCAACTCTACTGCCCCAGTAAGAATTAAAAACTGTTAAACATATTACTCTAACTTAGCAAAATGTTTTGTGTAGGAACCAAAATCTGCACCTAGTAAATGAAAATATTGCAGCCCACCTTTTTTCACTGATTGAAAATTTAAATACAAATAAAACTCCAAGTGGTCACAATGAATTATAAAATTGAAATAACTGAAGTTGTATTTCTTTATCTTTACTACCACTGGGCTATTATTGTTTATTTCCAATGTACTGTTTAAATAGATGCAAGACTACATATCCCCACAAGGACACACAATTCAATCAGAAAGCAAAGAATTCTATCCTTGCCAATTAGCTCTCATAATGAACACGTGTTCTGGGACACCTGGATGGTTCAGTCGGTTAAGCCTATGACTTCAGCTCAGGTCAAGATCTCATGGTTCATGGGTCTGAGCCCCACATCGGGCTCTGTGCTGATGGTTCAGAGCCTGGAGCCTGCTTTGGATTCTGTGTCTCCCTTTCTCTCTGCCCCTCCCCTGCTCATGTTCTGTCACTCTCTCTCTTTCTCTCTCTCTCTCTCTCAAAAATAAACATTAAAAAAATTCAAAATGAACACATGTAGCTTAATCTGCATATGTTGACAGCCATGATATAAATGGGAGAATGTCAAACTAATTTCCATGTAGAATATAACACTTACCAAAAAAGAATAAAAATGTGTAATTTGAAGCTTAAATATAAATTACTAGGACTCAATAGAGACTGAAAACAGTTTTCTAAATTTAGTATTCAGACTAACCAAAGATTTTGGTGCAGGGGGAGAACTACAAGCAAGAGAAGAGTGGTAATGACACTGATCTTTAGTTGGCTTTAATATTGCTTTCACATTCTTTTCAGAGAATATATCCCCTTATTTACAGCCTGCACCCAGGACAGAACACTCTTGCCACCCTTGGTACTTGTTCAGTTGGGTAAATAGGACAAAGAGTTTTGCTTTAATTGATGGCTGATATTGTTCAATGAAACATTAATTCTAATGGTTTTTAATTAAAATTCTATGAAAAATTCTGTGATCTGTTAGAGAATGAAAAAAACCCCACAATTAAACAGTTCTTTTTACTATAAGATTTCTCAGATCTTTAACATGCAAAAATATATGATAAGCCTTCAAAGGCAAGTTTCAGACTTTTTTTTTTTAATTTTTAACATGGAATTCTTTGCTCCCAGAGCATCTGGAGAGATTAATGTTCAAAGGATAACACTTTGGAAAACACAGCTGTAGTAGAATTCCATCCAGCTTTTAAATAATACAATAAAGTTTGTTAGTGACATTACTATTTAATATTTTTCTGGAGGGTCTATTCAAAGTCAAAGGGAAAAAAAGGAAGAAGAAGAAGAAAGAGCAAGTAACAAGACTTAAACTTACTGGAAATAATGGAACAAGATGATTGCAATGATGTCATCACATCCATTTTGTTTTTAAAGAATGTAGAGGATTACCTCCATTATGTTATTATATTTTAAATAATAAAAAAATCCAGTAAAACCGCTAAATAAAAAAGCAATAAACTTCCTATGTATCAGTAAAGCCAGTTAAAACATTTAATGCATCGAAGTTCCTTCAATAATGCGATGTAAATAAATAAAATATACAGAAATGATCAATTCTCATGGAAAATGGTTAGAATTCATATATGCAAAGCCACAACACTTTCTAAGAGCTATGATATTTAAATAAATGAGGAAACAGTATTTCCTTGGATAGAAATATTGAATACTGAAAAAGGTGTTATTTCTGTCCAAAATATTTCTCACATTGAGTGAAATCTCAACTGAAAATTATTTGCAATTTGATGAAATAATTTAAAGTTGTTTGGAAATATTTTGAGAAATTATTTTGAATATGGGACTAAGGAACTTCCATCATTAGACATGTATATTTATTATAAAAGTACCATGGTTAAATGATTCATTGGTATAACATGGAATATATATATATATATATATATACACACATACATATATATATATCTCATATAATAATAATAGATAGGCCTATCTATTATATACTATCTATTATTATGAGCTAACATAAGTAGTTCTAAAATAGACCAGAGAATATCTAAGAATGCAATATGTGATACGATATATGATATGTAAGTGAAACAATAAGCATTCCAACTCCACACAGTAAAGAGTTAGAGATATTCCAATAAAGGCCAGAATCCTTGTGTGTCTATGAATTCTGATTAGCAGATAAATATTTATAAATGTTTATAACTTGTACAGTTACATTTATATACTTCTATATGTTATAACTTATAACTTAAAAGAGGGATTTATGCTTAAGGTATTGTAGATGTCTTACTGAGAAGTCAGAAAAGGAAAATGTTAATTTATTAAAGCAGGCATAATATAGCTATCACTTTATAGACCAAAAAGTTATTTTATATGCTCTCACCCATCAATTTTAGAAAATACAGCACACTCACACACACACACACACCCACACACACATTCACAACTTAGATGCTGAACAAATAAATACATCAAAATAAGCAATAAACTCAGGAATTAAAGCATTTATGAAAATAAATGAAAAGACTTGAAGAGAGAATGAAGGTAATATTTTAAGTGACTGCATCATGGGTAACTATTTTTTAAGAATATACTAAGTTCAGAAATTTATACTTGTCTACAGAATAATGAAATATATGTGGACAAAAGTAAACAATAAAATTGAAAAGATCTTAGAATTTGTATCTCTAAAAATATACTACTATAAATCATTATTTTGAAAACAATGCTATCTAGAGATTTAGAAAGTCAATTCAAAGAAGGAAGAATATAAATGGCTAATTAACAAATGAGAAAGGTTATTCCCTCTTATAGATAGAAAAATGAAAATAATATGATAAACCAAAAAAGAGTGCACTTTTCATCTAGTAAATTGACACAGATTAGAAATAGTAATGATAATCAGAGCTGGCTAGATCAATGCAACAATGACACTGGTGGCAGCACAAATTGCCACAGGTGACCTGAAGGGCAATGTTACCATATGTATACAGAGCCTTGAACAGGTCTTATGCACCTTGATGTAGAAATTTCATTTCTATCAATCTTTAGTAAGAAAATAACATGTACAGATATAACTATATTATAAGGAGACTTATCCAGGGGTGGGGATTTTCCCTGTGTGTGTGTGTGTGTGTGTGTGTGTGTGTTGTAGAAGGGCAAAACTTTGGAAACATTCCATATGCTCAGAAAAAAAGAAAGAATTATTGAAAAATATATGATATATCTATGTGAAAAATCTTGTGCAGTTATTCAAATTATGTTGTCAAAAGTGTTTTTGACATAGAATGATATAATAAAACATTACAAGAAAAAGCTCACCAAATTTATCCACGCACAGAGAAATAAAGAGAAACACAAAACTATATTAATATATTTTAATGCTCTTATACTTTTTTATAATTTAAGTTTTATAGACTGAGCATATAATCTTATAATCAGAAAAACAAATTTTTTTAGGATAAATGCAAATTTGTCTATAATCATATAAGAGAATTTGAAAACCTAAACTCTGAAAGAATTCCCTGGATGATACATTATGTTTTCTGTCACCAGCTTCCTAACACTGGAATAACAAAACACAAATTTCCCCTTCCCCTCCAAAAGCAAGAACAAAGAGCTAACACAAAATCCAAAAAATAATCAAAAGTACCTCATTAAAGAGTGGCTTGAAAAACTAGATTATAATCAATTTATACATGAAACCTTCAACAGAACAATATTCTAGTTTCATGATTCAAATATCCCCTCAGAGATTCAGTATCACATCTGGGGATTATTTTACAAATAGAAGCTTTGAGTTTTGTCAATCTGAATTTAAAATGTCATCTTCATTAGCATCACCTACAAACGTGTCATTTATTCCTGCCAAGGTTGGTAATGATATGCTAAACACTGATTGAGAAATATGATTGATGTCTTTTTTGTTGTTTTAATCCAAAACTGGTTCAAGGCAGCTAGGTGTGTGTATAAGCCTCTTTTTATATTTTAGCAATTACCTTTTTTCTGTATGTCTTACAAGAGTAAGACACTTCCTGACTAAAGCATTAGGTTTTTTGGAAACAAAAAAAAGCAAGAATTTGACAAATTCCAAAAGGCACACTGTTTCATTGCTTAAAACACGCCCCTAATTTATTTGCATTGCAATAACTAAACCCTTCTTTACCCATAACCTTAATTACCACAATCATCCATTCTTTAACAGCTCTTATTCTATAACAGCTCTTTTCCAGACTCCAATTTGTAATGTTGCCTCCTTGACGATTCATTATCTGGCATTCTACACCCTGGCAGAGGGGAATTCTCTCTTCAAGCTCCACTCTCTGAGCATTTATAAGTCACCCTTATAAGCATTTATAAGACCCTCTTGCTGGAAATATATTGTGGCAGTCCTGTCTTTATGAGGTGGCTAGTATCCATATGAAAAAACAACCACTTTCTATAAATAAGGGTTAAACCAAAGATATTCCTTTTTGCAATGAGATGTTAATTTTTCCATTAAAAATAGAATCTTTTCATTTTAAATATTTTGATGTAGTGGTTCAGAACATAACCAATCACCAGAGTCATTATATTTTGGGTTCTCCAAATCTAACATGCATGTTTACTGTACCATTAATTCAATTACTAACTGGAAATGTTTGTATTTCTTTTAATTTGCCATTCATATATTTCAAACTCTGACAGCCATCTAGACTTATCCCTAATGAAGCTAGGAGCAATTCCTATAGGATGGACCACCCAAATGTTGACCAGAACTATCCTCTCTCTTTTTGCTGTAAAATTCCTGATACAAATCCCAACCTTCTAGTAGCCTATTATACTTTCCTGATACCATGATCTTCCTGCCCAAACGAATACATCTTCCTTTTTCAAAAATGTATATCTGACCATATCATACCTGTATGAAAAATTCTCTAATGGCCCTGTGCACTAATTAGGGTGAAGCTAGCTGCAGTGACAAAAAAAATTGACAATGCCAATGGGATAACAGAGTAAAAGTTAATCTCTCAATTGTGCACGTGTCTAATGCAGGTGTTCTTGGTTAGCAGGGTGGGGATATGATTCATCAAGTCATTAAAAAGCCCAGGTTGGTTTTTTTGCACCACTTTGACCTGGGAGAGACACATAACCCTGTGGCTTATGTTTAATTAGTGAACACTACTCACCATCTAGATTTGTCAGCGACTGGAACATGTCGTCCCTGGCCAAGAAGCCATATTTAACAGTAATTCTGTATTACAAAATGAGCCCCCAGATCTTTGGTGGTCAGTTTCCATTCTCCAACATCATTTCCATCACCAGCCTTCTCAGTAAGAAATGCAGAGATGATAATCTAGCCCTTTGCTAATGTGTCAGCCTCTTTTCCTGTGCTTTGCCTGGGCAGTCAGTCAGCTCATTGCCCTCTAACTGTGCTGACAGGGTTTCACTGTTAAGCCCCAGATCTCTGCTCAAGTTACTTTCTTGCCTGGATTTCTCCTTCTCTTGTTGATAGTTTCTTGAATCCCCAAAAGTAGAATTAGGAAGTTCTCAAGCTCATTTTTATGGAGCAATTTATACATAGAATACATTTGATGTATGACTGTTACATGCCTGAGTCTCCTACTCCATAGTGAACTTTTGGAAATCAGGAGTCACTTTGTTATTGAAGGGATTCAGAATGTGCCACCCCAAAATATCCTGCTTTGGAACATTGATTGTTTTGAGCTGCAGGCATTTAAGAAAGAGTAGATACATGAAGGTCTCTCTGACCTTCCCCATTCTACCTAAAAGCAAGCATAACATTCCCATGACAAAAGTGGCTTCCTTGTGGGGCACCTGGGTTGGTTAAGTAACTGAATCTTGATTTCACCTGACATTATAATCTCACAGTTTGTGAGTTCCAACCCCACCTCGGGCTCTATACTGGCAGTGTAGAGCCTGCTTGGGATTCTTTCTCTCTCTCCCTCTCTCTCTCTCTAAAAATAAATAAACTTTTTAAAAAAGTGACTTCCTCATACTGAGAAGGACATTTTATCACCTGACTGGGAGTCAATGATAAAATGGATCTGTTCAAACAAACCCAGTAAAATAGCCCTTTCTTCTGTTAGTTTCTCCCATGTATTTCCTAGTCACTTGCCCATAATTTACTACTCCTAGCCTAAGTACAGTTGACCTTTGAAGGTTTGAAGTGCTCTGGATCCACTAAAACACAAATTTTTAATTAAATAAATATAATACAGTGCTGTAAATATATTTTATTTTCCTTATGACTTAAAAAATGTTATGTTTATTTTTGAAAGAGAGAGAGAGAGTGGAGGGGGAGGGGGAGAGACAGAGGGAGACACAGAATCCAAAGCAGGCTCCAGGCTCTGAGCTGTCAGCACAGAGCTCAAAGCAGGGCTCAAGCCCACAAGCCATGAGATCATGATCTGAGCTGAAGTCAGATGCTTAACCGACTGAGCCCCCAGTTGCCCCTATTTTCCTTATGATTTTAATAACACTGTCTTTTCTCTACCTTGCTTTATTGTAAGAGTATGATATATAATACATATAATATACAAAATATATGTTAATTGACTTTTATGTTACTAGTAAGGTTTCTAGGCAACAATAGGCGATTAGTAGTTGAATTTTTGGGGAATCAAAAGCTACACAGATTTGTGACTGTGCAGGGAGCTAGCACTCCTTGCCCCTGCATTGTCAACTGCATAAGCTTTGGGACCTTACAGCTTCTTTGGGTCTTCATTTTCTTTTGGAAGACTCTCATGTACATTATACAAAATATTAAAGAAAATGTGTACACTTTTCTTCTGTTAATCTGCTTATGTCAGTTTAATTCTTAAGCTAAGTCATAGATCCTAGAAAAATAAAAGGAAGTTCTTCTCCCTCTACATTAGTTTCTTTGGGGGAGGGAAATGCCTGCTTGGGTAAAAAATGTGTCCCAAATTTCTAACACATGTCTAGGCACCTAATAGAGTCTCAATAAATATTTGTTGAATAAGTAAATGTGCAAACCTTTGCATTATTAGTATCTATTAGTGTTGACAGTTGACTTAAGGAATATACAGCAAAGAAGAAAGTAAAAAGTAAAAAGTAAATGAGAGGATGGAGAGAAGGGAAACTTGCTAGGTTCTTTAGCATAGCATCCTTTATTTCAAAGGTCATCTTCAATAATTTGGAGTTGGAAGTATATTCTGTATACTATTATTTAAATAAAATATGTGATTCAACAAATAAGTTCACATCATACACAGATTTCTCCATGGATAGACAGGGCGATGACTTTCTCTAATGTAGGTTATTAAAGAGACTTCTCATTTACATACAATCCTAGCTACATGTTCAATTTCTAAGTCTTAGTAAATATTATCTGGGGTGTGGGGGCGTGGTGGTGGTGGTGGTGGTGAGAATCAGAGAGTGTTATGATTTAATGGCACCAGACAGATATGACAAAGAAGAGTTGAAACACAGAAATGTTCTTTTAGTCTTAAAATAGACAAAATGAGAAACTTTTACAGCTATAGTTTGGAAAACATAAATATTGTATTGAATGAGGCTATAGAAATTCACTGGGTAGAGCTAAGAGCTCACAGAAAGCTCATAGTTACAGAACTTCTAGAAAGTACCTGATTGCTAAAATAAAACTCTTTATAACAATTTATTTAGAGGTTTTTATCCCAATATTTGGAAAGATTCCATGAAATATCTCCAAAGTATAATTAATATGAAAGAATTTTGTTTTCTTCTTGGCTCCATGCTGGTTGTCCTGGGATGTGTTCAGCCAAGGGGCACTTAAGAAGTTCAGTGAATGACTTCATTATGTATAAAGGGTAATGAGCTTGAGTGTTCTACACTGGTAAAACCTGCAAGAGAAATTTCCTCACTTGCTCAAACTCATTTCCCTGTAGCAAACTTGAAGTCTTTGCTCCAATAGTCATCCAATGATCAAAGCCATAAAGGCAAAACATACTTTCCTTTGGGACTTTTATCTAATCATTGAACACTGAAGACTGCAAAGGAAAATGCTCTTTTTTTTTTCGTACAATCACTTAAATTCATATTCCTGATTTCTAGTTAATGTATTCAAGATCTGAATCCAATTATCTCTCATGGTAAGATTCCCTCATTTTATCTTATTCCTTTTGAGATGAAGGTCCTCTTAAATCTTATAAACTCAACCTCTCTTATTAACCCTATCATCTAGATGCAACTATTGTTTTCATTTATTTAAGCCATTCAAGAAGTGTGTATCCAGAAAAAAAAAAACAAGATAGCATTAATGTAGAATTAACTCTATGATCGCCACAAAATAATGACAAATTCCAGATCTAGAAGCAGTGCGGTGTTGCTGCAATTGATTTACCCGGGCAACAGTCTCTGAGATGAAGTTTAACATGCAGGAAATTTATCAGGGAGTGCTCTGGGGATCTAACCTATGGAAGAAAAAGCCATTAGGCAAAATGAGAAGTTGAACTGCAATGTGGCCTCAGTGTAAGTCACAGATGACCCAGCAGGGAATTGTAAAGAAGGGATACTTCTTCAACCTTCCCCACTTTGGGGTTAGAAGCCAGGCCCTTTGACTTTTGGTTAGTCATTGGTTGCAGACTATCCCAGGAAGTAGAGATGAATTTGAGTGAGGCAGATCTCTACCCAAGGCAGTATCTGGAGGGGGCTGAAATCTGAGACACCAGCAACTGGAAGTTTAAATCCTTCATTCCTGTAGATAATGTGGGCAAGAGTCACAGCATCTACCACAAAGTTGCAGCTACACTTGGGTAAAATAGCACAGAGAGCCTATACACTGCAGAAGGTAAGACAGGAATAAGTGGTTGAAATCTGTGTTAATAAGTAGTGGAGAATGGATGATATCAAGCAATCACAAGGGAAATGCAACCAACAACCCCCACTGGGAACATTTGGAAATTTGGGGCCGACTACATCGCTTCACTTCTGCTTCCTCATCTAAAAACTTGAAATATTAATGCATTCTCCACAATGTTATTGGAAACATGTTTAAGACCCTTCCCTTGGGCCAATAAGCCATATATCCTCATTGATCTCAAGTACTGAGGGAAAAGAAGAGGGAGTTCTCTCAAAACAACAGCATGGGAACTCGGCAGACAACTCTCAGCAAGGGAGTCTCCATCTCAAATTGCTCTGATTAACAACTCATTGATAATGATTTCTCACTTGTTTCTATGCAACATTTTTCAGTTGGCACATACTGGCATTATCAACTACTGGGGCTCTGCTAAGACCCTGAGTTAACAGAGCAATGAAATTTCTATTTTCTAAATGGCATATGACCAAAAGGGTGGTTTGGTTGCCAAAAAGATGACCTAACCTGATTTCACACATTTTAATATTTATCTAATCACCCTTCTTATGATTACTTTTTCATAAAAGAATCAGAATCACCCCTTACATCTGTACCCTTGTTCAAATATGGGAAATGTTTGGCAAACTTATACGGTGATCTAACCAATAAAATTCCAGTCCACAAAACATGTGACATATTACATACCTACTGAATTTGATATTCAAATTCAAAGACCAGGATAATTATTTTTTGTTATATAAACAAAAATAAGTTTAGAAAAAGAGATGTACAACCAATATTTATTTAAGTATGCAATAGAAGTCATTTGCAGCACAAAGTAGCTACAAAAGAACTCCAAATGGAATGTAAGTATTATATCATTAAAATTGTCCTGTGAATGACTTTAAGAATAGTAAAAATTCACTTCATAATCTGGACTCTATTAACAATACATGCCCAGTTACACTATTGCACTTTTACTAATCCATTAGGCTGATGTTTTAAAATTGCTTATAAGGAAATGTTAATATGGGATATAATAAAATACTATACTATAGCTATAACATGTTGCATTTTAATTACTATTCTTATAAAATATGAATTAACATGGTGGAAATTCACTTGAAATCTAATTAACGTGCTTTAGCTATCTTGCTCAATGCCCACAATACACAAATAATTTTTACAAAGTTATCATATTAATAAGAATATGATTATGCATTTTCCTTAATTTAATTTCTATTTAATTATGTTACTAAACTTGGTTTGTCTCCCAGTGAAGTATCAATTTTGTAAATAGTATCTGTAACAGTCACTTGATCAGAGCTTTTAAATACAACCCAGTACCTTATTAAATCTGTATAAATTATTAAATGCATCTGTGCTTAATGCCCAATGCCCCAATTTTCTGCCACTCTGAACCAGTGCTGCTCTGATTCCTACACAGATTTCTTGTTAAGTGAAATAAACACTTTGTGGAGTTACAATCCCCATGCCCTAGGCATCTCCCCTGATAAAAAGAGTGAAATGGAAAAGATAGAAGGAGACTGGCAGGAATAAAGGGATGCCAGGGCAAGAGCAAAGTACCAAGGTCAACTTAACAGGTCATGTGTAAAAAAAGATGTATATTATTTGTAAAGCTTGACGCTGCAGATTTTTAAAAATACTAATGTTATTCTGAGTTGCATTCATTAAAAATTTTTTTATTACGTTTCTTTATTTTTGAGAGGCAGAGACAGAGTTTGAGTGGGGGAGGGGCAGAGAGCGAGGGAGACATAGAATCTGAAGCAGGCTCCAGGCTCTGGGCTGTCAACCCAGAGCCTGACGCGGGGCTCAAACCCATGAACCCTGAGATCATGACCTGAGCCAAAGTCAGATGCTCAACCATCGGAGCCACCCAGGCGCCCTGCATTCATTTTTTTTTTTTTAATATTCATACAAAGCAGCTCAAATTTTCCTACTAATACAGGGAGGAATATATTATGTAGCAAAGAATTGGAAATCTACTATTACATTCATCAGCTAAACAGAGTTCCATCCCAGCTCTTTACTCCTTCATCACCTGGATCATAAAGAGAGCAGCTGGCACAAGTTCAAGGGCTTATTATTTTTCTTGTGGGACACCACATGTCATGGGAATGACCAATATTCTTTGCCTATCCAATTCTGAGAGATTTTCATAAGATACCAAATTATAATAACTTCTTAAGCCTCTGTGATCAATCTCTTCTAGTTCACATGCATGTGAGTGAAGGGAGGTGTTACAAGGAGAGCAAAAGGAAACTTTCCAGGTGAAGTGATCTGCACCACTTTTGCCCTATATCCTGTGAGATTTCTGATTCTATCTTGTGTGTGTGTGTGAACTTCTGGCATTTTATGATCTCTGACATCTGTCCAAAGAAGCCATGTTAACGCTTCATGCCAAACATCATAAGTCCCCAATTTATATCCCTTCCTCTAGCATTATTTACAGTGGCAACTAGAAATAGGCTAAGGTATGGAGTTAAATTCTTCTTAACAGATTTTCATTCTATTAGCTAAGAAGAAAAGGAAAAGAGAATGCAGATGTGGATTTCTGGCCATTCAGATCCATCTAGTCTGAAATATATTTGGCAGATATTAGGGGGAAATGGTAGATTTAGTGCTTCTGGGGCAATCGCCACCATTTTAAAATGAATATCAGGAATTTGAGTATTCATATTACAATTCAATAGCACTACCTTTTCTAATTAGATGGGGTTATGATATGGGATAGATAAAAGATTTGTAATCAGAAAATCATCCCTGCTTTCCCATAGTAATTAGAAAAATTAGACCAAAGTATGGGTGAAAGTAGGTGGAGATGATAATCTTTAACATTTACATAGAGCCTTAGTATCTACTGACTATTCTCATCAATACATCAATGCTAATTCATTTGAGCCCAACAAAATCCTTCAAAGAGATAGACACTATAATCTACATTTTACAGATGAGGAAACCAAGGCTCAGTGGGATTAAATGATTGGTCCAAGCATCTCTGGCAAGTCAGTAATACTTCTATGATTTGAACTCAGAGCTTTGAACTCTAAGCCTATAAATGCTAGAATATAGGTTATGTTTCATTTTTATTCTGCTAAATTTAGATCATGCATTCTTATGAGGGGTGGTATCAACTTCAAGGGTGTGAAAACTGGTTCTTAAGGGACAAAAAAGCCCTGAGCGTTCTAATGTGTAAAGCTCAGATACACATTTGGTACATTAACAGAGATGGCGTGTACCTGGAATATGATATTTCATGAGAGGTCATTTATGTAAACAAACGTCTAAGCAGGTTCCTTCGTGGAGATATTGGAAAAAAAATATTGAGAAATAGTGATCTACATAAAGAACTTAAAAAATTTTAAACTAGGAGCACTTCGCTAGAACTCATCGGAGACTACGCTTTAAACACCACATAAAAGTTGTCAGTGCACCACCTCTCTTCCACCATGGTCATTTTTGTTACATCACTCTAGAAAAAAAGTGTCCACATTTTCTTATTCTTGTTCTGAAAGAGCATCTTGGTGACCCTAAGCTTGGTCACATTTGTTGTAGCAAAGTAGGATATGAAGGCTTTGGTAAAATCTTTTACTGTATGACTTTAAAATGAAACAGTATTGTGTACTGTGTGTCCCCCCATATTTCTCAGTCCCTTTCCAGTTTGGTGGGGCCATACAACTAGTGCTGGCCTATGGGCTCAAAGCAAAAGTAACAAGTCTCATTTCTAGGGTGAAGCATTTGAGAGCCAGAGGCCTGTGTTCCAGAAGGTGCAGCTCTAAATTACCAGAGCCTCCAAAGGCCTGGGT
This sequence comes from Herpailurus yagouaroundi, assembly GCF_014898765.1. NCBI lineage: Eukaryota > Metazoa > Chordata > Mammalia > Carnivora > Felidae > Herpailurus > Herpailurus yagouaroundi. The sequence continues at coordinate 21,172,117 of NW_024412400.1, forward strand.
CCACATGGAAAAATGTGGAGGAATGGTTTCTGCCCATCTGCATGAGAAAAGTAGTCTGAGTGAGAAATCAACTCTGCTTGTGTTAAGTCACAGAAGTTTTAGGGTTAATCTGTTACAGGGTCATACTTTGGCCTATCTTGAAAACTACAGAGGTGATTGTTGGTTCTCAAATGTGAAGTTGGTACTGGGGTTCCAAATTGATTAACCCCTGCAGCAACTTTATAGCCTATGTAAAATATACTCTTGTATAAAGCCCAGGTGTTGTGGACCAGATATAAATGTTTCATAAACTTCCTAATGGAAAGCCCACAGGTCTTCTTCAAAAGCAACATGTTCTCTTTTTTATTTCTTAAAGACTTCATTCAAGTGCCCTCAATGGTGAATCTTAATAATACAGTCAACTCTCAAGGCGGGGTTCACAGGATTAAAAAGGAAAACATCATAAAGCAAATATTACCAATGCTTTGGGAATTATTTTTTATTTTTATTAAAATATGCTTGCCTCCAGCATTCCTTTCAAGCCCAGCCAAGTTCCTTTTAAATCCTGGGCCTGCGGGCCAGTGCTTATTTGCATGCTAATTACCAGCTAAAGGCATTTTATGCTGATCTAAGTTCTTTAACCAATTAATGAACCAAGAAAAGATGATCTTTCCTTAGAGGAGAATTGCTTACTTTCATCATCATTACCACTGAATTGCATTCATTGTACCCATTGCCTCATACTTCAGGCTCTTTCCTGAATACATAAGTAGAAAATTAAGTAGCCATGGTTGGATGCCACCGAGTATCTGATTGCATATATCTATACTTAGGAAACATGCCAGATACTGTAGATATGTAACTGACACTAAATGGGCAAAAGGAAAGTCTAAACCAGTCTTCCTGCCATGCCACGCTTCTTAAGGAAGCAGTTACAGTCTGCCGAAGCTCTTAGATCTTTAGATGAGTCCCCATATAGCCCCATGATCAAATAATTTTTATTGCTGTATTTTGAGACACTGCAGACAAATAAATGAAGAGTCTACTGAGAGTAAAAACTAAGAAAGCAGTATCAAACAGTAAATGGATGTCAAGTGAAGTATGAAAACTGAGATGCTATTCACGATACTTAGGAAGAAGACCTAAGTGTTTGGTTTCCATATTTTATAAGAGGGTTCCACATAATTGTGAGAGTTTTTTGAAAACTATAGCTGCTTACAACTGCTGTTTCAATGACTTAGAATATAGGGAAATACACATAAAGTCCTTAAAGCATGGCATTATCTAATTTCAATGACCAAAACAGTTTACCTATCCTGTTCTTTTCCCTGAGAGTTGATCTTTATAATTAGAGGCACAGTTCTAGTTCTCAGCCTAAAGGATTTTTAAAAAAATGCATCAGTACAAATACATAACAGTGGTCTATTATTTCTCCAAGCTATCCATTTCTTGATCTTGACCCTCTGAATTCTCCTAGGCTTACCAGTGTTGACAATGAGCAATGACAATACTCTACCTTAGGCACTTCTCATTCCCAGGAATAGGAACAATTCTATTGTCCTCTAACAGAGATTCAAAATTAGTAGTATGTTGAGAAACGCAGCTTTGCTTTTAGTTTTCTTAGAACTAATTGATATGATGCTCTGGAACACTCTCTACTGCTGAGAGAAGGGAACCGAAATTTTTCTATCAGTTCAGTTCAGTGACTTAGACCAATTTAATAGCTTAGATTCTCTAAATAACTCAGTCTCTGGGCAGTTCAGTAGATACATCTTTCTTTCAGATTTAAGTCAACACTCCAACAAAACTCCTTTCTTCTATCACCAGTGCTACATAGGAACTGAGTGAGGCTGCTCTACCTCTGTCACTCAGAATAGTAATCAGCACAGAACAGGCACTCAATAAATATTTCTGAATGAGTAGATGAATAAATACACATGGTTCTCCTTCAAAAGCCCAAACTAGGGCAGGAGCACTTGGTATTCTCTTCACTATTACAATCTACTGAAGATTTAAAGCAAGGATACTGGAACATAATCTGAAGCCTTCCTTCTGTTACCATTTTTATCCACATTCTCTTCATTATTAGCAACTAGAAGGGGTCTTCTTCGAACTTTGTCTTCCTGACTGGATCACCTTTACATAAAACTTTTTGCTATTTCACCTACCAGGTATAGCTCTTGATCAGCAAAAGAAGTGATCATGGAACTCAGTGAATTCCCTCTTCCCCCACTCCTTGTTTTCTAATCCAGTGTTAGGCTAAACAGGCTAATATCAGCCCATTCCATCTTCTAATTTAGGAGGCAGGCCTCTAGACTCAGTCACAAAGAAAGAAGGCTGAATAAAAAGAGGTGTGAGGCAGAATAAATGTATATAGTTCATAGTGGCAAAATATTCGCTAGTGTTTTACTAGGAATTATAGGAGCATTTACAATCACTAATGAAATAAAGGTCAGAGTCATTTTGAATGGAAGTTCACAAGTCATTGGTAACTAACCGAGGGAAAAAAAAGCAATTGATGTACATTTGGTCAGGGACTGCGTATCCACTGGTCATTTCACCTCCCTCCTGAGTATATATGCCAAAGACTAATGACAATGATTGGTTCAATGAGAAAAGGGAGTGGTGTTCATGGTTATGGGAATAATGAAACTGGAATACTCAATAGAGTCCACTAGCCAGGACCTTCTCTTTGCTTGCTTTGTATGCTGTCCCTGCTATTCCAAGTGTTCTTTTTAGTTATTAGTATTAAATATCCCCCATGTTTTCATGGGGTTTGATAAAGACATACCCAAAACACCTGCTGAAGAAGAATGGGAGATAAGAAATGGCATGCTATGGGACGCCTGAGTGGCTCAGTCGGTTAAGCGTCCGACTTCAGCTCAGGTCACGATCTCACGGTCCGTGAGTTCGAGCCCCGCGTCAGGCTCTGGGCTGATGGCTCAGAGCCTGGAGCCTGCTTCCGATTCTGCGTCTCCCTCTCTCTCTGCTCCTCCCCTGTTCATGCTCTGTCTCTCTCTTCTCAAAAATGAATAAACGTTAAAAAAAATAAAAAAAAAAAAAGAAATGGCATGCTAGCTATTTTGCTTTTAGTTTGCCTGCCTCTGCTACAAGTTGATTAAATAATCTATGCTCCAATATTAACTATGATAAAGAAAGTGATTCAGATTAGTACTATGGATCCCACTATTGCCTGCACATGAGAATCTCCTAGGGAATTTCTAGAAAATATTGATTCTTGGACCCTATCCTCAGATATTCTGATTTAATTTTTCTGGGCTGGGGCCTGGGCACGGATTTCTTCCCCTCCCCACCCCCTCCACCCCCAAATCCACAGGTTCTTGTAATAGAAAGTTCTGAAGGCACGAATTGGAACCACTGGATTCAGGGCCACTCTGTCACTAACTGCCTGATCCTAGGCAAGCCATCGCACTCTGTGTAGCTCAGGTTCCTCATTTTATTTTATCTATTTATTTTTTAATGTTTTATTTATTTTTGAGACAGAGAGAGACAGAGCATGAGCATGGGAGGGGCAGGGAGAGAGGGAGACACAGAATCTGAAGCAGGCTCCAGGCTCTGATCTGTCAGCACAGAGCCCAATGCGGGGCTCACTCACGAACCGCAAGATCATGACTTGAGCCAAAGTCGGACACTTAACCGACTGAGCCACCCAGGCGTCTCTCAGGTTCCTCATTTTAAAATGTAATGTAATAATGCTAACTTACAGAGTTATTTTGAAGAGTTATTTGATAGTGCATTTGGTTATTTGATAGTGCATCAAAAAATGTTTGGAAACTCTGAAGTTTTATATAAATATTAACTATGCACCTGAAGCTTAAATGATTACTCAGATTGCATTCAATTATTTGAATTACAAACACTTAAGAAACATAACAATAGTAATAGTAATAATAACAGTAATAATAAACTACTCTGTCAACCCCAGGAGAAGGCCTTTGAAAATCTTTTATGGAATATGATGGTGCAACAGCAGTGAGGGAGTTATTTGTTTTAGTAGTCTATGAGTTTCTCTCGGGAGACCATTCCTAATAAAACTGAATTTTATTTCAAATTTGTTTTTACCTAGGTTGTTCTTATTTCTTATTCTTATTCTCGTATTTCTTCCCCATCATACATGTTTCCCGTATTCAGAATGGAGTTCTAAAGTACTACAGATCCTCTGAGAGGGGTTTGCAGGTAAATGCAAAATACATGTTGGTTATACCCATTGCTTGTTTATGAAGCTAAAGGACAGCAGGGAGCCATTTGGATGTGCTGTTGTTTGCAATGATAAAGTGTAGGAAGATGAAGAGGGAGAGAAATTACCTTAAAGTAGGGGAGGGCCAGAGGATAGGATACATTTGCTGCATAGCCTTCCAATAAAAATATCCTAAGTAGACTGCTGGAACTATTCCTGGATGGAAGGAGACAACATGACTGGCAAAAAAAGGAAAAAGACAGAACTAGCCAACAAATAAAGAGTGCCTTTGAATGTTACCGAGAGGTGACTTGATTCCTTCCTTAGCGAGGGCTTGGTAAACAGGCCGGAGATGTATAGTCTTTTAAATATAGCAGCCCAGGAAACACCTGCATCGCATGGAATGCTTTCTGGCTACTCTTTCTGAGTTGGCTTTGCCTTCAAATCAAGGAGCTCTAAACTGGCTCCAATTCTTACCTAAGGCCACAGAAATAAAACTGAACCATGGGTATATCCCCCATGTACCACCACAGGCTGAGCCCAGAGGATTCCTGGGCAGATATCTGCCAGATAACCAAAATGGAAGACTTCCAGTGGTGGAGACAAAGATGCTGCGCTTAACTCTCCATGAAGTTGAAAGACATTCTTAACATACCCATCCTTTCCAATGAATCTTTGGCCTGGGAGTTGTGTTCCACATAATCTCTGACTCATATCAACAATCAAGAAAAAAATATCATTCTTGGTGACACCATGTTAAAAGCATCAATCATTACTACAATAATCTTCCGTGTTTGAAACTTGACATTCCAATGGTCAGGAAATGAACTCCTCTCCCCCTATCTTTTTATTTTACTTTTTGAGGGAATGTTAGGCTATTTCGGGGCCAGTAAAATATATTTACGTATGAACAACCATAGAAGAAAACGGGCATGTAATCTTTAGACTATGTATGCAATAAATAGCCTCCTTAAATGAATCATCCCAGGAAATAGAGTGTTATTTCTATCCCAGCCTTTGCTGATCTACACTTGCTTTAAGCTACATATTTCAACACTGCTGACATCTAGAAATGCAGTGCATAAGCTGTAGCTCCTACATCTGCCTCGTCTCACTTTCCCCCTGTGCCTCAATTCTAAGGCATGCCATACATTTCACTCCAAACGTTTCCCAGGTTCTGTTGATTATCTTATGGTCAGATGATGACCAAACTTGGTGTCAGAGAAGGCATTTCAGAAACCTCAATAAATAGGCTTTCAAAAGGAATACCAATGTTAGGAAATGATGAAGAAAAGACGTGACTTCCCGCCAAGCTCCAGAGAGTTGAAATCCTTTCTGAAAAGATGATGAAGAACAGGTCCTTCTGTCTCTCTCAGGGCTGCTCTAGTGCCAGCCAGATGCTTCCAGAGCCAGGCTGTTAGCACGTGCCTTGCCAGGGAATGTTAGAGAGAAACATGAGAAACAGCACATCAAGACCTTGCTCCAAAATGATGTCCTTTGGGGGGAAAAAATTAGCAAAATCCTCTTGATGCTCAAATAGCGTGGATTTTATGCACAGCCTAAATTAATAAAATGATGGCAATACACACAGATTTCACTCTTTATTTATACCGCAAGTGTTCCAGGATGTTTTTCAAAGCAATTGGACAAACAGAGCTCAGATGCCAGCCTTCCACTTATTTATTGACATGAGAATGGAGACAGTGTAGATAATTAAATCCACTTACAGGGTCAGACACAGGAAAGGCTAAAAATAAGTGACACATCTTCTCAATAGTTTTTCTGTACCTGAGAAGGCTTAGGTTTTAGTTCTAGCTCTGTTAATACCTAAATAAATGGCCCTGGTCAAGTTGTCCTACTTCATAGGGGTTAGGCCAGCTTAATTGTATTTCTCCCCAATCTCTCTATAACATTCAATGATTTTTTTTTTTTTTTTTTTTTTTGCCTTTCCTTCAATTCCATCCTTCAAGTTCACCTTCTGCTAAAATATCTGGGGCAGATGCTCATCCCAACTCAGGCTTTTCCTTTTCTTGGCCAGTGGTTCTCAAAGTATAGTCTAGCAGCATCAGGTCACCTGGTAACTTGTAGAAACACAGATTCTCAGGCCTCACCCTAAAGCTGTGGATCAGAAACTCTGGGGATAGGCCCAGCACTCTGTACTTTATCAAACTCTTAAAGGTGGCTCTGATACAAGCTAAAGTTGAGAACCACTGCTATAAACCATGCACCACAATCTCCATCATGGTCTGTTTAGTAAAGCTCTTGGAGTCAAGGTGTAAATACAGGAGAATAACTTACTTACAAAGTAACAGAGAGTCACAAGTAAAACTTGGAGCCAGGAGAACTGGGAATGGAATATTGGCTTTGCCACACTGTGTGACTTGGCCCGAGCCATAATTTTCCCTTTCTTCATCTATAAAATGGTAATAAGAAGACTGCCTCCTTCAAGGGGTTGTTGTAAGAATTATGTGATACTATTTGTTTCTGAAAAATAGTAAGCACTCAGCAAATGGGAGCTATTATTCTCGAGTTACTTAGGTATTTTTTATTATTTATTGTTTTACCAAAAAAAAATTAAATACAGCAATGTGAGAATTTGGGATTCATTGAGTGTGATAACCAGACTCCTCAAAGATATCCATGCCCTGATACCCCAGAATCTGTGAGTATGTTACTTCACTTGGCAGAAGGGATGTTGCAGATATGACTTAGGGTAGAGACCTTGAGATGAAGAAATTACTCGAGATTATTTTGGTGGGCCAATTTAACACATGAGTGGAGAACCTCTCTCAGCTATGATCAGAGCAAGATATAACGATGGAAGGAAGGTCAGAGAGACGGTACCTGCTGATTTAAAGATGGAGGAAGGAGGTCAAGAGCCAAAAGATGCAGCTAGTATCTAGCAACTGGAAAAAAAAAAGAAAATAGATTCTCCCCTACAAGTTCCAGTAAAGAATGCAGACCTGCTTAGACTTTGATTTTACCTCAGTGAGACCCATGTCAGACTTCTGAAAGAAAGAGGAACTAATGAGCCTTGAATTAATGACAGGAGAAGCAAAAGAGTTGGATAATCCATAAAATGGATAAGCAGCCACTGGATAATTAGCTGCAATTTAACTGTAGTTAGAGCTTCTTATCTAAAACAAAGATATAGTATATTCTAGGATACTTAAATCTGTATAGCAATAAACTCTTCCTCTAATTTCTGCTTGGAAGTCTTTGGGAAAGACACCTGGGGCACACTATAATGTCCATGTAATTTGTAGAATATAAAATACTACTTCTACTGATGATTAGCATCATCAGGATGATCATATTTATCATAAAATAGCATTTTAAGAGTTCTGATGACTAGGGAACTAAGAAAAATCAATGTAAAATTTATGTAGAGAAGCTCTTTCAACTGTTTTTTTTTTTTTTAATAAAAATGAGAAATAACGCACTGGCATACATATACAGGCTTTTGGTACGTATTAGTTTCCTGTGATGCTGTTAAGTCAAAAAAAAAAAAAGAAAAATGTTTTGGAACTATCTTTATTTTTAATGTTTATTGATTTATTTAGAAAGAAAGAAAGAGAGAGAGAGAGAGCACAAGCGGGGAATGGGCAGGGGAGAAGATCAGGCAGGCTCCACTCTGTCAGCACAGAGCCTGACACGGGGCTCTATCTCATAAACTGTGAGATCATGACCTGAGCCGAAATCAAGAGTCAGATGCTTAACTAACTGAGCCACCCAGGTGCCCCAGAAATATCTTTAGCTTACAGATTTCTGAGTACAATTCTCTACAAAACAAAACAAACAGCTACAACAGGGATTGATATACAACAAAAGTTTTAACAAATGATTAGTGTATACTCTAACACTAGGGTTTTATGTACTGAGTGTAGGCCTCTGCTGTGCAATTCAGGATGTGTGAAATTTAAACTTTTTAAAAAATTTGATTACATTTTCTTTCAGTGACAAACTCTAATTACTTAATGACTAACTTAGGCAAACAAATGAAAAATCACAACCGAAGCGGATTCTGTTCATCAGTTCTATTAATTCATATATTAGTAATCATTTTTCCCTTTCAGTAGTATCTAAACTTTTTGTAGGGTTGTTGCTTATGCTTTTTTGGATACTTATTTTGCGTGTCTTACTTTTGTATGTATGTTATATAGTGTTTAAACAATCTACCACAACCAGGTCATGGTGACAGATATAAACAACTTGATATTGCTTCTCATCTTTGTATTGTATGCAACTGCACTTACTGAACGCATTTGGAAATCATGTATTTCAAGCACACAATGTGTAACATCATGTGGTAGAAATAAATCGATCAATAAATACTGGCATTGCCCTCTCTTTGTTTCCAGGAAGTCACTATGATTACTCTGACTTACCATATTGAATTCCTTGAGCCATAATATCCAAATTACCCATCTATTACTCTGGGCTACTTTGAGTCCACACAGAATGTGACCTGGGCAAACAGTAGAGATCTAAACATTCTAACCAAAACACTGATTATTTTATAACCATTTTTTTTTTAATCTCAGAAGAAATATTCTTTTTCATTCTACTTACATCCATCAAATAAATTGTTTTACTCTATTCTTTGAGTCTAAATCCAAATTTTGCAAGCAAGATTTCATCGTGGGGAAAGTAGATTTGTTGGGTCATATGTAGTTGATATAAGGATTCTGGGGTGGAGAATGTTTTACATGTGACATATTTAGTAACAAGTTAAATACTGTGCTTATTTAATTTTGAAGGCAGCCTGAAATTTTCAACAAACCTGTATCCTCTTAATCTTCTGGCTAATTATTCAACATGCAGTGGGTGGTTGTTGCTTCTAAAATAAAGCAGTTAAACATATACAGTCGTATGCTCCCAGACAGTTTGTAATGTATAGGAAGGAGTTTTCTAGATTTACATAGAAATAGAAAAAGCAAAAACAACTAGCTTGAAGCAGAAGTCCCAAAGGGGATTCCACACACTGGTTTCGGGTTTACTTATTCAGATCTGCTGCTATTACTCTAAAATAGTTCAAAGAGTGATAAGAAATAAATAGTGTCTTTTAAGCATGTACATGCTGGAGTTGCACTAGCCAGCCATATTGAAACCTCCCACCTTGCTGAAAAGCTTTGGCTTCAAATACATGTGAATTATAGCCAGTTACCTAAATAACTGAATAAAATGGATAGTGTTGGTAACTCACAATCCAAGGAGGTTTTAAGAAAAAGATTCTTTCTGTATATATGTTATTACTTTCTCCTTTGTTACTCCTTACCTTACTCTATTTGTAGATCTTCTAATTTATAGACTATTTTAGCAATTTAATGAAGGGACTCTGGTTTCATGTTGCCTGGTGAATTGTGCCTGAATGAAAATATCTTCAGTTCATTAATCAAAGATGTCACATTGGGTTATTTTTTATTATTGTTCATTGCCAAGTCTGCATATGCAGAGTCATGATAAAAGGTCAAATACTATTCGTTGACAAGAATATAATGAATGGAATAGGATAAACCGTAGAGATGTGCAAATCTTCTGGACTTCTTATAGAAGTGGAAACTCTCTTGATATTCATGCACAGTCTGATTGCACTACATAGCTCACGGAAGTGCCAAATTGCTGACTTGCAATGCATTCATATATTCAATGAGTATATATTGACTATCTACCACGGTACTTATGCATTCTGTTTCATAAGAAGATGCAATAGTAAACAAACAAGTAAATTCCCTAGGTCAGTAAATAAATAAATAAATAAATAAATAAATAAAATATTACATATATATTAATACTATATATATACACACACTAACTGGGGGTGAGGGACTTTGACCAAAATAGCTAACTAACACATACAGCCTGCTAGAGTGTTATAAATGATGTATAAATAATACATGATAATAATAAAGCAGGGTAAAATAAAAATAAATATGAGGGATAAAGGCTAAAATTTAATATTTCTACTAGTATAAACATAAACATCAAAGCTCATTAACTCAGATGCAATATTCAGAGGGAAAAAAAAGATGCCTACCCTGGTGGAGTTAACATTATATACTATGCAGTATGTTATAAGATGAGGAATGTTCAAAGATAGAAACGGAAGGATAGGGGTTTTAGGAATGCCAGGGGTAAATACAGAGTTGGGTTGCAAATTAAATATGGTAGTCAGGGTAGACTTCACTGAAAAAGTGAAAGTAAGCAAAGAGTTGATGGAGGTGAGGAAGAAATTATGTAGACATTTAGAAAGAACATTTTTTTTTAAAGAATTTTTTTTCAACGTTTTTTATTTATTTTTGGGACAGAGAGAGACAGAGCATGAACGGGGGAGGGGCAGAGAGAGAGGGAGACACAGAATCGGAAACAGGCTCCGAGCCATCAGCCCAGAGCCTGACGCGGGGCTCGAACTCACGGACCGCGAGATCGTGACCTGGCTGAAGTCGGACGCTTAACCGACTGCGCCACCCAGGCGCCCCTAGAAAGAACATTTTAGACAGAGGAAATAGCCCATGTAAAGAACACATAAATGGATTGTGCCAGTTTGCTCAAAGAACATCAGTGAGGTCAGAGTGTTTGGGATGGAGTAAGAATTGGGAAGAACAGTAGGAGCTGAAGTCTGAGAAACAATGGAGGCCAAGGTGTGCATGGCTCAGGGGACACTGTTGTGTTTGCTCTAAGGAAAAAGGAATGAATTGCCAAGTTTACTTAGAGAAATTACATAATCTGACATATTTCCTCTGATTGCTCTGTTCAGGATAGAACGTAGACCAGCACAGGCAGAAGGAAGCAGAGGATTCTAGGGCCGTTAAAGTAACCCACAGACAAAGAGATGGTGCTCAGAAGAAGATAGCAGTCATGGAGATGGGAAGTAATGGTTGTGTTCTGTGTCTGTCAATGCAGTAAGTCCAGAGATGACTAAGATTAGGGTAAAATGAAGAAAAGAAAGTCCAAAGGGAAAGTTCCATATGGAGTTTTATTTAGCCATTTGTTCTATTCATTATTTGCATTATCTGGACACTTGAGGAACTCCAACACATAATTCCATTGCCCTGGAATCCCCACCCAAAAGTAGTTAAACAGTTTGTGTCCTAATTGAATGATAAATCATGATTTTTTTATTTCAGTTACAGACTTTGCCCCCTTTCATCACTGTCTTAAGAGAAATGAAATTATAAAAAAAAAAAAATGCAAAGTTCCATTCCAAGGTGGTGATGTAGGAAGACCCTGAACTCACCTTCTCCATAGACACACCAAATCTGTACCTATTTTATAAAGCAATTCCTTCTGAAGAAGAAATGTGGTTAACTGAACAGATTCTATACAATAAAAGATAGAGAGACAACATAGAGAATGGCAAGAGGGATAGAGACATGGTAATGAAGGCAATTCCCCACCAGACTCAAAGTGAAGAAGGGAGGGATAGTACTGAAGAACTGTGAGCAGATTTGTCTGCCTTGGAGGGACAGAGAAAAGCTGTGGTTTCAAAGGACAACTAGAATATAAAGGAACCAACATTAGAACCCTGCTTAAGTAGGGGACGGGGGAGCTGCTAGAACTATCTCCGAGTTGGAGGGCTTGGCAAGAGCCATAGTTTCTGTTATGTCTCTACCTTGCAGTTGGGAAGTGTTCAGGTGCCATAGCTAGCCTGCCACCTCAGTGAGTCCTGGGCCCCAGATGCCCTAGAGCACAGAAAGAAAAGCCTTAATTTAAAAGAGCAACTAGAATATAAAGTATCCAAATGCAGAATTTCACCAAATGTCAGGAGAACTGCTAAAACTCTCTCTGGGTCAGAGGAGCTGACAAAACCATGGTTTACAGGGGGCCCCCCCCCCCCGCCACCTTGATGGCATAGACAGGAACAGGCTCCAGCCTACCACCTCAGTGAACCTGGGATCCCTTGCTCATACCAGCCCCAACCATCCCATCAAGGCAGCCTCAGTGTGGCACACACTGGGACACCCCTGGTGAGCACTCACTGCGGGTCCAGCCATCTCACCAAGGTAACAGGTGCAAATCACAGGGCAGTGTAAGCCCACACTGCTTTGGCTCTAGCCACACTTGCAGGGTACCCCCTGCACAGAGCACCCTGGGAACTACTGTCTCATCCCTGCCTTGGTTTTAGCCACACCCCAGGGTGCTTCCTGTGAAGGGTACCCCAGGACACTTTGGCTTGTACCCACTTCAGGTTTAACTGTCCTCCCAGGATGACTTCTATGTGGAGAGCCTGATGTCTTTCTCACTTGTACCAATTCAGCTTTAACTGTATAGCCAGGGTGCCCTCTGTGCAGAGACATCTAGGACTGCCCTGGCCTGCACCCACTTCATCTCTAGCCATCCTACCAGGATGTCCCCAACACAGAGTGCCTTGGGACCCCCAATTTGTGACAGCCACAGCACCAGCCAGCCAGTTAGCCAAAGTTACCAGGTACATACAGACCACACAGGTGATGACCAAACACAACATCATCACTTCAAGTGTAGGTGAAATAGCTATTCCACCTAATTCACAATACAAATACAGAAAATCAAGCAAAGTGAAGAACAGAGGAATAGTTTCTAAAGGAAAGAACAAGACAAAACCCTAGAAAAAGAACTAAAGGAAACAAAAATAAGCAATCTACATGGTAAAGAGTTTAAAGTAACGATCATAAAGATGCTCACCAGACTGGAGACAAGAGTGATGAATTCAGTAAGAACTTCAACAAAGAGAATATATTTTAAAAAACCAGAGATGAAGACTTCAATAACTAAAGTGAAGAATATACTAGAGTCAATCAACAGTAGATTAAAGTCTGCAGGGGGCGCCTGGGTGGCTCAGTTGGTTAAGTGTCCCACTTCAGTTCAGGTCATGATCTCGGGGTCTGTGAGTTCCAGCCCCATATTGGGCTCTGCTCTGCTCTGGCAGCTCAGAGCCTGAGCCTGTTTTGCATTCATGTCTCCCTCTCTCTCTGTCCCTCCCCTGCTCGCTCTCTCTCTCTCTCTCTCTCTCTCAAAAATAAATAAACATTAAAAAATTAAAAAAAAAAAGATTAGAGGCTGCAAAAGAATGGATCAGTGATCTGGGAGCTAGGCTAATGGAAAACATCCATGATAAATAGCAAAAGGAAAAACAATTAAAAAAAATAGGGTAAGTTAAGGAATCTCTTGGACAACATCAAGTGAACAAACATTAGTATCATTAGGGTCCAAGAAGTGAAAGAGCAAGAGAAAAGAACAGAAAATTAATCTGAAGAAATAATAGTGGAAAACTTCCCTAACCTAGGGAAGGGAACACACATCCAGGTTCAGGTAAAACAGTAAGTCCCAAATAAGGTGAACCCAAGGAAGCCCAACTAAAACACATAATAATTAAAATGTCAAAGATTAAAGATACAGAGAATTTGAAAGCAGTAAGAGAAAGCAACTAGTTATACAAAAAGAAAAGCCCATCAGGCTATCGGCTAATTTTTCAGCAAAAACTTTGTAGGCCAGGGGAACCTTGGAGGCTCAGTTAAGTGTCTGAGTTTGACTCAGGTCATGATCTTACCAGCAAAAACTTTGTAGGCCAGGGGAACCTTGGTGGCTCAGTCAGTTAAGTGTCTGAGTTTGACTCAGGTCATGATCTTACCGTTCATGGGTTAGAGCCCTGTGTTGGGCTCTGTGCTGACAGCTCAGAGCCTGGAGCCTGTTTCAGATTCTGTGTCTCCCTCTATCCCTCTGCCCCTCCCCAACTCTTTTTATCTGAAAAATAAATAATACACATAAAAAAATTAAAAAACTTTGCACATCAGAGGGAGTGGCATGATACATTCAAACAGCAGAAGGAAAAAAATTACAACCAAGAATACTTTACCTGACCAGATTATGGCTGATAAATTGAAAGATAGCTAAAGAGTTTCCCAGACTAATGTTAAAGGAGTTTGTCACCACTAAACTTATAAGAAATCTTAAAGAGATGTTTAAAAAATAGTGTTTATTTACCTTTCAGAGGCAGAGACACAAAGTGTGAGCAGGGGAGGGGCAGAGAGACAGGGAGGCACAGAATCTGAAGCAGGCTCCAGACTCTGAGCTGTCAGCACAGAGCCCAACATGGGGCTCGAACTCATGAGCCGTGAGATCATGGCCTGAGCCAAAGTCAGACACCTAACTGACTGAGCAACCCAGGTGCCCCTTAAGGGAACTTTTTAAAATAGAAAATTAAAAGCCATAATTAAAAAAAATTATAAAAGAAAAAAATCATGACTAAAAGCAGACAGATAATAAAGACAGTAGAGCAGTCACTTATAAAGGTAGTATAAAGGTTAAAGGACTAAACTAGTAAAATCAGTTATATCTAAAAAATAGTTAAGGGTAATTCACAAAATAAAAATATGTAAAATATGACAATATATACATAAGACCTTTAGGGGGGTAAGTAAAAATGAAGTTCTTTCAGAATGTGTTCGAACTTAAGTGACCATCAACTGATGGTATATATGAGCTCAAATGGTATATATGAGCCTTATGGTTTCACATGGTAACCACAAAACAAAAAACTATAATAGATACCCAAAGAATAAAGAGAATGGAAGCCAAGCACAACACTAAAGTCATCCATCACAAGGAGAGAGAGCTAGAGAAGAAAGGAACCAAGAACTACAAAAACAATGAGAAAACAATGAACAAAATAGCAATAAGTACATACTTATAAATAAACTTTAAACATAAATGGTCCAAATGTTCCAACTAAAGGCACAGGATGACAGAATGGATGAGATGAAACAAAGCAAAACAAACAAAAGAAAACAAAACAAGACCCATCTATATGCTGCCTATATGAGACTCAGTTTAGACCTAAGGGCACGTACAGATTGAAAGTGAAGGGATGGAAAAAGATACTCCAGGCAAATGGAAGAAGAAGAAAAAGCCAGGCAGCAATACTTATATCAGACAAAATAGACTTTAAAACAAAGACTGTAACAAGAGACAAAGAAGAGTATTACATCTTGATAAAGGCATCAATCCAAAGACAATCTCAACATTGTAATCTCTGCACTCAACAGAGGAGTGCCTAAATACATAAGGGAAATATTAACAGATGTAAAGATAGAAACTGACAGTAATATAATAATATTAGGGAATTTTAACACCCCATTTACATTAATGAATAGATCCTTCAAACAGAAAATCAATAAGGAAACAATGTCTCTAAATGACACGTTAGACCTGATGCACATAACACATACATAGAATGTTCCATCCAAAACAAAAGAATGCATATTTTTTCAAGTGCATATAAAACATTCCCTAGGATAGATGAGATGTTAGGCCACAGAACAAGTTTCAACAAATTTAAGAAGATTGAAACTGGGGCCCCTGGGTGGTTCGGTCAGTTGAGTGTCTGACTTTGGCTCAGGTGATGATCTGGCGATTTGTGAGTTAGAGCCCCACATAGGGCTCTGTGCTGACAGATCAGAGCCTGGAGCCTGCTTCGGATTCTGTGTCTCCCCCTCTCTCTGTCCCTCCCCTGCTCATGCCCTGGCTCTGACACACACACACACTCTCTCTCTCTCTCTCTCTCTCTCTCAAAAACAAAAAAAAAAAAAATAATTAAAAAAGAAGATTGAAACAAATATCATGCATCTTTTCCAACTGTACTGGTATTCAGCTAGAATTAATTACAAGAAAAAGACAGGAGAAAACTCCAGATACATATGGAGCCTAAACAATATGCTACTAAAAAACCAAAGAGTCAATGAAGAAAACAAAGATGAAATTTTTTAAAAAAAATGCATGGAGAAAAGTAAAAATGAAAAAAACAACAGTCCAAAATTTGGGGGATGCAGCAAAAGCAGTTCAAAGATGGAAATTTATAGCAATATAGGCCTACTTCAAGAAACAAGAAAAATCTCACATAAACAATCTTAACCTTACCAAAAAGAAATAGAAAGAGAAAAAACAAAGCCCAAGGTTAGTAGAAGGTAAGAATTAATAAGCTAAAGTAGAAATAAGTAAAATAGAGACTTAATTTTTTTTAATCTATTTTTATTTTTATTTTTTTAAATAGAGACTTTAAAAAACAATAGATTGGGATGCCTGGGTGGCTCAGTTGGTTTAGCATCCAACTTTGGCTCATGTCATGATCTCATCGTTTCTGAGTTTGAGTCCCACCTTGGTCTCTGTGCTGACAGCTCAGAGCCTGGATCCTGCTTCAGATTCTGTGTCTCCCTCTCTGCCTCTTCCCCACTTGTGCTCTGTCTCTGTCTCTGTCTCTCTTTCAATAAACATTAAATTTTTTTTTTTTAAAAGAAAAAAGAGGGGCGCCTGGGTGGCGCAGTCGGTTAAGCGTCCGACTTCAGCCAGGTCACAATCTCGCGGTCCGTGAGTTCGAGCCCCGCGTTGGGCTCTGGGCTGATGGCTCAGAGCCTGGAGCCTGTTTCCCATTCTGTGCCTCCCTCTCTCTCTGCCCCTCCCCCATTCATGCTCTGTCTCTCTCTGTCCCAAAAATAAATAAAAACGTTGAAAAAAAATTAAAAAAAAAAAGAAAAAAGAAAAATATAAATAAAAAACAATAGATCAAATAGCCCAAAAGCTGGTTCTTCAAAAATATAAGCAAATGTGATAAACCTTTAGCCAGACTCGCCAGTAAAAAAGAGGAAGAATCCAAACAAAATGAGAAATGAAAGAGAAGTAATATATGACAACACAGAAATACAAAGGATTATAATAGAATACTACAAAAAATTATGTGCCAACAAATTTGTCAACCTAGAAGAAAAGGATAAATCCCTAGTAATACATAATCTTCCAAAATTGAGTTAGGAAGAATTAAAAAATATGAACAAACTTATTACTAGTAATGAAATTGAATTGGTAATCAAATAAGCTATAAACAAATAACATTTTAGGACCAGATGGATTCACAAGTGAATTCTACCCAATATTTAAACAAGAGCTAATACCTATTCTCAAAGTATTCCAAAAAAGAGAGAAGGAAGAAAAGTTTCCAATTGTATTTTACAAGGCCAGCATTACCCTGATACAAAAATCAGACAAAGACACTACCAAAAAAAAAAAAAAAAAAAAAAAAAAGCTACTGGGACTACATCAAACCAAAAATCTCTTGCATAACAAAGGAAACTATAAACAAAATTAAAAGGCAATCTGTTGAATGGGAGAAGATATTTGCAAATGATATATCTGACAAGTGGTCAACATTCAGAATATACAAAGATTGTATTCAATTTAACACCAAATAAATCTGATTTAAAATTGGGAAAATGGCATGAATATATTTTTCCAAAGAAGACCTACAGATAGCCACAGACACATTCAAGGATGCTTAACATCACTAATCATCAGGGAAATGCCAATCAAAACAGCAATGACATATCACCTTACATCTAGCAGAATGACTAGTATCAAAAAGACAAGAAATAACAAGTGCTGGCAAGGATAAGGAGAAAAAAAGAACCCATGTACACTGTTGGTGGAAACATAATATAAACTGATGTTGCCAGTGTGGAACACAGTATAGAGGTTTCTCAAAAAAATATAAATAGAAATACCATATGATCCAGTAATTCCACGACTGGGTACGTACCCCAAAAAACAAAAACACTAATTTGAAAAGATATATGCAACCTCATATTTATTAAGGCATTACTCGCAATAGCCAAGATATGGAAGCAACCAAGGTGCTCATAAACAGAGAATGGATAAAGAATTGGTGTGTATGTATGTACATATATATAAAACGGAATACTGCTCATCCAGGTAAAAGAATGAGATCTTGCCATCTGCAACAACATGGATGGACCTAGAGGGTATTATAATAAGTGAAGTAAGTCAAACAGAGAAAGGCAGATACCATGTTATTTCATTTATATATGGAATCTAAAAAATAAAACAAATGAACAAACAAAGAGCAGAAACAGACCCATCATACAGAAAACAAACTGGTGGTTACTAGAGAGGAAAGTGTTAGAATGATGGGCAAAATGGGTTAGGGGAGTGGGAGGTACAATCTTCCAGTTATGGAATGAATAAGTCATGGGAATGGAAAGTACTCCATAAGGAATACAGTCAATGATATTGTAATAGTGTTGTATGGTAACAGATGGTTGCTACACTGTGGTTAAGCATAGCATAACATATAAACTTGTCAAATCACTATATTATACACCTGAAACTAATATAACATTGTGTCAACTATATTTCAATTGAAGAAAAAAAGCAAGTGCAAAAAATATTCAAGAGCATATCCTTTTCTTCTTGATTAATGTGATCTATTATTATATCACTACTACGGAACTATTGTAAAATGTTGCAGTTTGTTCTTGATTTTCCACACAATTACAGACAAATTTTAGTTCACAAAAAGGAATAAAGACCTGATGAAGAAATAAACCAACCTTGAATATGCAATTGTGTATTACTATTAAAAAGTCCATTCTCATCTACAGATTAATCCAGCAGCATAAATATATGAAGATTTTAGGCATGCCAAGGAAATAGGGTGGCTGTAATCACTACATGAAATCTTTTTGAATAAAGAAAACATTTGCTATTTATTCTGTAAGCTGCACAGTCCAATAGGAAAGCCACTAGGCAATGGCTAGTGAGCAGTTGAAATGTGGTTAGTCTGAAGTGAATGCATTGCAAATGTAAAATATATACCAGATTTCAAAGACTTAGTACAGGAAAAAAATGTAAAATATCTAATATTCTATGTTAAAACAATAAATCATTAAATGTATTAGGCTAAATAAAATGTATTATAATATTTAATCTATTTTAGTTTTTCTAATATAGCTACTGGAAAATTTAAAATTACATACATTGCTTATATTTATAGGTCACATTATAGTTCTACTGGACATTTCTTCTCTAAGGTAATAAAATAAGGATAATATTTTAATATTTTCTTTTATCCTATGTCCCTTTTAAAAGCTTGCTTAAGGGGCGCCTGGGTGGCTCAGTTGGTTGAGAGTCGAATGCAGTGAGAAAATATAGGATATATTTTTAAGGATGTATATTCCTAACTCCCCTTTTTAAAGCAGGTAATTCCTAACAATAATGAAACAAATTTTCACATGTCAGAGATAATGTGTTCATATGAACACTTAAATTCTAACTATAGCCTTCAGCTTCAGACTTAGAAAAAAATTAATTTTGTTGTAGTTTAACTTATTGGTCACTGACATTAAAAAAAAAAGTTCCCTCCAAAATATTGTTCACTCCTAGTTTCTGTACCTGGGCAGAGACCACACTGTCAAAATATTTATTGTCATGCAGAATCCAAAAGAAAATTCTCAATTGTCCAAATCATTAAGTCCCAAATTCTAAATAAACCTTAAATCAGTATTGTATACCATTGTGTAGCTTAGCTATATTATTGTAATTTTTATTTGTTGTATGATATTTACTACCTGAATTAAATATTCTTTTTAGAAAACATTGTTTATTTATTTATTTTTGAGAGAGAGAGAGAGAGAGAGAGAGAGAGAGAGAGAGAGAGAGACAGACATAGAATCTGAAGCCTGCTCCAGCCTCTGAGCTGTCAATGCAGAGACAGACACAGGGCTCAAACTCACGAAATATAAGATTGTGACCTGAGCCAAAGTCGGACGCTTAACCCACTGAGCCACCCAGGCACCCCTTAAACATTCTTTATGTAGTTCTTACCTTTGGATAAGCATTGCAAATCCCTATAATCCAAGACTAAAGATGCAATTAAAAATATTTATTATACCCATATAATCTGAGACTAAAAATGCAATTAAAAATATTTATTATACTTTCCATTGTTCTATAGGTAGATTTCTATTTTACACTTTATGCACATGATTCATCTTGGTTAATTTATCTGTGTACAAAGTGTGAGATTTAGATCTTGCATCAGTGGATTAAGCCCCACTTGGTCATAGTGTATAATTATTTTAATATATTTCTGAATTCTATATCCTAACTTTTTAAAAGGATTTTGCATCTTTGTTTTTGCTTGTTTGTTTTTTAGTAGGCTCCAAGTCCAGTGTGGAGACTAACAAGGGGTTTGAACCCATGTCCCTAAGATCAAGACTCAGAGCTTAATTGACTGAGCCACCCAGGCACCCCTGACTCTTTGTTTTTGAGGTGTTTTAGTTTTCCATTTTGTGTTGTCTTTGTCTGGTTTTGGAATAATGGTAATACTAATTTAATACTATGCATAGAGAAATGTTCCCTCCATTTCTATTTTCCAAAAAAATTTTGTTTAGAGTTGATACTAATTCTTTTTTAAATATATAGTTTATTTATTTATTTTAAGAGAGAGAGATAACAAGTGGGGAAAGGGGAGAGAAAGAGAGAGAAAGAAAATCCCAAGCAGGCTCCATGCTGTCAGTATGGAGCCTGACATAGCACTCATGGAGCCTGCTTGGGACTTGATCCCACAAATTGTGAGTCATGACCTGAGCCAAGATCAAGAGTTGTACACTTAACTGACGGAGCCACCCAGGCGCCCCTAGAATTGATGCTAATTCTTTAAAAGGTTGGTAGAATTCTCCAGTGAAACCATCTGGGCTTGGAGATTTTTCTTTTGGAGTTTTTAAATGATGAATTCAATTTCGTTAATAGTTATAGGCCTATTCAGATTATCTATTTCATACTGGGTGTGTTTGCTAGTGGTATTTTTCAAGGAAGTGATCCATTTTGTCTCAGTTATTAACTCTGCCAATGTAGAGTTGTCTGTAGTATTCCATCATCATCACCATCATCAAAATCATCATCACCATCATCATTTGATGTCCATAGTGTCTCCAGTTATATCTTATTTTTAGTTTTGATAATGCATGTCTTTTTTTTTTTTGGTCATTATTACTAGAAGTTTGCAATTTTATTTATGTTTTAAAAGAACCAACTAGTTGTATCATTTTCTCTAGTGTTTTGCTAGAAAAAAATCCACTTATTTCTACTTTATTATTTCCTTATTTCTGCTTGTTTTGAGTTTATTTTGCTTTTTTTTTTTTGCTAGGTTTTTGAAGTGGGAGCTTAGACTTTGGGTTTGAGACTTTCCCCTTATATAATGTATATATTTAGTACTATAAATTTTTCTCTTAGCACTGCTTTGCTACATCCCACAGATTTTGATAGGTTTTGTTTTCATTTGTATCAAGTTCAATGTAACTTAACATTTTTTTTCTTGGGTCTTGCTCTTTGGCCATGTGTCATTTGGAACTTTCTTGGGGCATCTGGGTGGCTAAGTGGGTTAAGCATCCAACTCTTGATTCTGACTCAAATCATGATCTCAAGGTCTGTGGGATCGAGCCCCACATCCTGGCTTGGGATTCTCTCTCTACCTCTCTCTCAATAACTATTTTTTTTAAAAGAAGTGTGTTTCTTAATTTCCTAGTGTTTAGAAATTCTGTTATATTTCTGTTATCGTTTCTATCTTAATTCTATTTTTCTCTAAAAACATATTGTAAATTATTTCAATTTAAAAATTTTAAGGATTGTTTTATGGACAAGGATATGGTCTTAGTATACATTTTCCATGGGAACTTTAAAAGAATGCATATTCTGCTCTTTTTAGGTAGAGTTTTCTTTAACTGTCCATTCGATTCTGTTGATCGATGATATTGTTGAATCATATATACTTTCTGATTTTTTTTCTCTTGTTGTTCTATCGATTGTTTAGATAGGGCATTGAAGTCTCTATAATTGTGAATTATTCTCCTTTTAACTCTCAGTTCTTGTTTCACATACTTGGTAGCTCTCTTGTATATGTACAGTCTTGGTGGATTAACCCTTTGCCATGGATAATTCATTCTCTGTCTCTGGTACTGTTCTTTGCTCTGAAATCCACCTTATCTAATATTACTATAGTTACTGCTGCTTTCTATTAATTTTTGCATTACATACCTTTCTTTATCCTTTTACATTTTACCTGCCTACATCAATGTAAGTTTCTTGTACCACATTTTTAACCCACTCTACCACTGTTATAATTTGTATATTTAGACCTTTTATATTTAATGTAAGTATTCACACGTTAGGTCTTCATTCTATCAATGTGTTTTTTGTTTTCTGTTTGTTCTTTTGTTTTTCCATTTTCCTGTTTTCTACAGATTATTTGTAATCATGTTTAGAATAAAATTTCTTAATTTTTTAAAATGTTTATTTATTTTTGAGAGAGAGAGAGACACAGACAAAGACAGATTGCAAGCAGGGGAGGGGCAGAGAGAGAGGGAGACACAGAATCCGGAGCAGGCTTCAGGTTCCAAGCTGCCAACACAGAGGCTGTCGTGGGGCTCAAACCCATGAATTGTGAGATCATGACCTGAGAGCTGAAGTTGGATGCTTAACCGAACTACCCAGGAGGCCCTTGAATAACATTTTGATTTGTCTATCTACTTTTTGTTGTGGTTGTTGTTGTTGTTGTTGTTTTTTAAACATAATATATTGTCAAATTAGTTACCATACAACACCCAGTGCTCATCCCAACAGGTGCCCTCCTCAATACCCATCACCCACCCTCCCCTCCTTCCCACCCCCCATCAACCTTCAGTTATTATCAGGATTTAAGAGTCTCTTATGGTTGGCCTCCTTCCCTCTCTGTAACTCCCCCCCGCCTTGTCCTCTCCCTTGGTCTTCTGTTGAGTTTCTCAGGATCCACATATAAGTGAAAACATATGGTATCTGTCTTTCTCTGTCTGGCTTATTTCACCTAGCATAACACTCTCCAGTTCCATCCATATTGCTACAAATGGCCAGATTTAATTCTTTCTCATTGTCAAGTAGTACTCCATTGTGTATATAAACCACAATTTCTTTATCCATTCATCAGATGATGGACATTTAGGCTCTTTCCATAATTTGGCTATTGTTGAGAGTGCTGCTATAAACATTGGGGTACAAGTGCCCCTATGAATCAGCACTCCTATATCCCTTGGGTAAATTCCTAGCAGTGCTATTGCTGGGTCATAGGGTAGATATATTTTTAATTTTTTGAGGAACCTCCACACTGTTTTCCAGAGCAGCTGAACCAGTTTGCATTCCCACCAACAGTGCAAGAGGGTTCTGGTTTCTCCACATCCTCTCCAGCATCTATAGTCCCCTGAGTTGTTCATTTTAGCCACTCTGACTGGCATGAGGTGATATCTGAGTGTGGTTTTGATTTGCATTTCCCTGATGAGGAACGACATTGAGCATCTTTTCATGTGCCTGTTGGCCATCCAGATGTCTTCTTTAGAGAAGTGTCTATTCATGTTTTCTTCCCATTTCTTCACTGGATTATTTATTTTTCAGGTGTAGAGTTTGGTGAGTTCTTTATAGATTTTGGATATGAGCCCTTTGTCCGATAGGTCATTTGCAAATATCTTTTCCCATTCCGTTGGTTGACTTTTAGTTTTGTTCATTGTTTCCTTTGCAGTGCAGAAGCTTTTTATCTTCATGAGGTCCCAATACTTCATTTTGCTTTTTTTTTTTTTTTCAACGTTTATTTATTTTTGGGACAGAGAGAGACAGAGCATGAATGGGGAGGGGCAGAGAGAGAGGGAGACACAGAATTGGAAACAGGCTCCAGGCTCTGAGCCATCAGCCCAGAGCCCGACACGGGGCTCGAACTCACGGACCGCGAGATCGTGACCTGGCTGAAGTCGGACGCTTAACCGACTGCGCCACCCAGGCGCCCCTCATTTTGCTTTTAATTCCCTTGCCTTTGGACATGTGTCAAGTAAGAAATTGCTGCCACTGAGGTCAGAGGGGTTTTTTCCTGCTTTCTCCTCTAGGGTTTTGATGGTTTCCTGTCTCACATTCAGGTCCTTTATCCATTTTGAGTTTGTCTTTGTGAATGGTGTAAGAAAGTGGTCTAGTTTCATTCTTCTGTTAAAGTTTCTGTTAAAGTTTTGTTAAAGAGACTGTCTTTTTTCCATTGGATGTTCTTTCCTGCTTTGTCAAAGATTAGTTGGCCATACATTTGTGGGTCCAATTCTAGAGTCTCTATTCTATTCCATTGGTCTATATGTCTGTTTTTGTGCCAATACCATGCTGTCTTGATGATGACAGTTTTGTAGTAGAGGCTAAAGTCTGGGATTGTGATGCCTCCTGCTTTGGTCTTCTTCTTCAATATTACTTTGGCTATTTGGGGTCTTTTGTGGTTCCACACAAATTTTAGGATTGCTTGTTCTAGCCTCGAGAAGAATGCTGGTGCAATTTTGATTGGGATTGCATTGAATGTGTAGATTGCTTTGGGTAGTATTGACATTTTAACAATATTCTTCCAATCCATGGGCATGGAGTGTTTTTCCATTTCTTTATATCTTCTTCAATTTCCTTCATAAGCATTCTATAGTTTTCAGCATACAGATCTTGTACATCTTTGGTTAGGTTTATTCCTAGGTATTTTATGAATCTTGGTGCAATTATGAATGGGATCAGTTTCTTTATTTGTCTTTCTATTGCTTCATTATCAGTGTATAAGAATGCAACTGATTTCTGTACATTAATTTTGTATCCTGCGACTTTGCTGAATTCATGTATCAGTTCTAGCAGACTTTTGGTGGAGTCTGTCGAGTTTTCCATGTATAGTATCATGTCATCTGCAAAAAGTGAAAGCTGGAATTCATCTTTGCCAATTTTGATGCCTTTGATTTCCTTTTGTTGTCTGATTGCTGATGCTAGCACTTCCAACACTATGTTAAACAACAGCGGTGAGAGTGGACATCCCTGTTTTGATCGTGATCTCAGGGGGAAAGCTCAGTTTTTGAGCTTGATGGTCAAGCATTTTTGAGGATGATATTAGCTGTGGGCTTTACATAAATGGCTTTTATGATGTTTAAGTATGTTCCTTCTATCCCAACTTTCTTGAGGGTTTTTATGAAGAAAAGATGTTGAATTTTGTCAAATGCTTTTTCTGCATTGATTGACAGGATCAATCAGGATTGACAATGTCAATCCTTTCCTTTTCTTTTACTAATGTGATGTATCACATCGATTGATTTGTGAATATTGAACCAGCCCTGCAGCCCAGGAATGAATCCCACTTGATCATGGTGTATAATTCTTTTTATACGCTGTTGAATTTGATTTGCTAGTATCTTGTTGAGAATTTTTGCATCAATATTCATCAGGGATATTGGCCTGTACTTCTTTTCTTTTTTTGCTGGGTCTCTGTGTGGTTTGGGAGCCAAAGTAATGCTGGTTACATAAAATGAGTCTGGAAGCTTTCCTTCCCTTTCTATTTTTTGGAACAGCTTGAGAAGGATAGGTATTATCTCTGCTTTAAATTCTGGGGAGTCTGGTAGAATTCCCCAGGGAAGCTATCTGGTCCTGGACTCTTATTTGTTGGGAGATTTTTGATAACTGGTTGAATTTCTTTGCTGGTTATGGGTCTGTTCAACTTTTCTATTTCTTCCTGTTTGAGTTTTGGAAGTGTGTGGGTGCTTAGGAATTTGTCCATTTCTTCCAGGTTGTCCAGTTTGTTGGCATATAATTTTTCATAGTATTCCCTGATAATTGCTTGTATTTCTGAGGGATTGGTTGTAATAACTCCATTTTCATTCATAATGTTATCTATCTGGGTCCTCTCCCTTTTCTTTTTGAGAAGCCTGGCTAGAGGTTTATCAATTTTGTTTATGTTTTTCAAAAAACCAACTCTTGGTTTCATTGATCTGCTCCTCAGTTTTGTAAGATTATATTGTTTATTTCTTCTCTGATCTTTATTATTTCTCTTCTTCTGCTGGGTTTGGGGTGTCTTTGCTGTTCTGCTTCTATTTCCTTTAGGTTGGCTGTTAGATTTTGTATTTGGGATTTTTCTTGTTTCTTAAGATAGGCCTGGATTGCAATGTATTTTCCTCTCAGGACTGCCTTCGCTGCATCCCAAAGCGTTTGGATTGTTGTATTTTCATTTCCGTTTGTTTCCATATATTGTTTAATTTCTTCTCTAATTGCCTGGTTGACCCATTCATTCTTTAGTAGGGTGTTCTTTAACTTCCATGCTTTTGGAGGTTTTCCAGACTTTTTCCTGTAGTTGATTTCAAGCTTCATAGCATTGTGGTCCAAAAGTATGCATGGTATGATCTCAATTCTTTAATACTTATGAAGGGCTGTTTTGTGACCCAGTATATGATCTATCTTGGAGAATGTTCCATGTGCACTCGAGAAGAAAGTATATTCTGTTGCTCTGGGATGCAGATTTCTAAATATATCCGTCAAGTCCATCTGATCCAATGTATCATTCAGGGACCTTATTTCTTTATTGATCCTGTGTCTAGATGATCTATCCATTATTGTAAGTGGAGTAGTAAAGTCCCCTGCAATTACCACATTCTTATCAATAAGGTTGCTTATGTTTGTGAATAATTATTTCATAAATTTGGGGCTCCTGTATTCTGCACATAGACATTTATAATGGTTAGCTCTTCCTGATGGATAGTCCCTGTAATTATTATATAATGCCTTTCTTCATCTCTTGTTACAGCCTTTAATTTAAAGTCTAGTTTGTCTGACATAAGTATGGCTACTCCAGCTTTCTTTTGACTTCCATTAGCATGATAGATAGTTCTCCATCCTGTCACTTTAAATCTGAAGGTGTCCTCAGGTCTAATATGAGTCTCTTGTAGACAGCAAATAGATGGGTCTTGTTTTTTTTATCCATTCTGATACCCTATGTCCTTTGGTTGGAGCATTTAGTCCATTTACATTCAGTGTTATTATTGAAAGATACGTGTTTAGAGTCATTGTCATGTCTGTAGGTTTCATGCGTGTAGTGATGTGTCTGGTACTTTGTGGTCCTTGCAACATTTCATTCACAGAATCCCCCTTAGGATCTCCTGTAGGGCTGGTTTAGTGGTGATGAATTCCTTCAGTTTTTGTTTGTTTGGGAAGACCTTTATCTCTCCTTCTATTCTGACTGCTGGGTAAAGGATTCTCGACTGCATATTTTTTCTGTTGATCACATTGAAGATTTCCTGCCATTGCTTTCTGGCCTGCCAAGTTTCAGTAGCTAGGTCTGCCACTAGTCTTATGGGTCTCTCTTTGTAGGTTAGACCTATTTATCCCTAGATGCTTTCAGAATTTTCTCTTTATCCTTGTATTTTGCCAGTTTCACTATGATATGTCGTGCAGAAGATCAATTCAAGTTACGTCTGAAGGGACTTCTCTGTGCCTCTTGGATTTCAATGCCTTTTTCCTTCCCCAGTTCAGGGA
>NW_024412400.1:21199448-21247076 GCF_014898765.1 Herpailurus yagouaroundi
TGGATTTCAATGCCTTTTTCCTTCCCCAGTTCAGGGAAGTTCTCAGCTATAATTTCTTCAAGTACCCTTTCAGTCCCTTTCTCTTCTTCTGAAATTCCTATGACACGGATATTGTTCTATTTGATTGCATCACTTAGTTCTCTATTTCTTCCCTCATACTCCTGTATATTTTTATCTCTCTTTTCCTCAACTTCCTCTTTTTCCATAATTTTATCTTCTAATTCACCTATTCTCTCCTCTGTCTCTTCAATCCGAGCTGTGGTCGCCTCCATTCTATTTTGCACCTCATTTATAGCATTTTTTAGCTCCTCCTGTTTCTTAGTCCCTTGATCTCTGTAGCAATAGATTCTCTTCCTGTCCTCTATACTTTTTTTCAAGCCCAGTAATTAATTTTATGACTATTATTCTATATTCTTGCTCCATTATATTGCTTAAATCATTTTTGATCAATTCGTTACCTGTCGCTACTTCCTAGAGTTTCTTTTGAGGAGAATTCTTCCATTTCGTCATTTTGGATAGTCCCTGGGGTGGCTCCCAACTGCAGGGCACTTCCCCTGTACTGTCCGAATAACTTGTGTTGGTGGGCGGGGCCACAGCCAGACCCGATGTCTGCCCCCAGCCCACTGCTGGGGCCACAGTCAGACTGGTTTGTACCTTATCTTCCCCTCTCCCAGGGGCAGGACTCACTGTAGTGGTATGGCCCCTGTCTGGACTATTTGCACACTGCCATGCTTGTGGTGCTGCTTGGATGGGATCTGGTGTATTAGCCTGGGTGGATCCACAAGGTGTACAGGGGCGGGAGGGGCAGGCTCAGCTCGTTTTGCCATCAGTGGTCTCCTGCGGGAGGTGCCCTGCAGCACCGGGAGGGAGGCCGACCAGTTGGAGGGATGGATCTACAGGAGCACAGCGTTGGACATTTGCCCAGTGCAAGCAAGTTCCCTGATGGGAACTGGTTCCCTTTGGGATTTCAGCTGGGGGATGGTGAGGGAGATGGCGCTGGCGAGCGCCTTTGTTCCCCGACGACCTGACCTCTGTCTTCCAGGGCTGAACAACTCTCCCTCCCGGTGTCCTCTTGCCCTCCCAGCTCTCTGAGAGCAGAGCTGTTCACTTTTAACACTCCAGGTATTAAGTCCCGTTGGCTGTCAGAACTCACCGTGTCCAGCCCCTCTGCTTTTGCAAGCCAGACTCAGGGGCTCTGCCTTGCTGGGTGGGCTGGCTGCCCCTCCACCGCCCTGGCTCCCTCCCGCCAGTCCGTGCAGCGCATACCGCCTCTCCGCTCTTCCTACCCTCTTCCATGGACCTCTCGTCTACGCTTGGCTCTGGAGAGTCTGTTCTGCTAGTCTTCTGGAAGTATTCTGGGTTATTTAGGCAGGTGTGGGTGGAATCTAAGTGATCAGCAGGATGAGGTGAGCCCAGCGTCTTCGTAAGCTGCCATCTTCTGAGAAGTGTCTATATACTTTTTGAAAGTATCTCTTTCAAGTAAAGTTTTTTAGTGGTTGTTCTGGGCATCACATTATAGATACATAATTTATTACAGTCTATGGGTATTGTCATTCCACCATCTGTATGAAGAATAGAAACTTTACCTCCCTTTATGTTCTCTTACCTTCCCTATTTACAATATACTTTCCTTAAATATTTCTTCCATATACATTTAGAATCACTACGTGCAAGGATACTTTTATTATTTTTTACTTTAAAGGAGAACATCATTAGAAAATAGGAGAAAGAAAAACTGTTGCATTACCAACATTTTTGCTTAGTGTATACTTTATCTTTTTTTATGTTCCAAGCAAGTTTCCTTATTTTTTTTTAAACTCTGTTTAGGAAATTCTTCTAGCCATTCTTCACTTGTTCTTGGCCAAAAGGCCAAGAAGCAATCTTCTAGCCATTCTTTTAAGATAGACCTGCCAACAATAAATTCTCTTCATTTTCCTTTGTCTCAAATGTTATGATTTCCTTTTCATTATTGAAGAGTAATTTCTCTGGATATGGGATTGTATTAATAGTTTCCTTATTCAAGTACTTGAAAAATCTCGTGCTGCTTCCTTCTGGCCTTCATGATTTCTGACAAAAAGCTACTCTTATTCAAATAATTTTTTGCATCTAGGTAAGGTGTTTTTTATCTTGCTGCTTTCAAGAATTTTTTGTTTTTAGTTCTCCTAAGTTTGACTATGATTTATTTGTGTGTGGAATTCTTTGGGTTGATACTGTTTGGAGTTTACTAAGATTCCTGAATCTGTAGTTTCATACCTTTTACCAAACTTAGGAAGTCATCATTTATTTCTCCAAGTACTTTTTCCTCTTTCTCTTCTACTTGCTAAACTTTAATGACATGAATGTTAGACTTTTGTTATAGCCTCACAGTGCCCTGATTGTTCATTTTTGGTTTTTACCTTATTTTGTCTTTGTTGTTCAGGTTGGTTTTTTTTATGTTGTTATAATTCTTCTTTCTTTCTGTTCCTCCATTTAGTCATCCATTGCTATTTTTATCTTGGTTCTTGTATTTTTCAGTCTTAAAATTTCTGTTTGGTTCTTCTTTATATTTTCCCTTTCTTTGCTGAAGCTTTCTATTTATTTGTTGCAAGTGTTTGAAAATTATCAACTAAGAATTTTTACAATGACTACACTAAAATTTTGGCACTAATTTTAACATTTCTGTTATCTTGTTATTGGCATCTATTACCTGTCATTTTCTCAATCAGTTTGAGATATTCTTAGTTCTTGGTATGATGAAGTATTTTTTGTTTGTTTATTAAAAGCTGGACATTTTGAATGTTAAGCTTCAATTTTAGCCTGTTTCCTCTGACACAGTATAGAAGGGGTTGGAAGGAGTGTGCCACCTTGTCACTGCCAGATGAGAATTCATGTTAAGTTTCCCAACTCAACTTCCATTCACGCTCTGGTAGACAAGAGGTTTAGTCATTACTGAATGGGTGTTCATGTCTCCTACTAAGTCTCCATTAACACCTTTCTGGTTGGGAAAAGTAGGAGCGTCTTGTTATTCTTCCCTATGAGGCCTCTACTGACATCATGGAAAAAAATTGGTTATCACTGGTGGTGAATATCCTGATTCTCCATTAGATCTATACAGACACCACCCAAGCTGGGGTTGTAAGTTGTGCTTTACTATTGCCAGATATATTTGGAAATCCAAGTTTTTCTACATGGTCTTTAACTCCACAAGGGGAGGTTATCACCTAGTGGTGATGAAATTCTTGGCTTTTTAGTTTTGCCTCTCTGGAAATCATTCTGGCAAAGGTGGAAGTGTAGACTACCCACTCAATCTTATCTTAAGTGGTTGGGGGTGAGGGTCACAATCTTTTTCTGTGGTATTTGGATTAGGTAGAGAGGTATTGTCTAAAGTTTCTGTCTTCCCACATTGTCCTTTTTCTGGTTCTTTGGATAGTAAAATCCAACTTTTATTGGGGATATTTTATTCATTGGCTTTTCTGGGTTGTCATCTTCTTTAGTTCCAAGTCTGGAATATATTAAGCAAAAAGAAAACTCAGAAAACACAATATCTTATCCATCTTTGTGCCTCAAGACCCCTAACCAATCCACTTTCTTCTACCTTAGTTTCTCATATATATAATATTCAAGATCTTTAGTTGTACCTAGTGGGAGGAATAGAGAAAAGTATATTTATTGCATCTTTTCAAATTTTGTTACTCTTCCCCATGCAGCCCAGCAAGGAGAGAAGTACCTTGAGGCTATATGTCTTGGCCTCGACTCTGCTGATGGTCAAGTGTGGGTACTTCCACATGAAGACTCAAGGGCAGATGTGAAATTTAAGGCATCTCCAGTTTCTTCCTAGCTTCTAGCTTATGCATTTTGCCACCTTCTAAAATGAGATGCTCAAGACACTTGATTAGAGGGGCACAGAGAAATACAGGTATATAAAGTCTGTTTCTTGACAACGTGCATCAGTTGGAGGGAGTTATTTAGTTTTTTCTCCTGCAGGACTTCTAATTATCATGAGGAACCACAAATTACCATAAATCATTTGAGATACAAGGTCAGCCAGCCCATCCACCTGCACTGTGGGAGGCCTGATTTTATTAGTACTAACCATGCTTGATAGATGGATGTCAAGGCTGTCTTGAATTCCTTTCACAGAAGAATCTGCGTAACATTACTTAGCATGTTACTCATTTATTCTGGCTGAGTTGTCACTGGATTTGACTTTCAGTGAAGCCAGCTAATAGAGACAATAGTAAAAAAAGTAAAAACCAAAACCCAAGCAACAACAACAAAACCCCCCAAAAAACAAACAAGAAGGCGGCATAGAGTCTGTCATTCAAAGGGGACTTGAGGGGAAAAAATAGTCCCCTATTTATTTTCCTAAAGGTGGGAAAGGAATGAATAGAACATACTAGGTCACACTCATTCTACACTTCAGTATCCTCATTCATTAGCATTCTCTAATTTGCAATCATAGTGTTTACCCTCCTTACCTCTAAGGGTCTCTGCGAGGCTAAAATGAGGTATAATATCACTCCTCCAATGATAAGTGAGTACGAATCCCTAATTATTGGCAAATTTGCATAGTCAATGCCTCCTCTGTGTTCTTTTTGCTTTCTTATATTCTCCTTACAGTTCCATTCAGGATTTAAGAAGGAAGTGGAGAAGGAAATTCCAGGATCCATGAGGTATAATGAAATAGGTCTTGTGATGCCAATTGTATTTTTTCACCATAAGCCTTGCTGGCATGAGGAGCAGAAGAAGATGGGAAGATGTAACGGAAAGAAGAAAGAGGTTAAGTCAGGAACTTGCATCTACTCATGAAATATGTTAGTCCCTCAGTATACCCCAGGCACTAAGCCAGACAGTGGAATTAAAAGTACATGTGACCCAGTCCTCCACTGGATTCCCATGTAGAGGGATAGACAATGAAACCAATAATAATCATACAATGTCAATATTGTCAAGGACAATGATTTATGCAACTGTCTTTAAATACCTTTAAATACCTAGCATTCTTAACTCTGCATATATGTTCAGGGAAGCAAATTTTCACTGAGATGATCATATTCGAGCTAAGTCTTATAAAGGATAAGGAGCTAAGAAAAGAGGGATAAGCGAACACTGGAGAAAAGTTCGCTGCAGCAACAATTTGAAGTGACAATAGAAGGGCTACAATTTACCAGCAAGGAAATTGTTAAAAAAATAATAAAGTACCAAAAAAAAAA
This sequence comes from Herpailurus yagouaroundi, assembly GCF_014898765.1. Taxonomy (NCBI): domain Eukaryota; kingdom Metazoa; phylum Chordata; class Mammalia; order Carnivora; family Felidae; genus Herpailurus; species Herpailurus yagouaroundi. The sequence goes on from NW_024412400.1 coordinate 21,204,641, forward strand.
AAAACCAAAAAACAAAAAAACAGATACAGCAAATGCAATTTGAAAGCAAGGTAAAGTTGAATGCATTTCAGGTTAGCATAAAAAAATTTAGTCTTCAGCAGTTTCTTTTTAAGTTAGCAACATTTTATTTTGGAACAAGAATTCCCCCAACTTGCCTCTGTTCTTAAAACATCAGAAGCTTCGTGTCTGAGAAAGGAGAATAAAACCCTCTTTTTCTCTTAATTCCTTCACATATATAGGCCATATGAGGCACTTGATGCCCTGGTGACTCACTCACCTATTCTCTTATTGAATTTGATAGGCCACAAGCTCTGGAATTCTCTTAAGGGTATAAAAAAAGAGGACATGAAAAGATCAAGAAGCTATTGTTGAAAGTAGATGGCATCGAAGAAGTGGCATTTATTTTTGCATTTTACATGTTTAAATACACTAGGATCTTTGTCCAAAATCTCTAATCACAAATTCAAGGGCCACTTCTGTATACACAAGGTGTATTTATTTTGTCCACATAGCTTTTTAAAAATCTTGAAATTCATGAATAGACACTTCTCTAAAGAAGATATCCGGATGGCCAACAGGCACATGAAAAGATGCTCAACGTTGCTCCTCATCAGGAAATACAAATCAAAACCACACTCAGATATCACCTCACGCCATTCAGAGTGGCCAAAATGAACAAATCAGGAGACTATAGATGCTGGGGAGGATGTGGAGAAACCAGAACCCTCTTGCACTGTTGGTGGGAATGCAAACTGGTGCAGCCCCTCTGTAAAACAGTGTGGAGGTTCCTCAGAAAATTAAAAATAGACCTACCCTATGACCCAGCAATAGCACTGCTAGGAATTTACCCAAGGGATACAGGAGTACTGATGCATAGGGGCACCTGTACCCCAATGTTTATAGCAGCACTCTCAACAATAGCCAAATTATGGAAAGAGCCTAAATGTCCATCAACTGATGAATGGATAAAGAAATTGTGGTTTATATACACAATGGAGTACTATGTGGCAATGAGAAAGCATGAAATATGGCTCTTTGTAGCAACATGGATGGAACTGGAGAGTGCGATGCTAAGTGAAATAAGCCATACAGAGAAAGACAGATACCATATGGTTTTACTCTTATGTGGCTCCTGTGAAACTTAACAGAAACCCATGGGGGAGGGGAAGGAAAAAAAAAAAGAGGTTAGAGTGGAAGAGAGCCAAAGCATAAAAGACTCTTAAAAACTGAGAACAAACTGAGGGTTGATGGGGGGTGGGAGGGAGAGGAGGGTGGGTGATGGGTATTGAGGAGGGCACCTTTTGGGATGAGCATTGGGTGTTGTATGGAAACCAATTTGACAATAAACTTCATATATTGAAAAAAATAAAAATAAAAAATAAAAATCTTGAAATTTACTTATATGTATTAGTTGAATTAATTGCTTCTCTGTAAAAATCACAACACCTGGCTGTCTAGACCCAAATTGCTGCATAACAAGTGAACAGACAGTGAGGAACTACCATCTCCTGTAGATAAAGCCTGCGCTCTTCAGTTTACCATGTCTCCATTCTACTCTGTTTCCTTATACCTGGCCAGATTCACTCAATTTGTTTTTTCAATGCAGTAGACTTAGAATTTATGAATCCATATATAAATAAAGCAATTTAAAATGTATCTCACTTGGTTTTAATGATGTGCCCTATCTTCAGTTTTCACAAATGCAAAACCAAAGACATGGATTTGGATACAGGTAGTTTATTTGGAAGGTGAGCCCAAGAAGCTATATTGGAGAGGGAGCAGGGAAGGGAAGATTGCCAAGAAAGAGAGGGTAAATTGGCAACTTTCTGCATGAAATATATGTGACTTTCTGAAACATAATTTAGAATGTCTCAGGGAGGCAAGAAAACTGGAGCATTCATCCACTACATTAATGCTTTCATTGGCTGACAGTCATACTTGGGAGATATTAACTCTCCTATATGTCCAGCTTCTACCAGGTTGCTTGAGCATAGGAGGAGTGCTTGTATTCGGGAGTCGTTGTAAGTGCTCATGAGAAGTTTCCACTATAGTTGCAGACAGCCTCAAATTGGTCCAAGTAATACGGATGAGGCAACAATAGTTCTTGCTAGATAGTGATACATCCGAAATGGAATGTTAGTCCAGGTCCCTCAAGAGGCAGACAAGAAGATGGAAATAAGCATGCAGGAATTTTATTAGGGGAAATACCTATGAAAGAAAATGAGAAAGACTGGGAAAGCCATGAGAACTCAATGCAGGTCTGTCGTTAAATGAGGGAGACAGGACTCAGAGATAAGGCAGAAGTGACTCATATGGCCAAGGGGCTTAAGAAAAGGTTTGGCAAAGCCATGGTGAAGTATGTGAGTCAAAGTCTGTCCTTAGAGGCATTTCAAGTCTTCCAGGAATAGGCTTGCCTTAGCATCCCTGCCATCTTGCCACTGGCTGGGTGTCATCCTAAGAGGTATGTCCTCTGCTCAAATATGATGATTCTGGAGCATGGCTGCTGATTAACTGCCATCCTTGTAGTCAAAGGTCTTCTAAGTGCATAGTGGTGGCCACCGCAAATAGAAATAGATATATAGCATGGCATACAACATCCAATAATGTGCAAGCGTCAGGCCATGCTGGCCTGTGTATCTCCTTCAATTCTTGTTCGGTGACTCCTTGGCAACATGAAATTGGCCATGATGGGAATCTTTGCAACACAGACACTGACAAATGCTGCAAATCATGACTTTTTCTCCACTCCAGAGACTGTTGTTGAACATGTACCAGTGCCCCACGAAAAACATCTCTACAAATGTGTCACAATGTAATAGAATAAAACCCTCTGAATATTCTTCCATTTTCAACCTTACTGAGATTGCACTTCTTTAGAATGATTCCATATTGTTTCCTCTGAAATAATGTCACTCACTTATTTTTACCACCCAAAGAGACTTCGTTCCTTTATCTGTCACACAAGAATGCCATACAAGTGCTCTTTCAAAAAAGAAACACATGGTATTTTTATATCAGTGTTTTATTGTCTCTCTAGTCTGAAGACTCAAGAAAAAAATTACATTGAAAAGCAAAATTGGGGCCCGGGTAGCTCAGTCAGTTAAGCTCTTACTCTCAATTTCGGCTCAGGTCATGATCTCACAGTTGTGAGACTGAGCCCGCATCCAGTTCTGTGCTGAGCATGGAGTCTGCTTAGGATTCTCTCTCTCTCCCTCTCTCTCTCTCTGCCTCTCCCCTCCTGATGCTCAGTCTCTCTCTCTCTCTCTCTCTCTCAAAATCAATAAATCATCATTAAAAAAAGAAAAACAAAATTGTATTGTTATTACAATATTATATGTGGCATTAAAAATAAGAACACCTTGGGGCGCCTGGGTGGCGCAGTCGGTTAAGCGTCCGACTTCAGCCAGGTCACGATCTCGCGGTCCGTGAGTTCGAGCCCCGCGTCGGGCTCTGGGCTGATGGCTCAGAGCCTGGAGCCTGTTTCCGATTCTGTGTGTCTCTCTCTCTCTCTCTCTGCCCCTCCCCCGTTCATGCTCTGTCTCTCTCTGTCCCAAAAATAAACGTTGAAAAAAAAAAAATAAAATAAATAAATAAATAAATAAAAAAATAAGAACACCTTTTTTTGGTGAACATACCATCTCTAGATGCAATAATAGAGTTAAAGTTTAACCATCAATGAATGAAATAAGGTACACTCAACCTAGCAAAAGGGTGAGAGTCAATTCAGATGCCTGAATTCTAATATCATGTGTGTTACTCGCTCTTGAATTTCAGGGCACTGAATCGGTCTCCCTTCTATAGCCTAATTCAACAAATGAATAGGTAGTATTGCCCCCTACTTACTGCAGAGAGAGACATATATATCGTAGAATAACACCATTAAAGCAATTTAGGTTTCTGAGAAGAAAGGTCCTTTATAAATAGGAAGCATTATTATTCATATTCAGGAATCTTAACAACTCCCACAGCTTCCCTTATGATTATCTGCCATTTCCAATAAGTAACACTTCAACATTTGATGTTATCATGCAATCATAATAAAAGAATATTAAACTAGAAAAAAAAAGAAAACCAAACACATGGAAATGTCTATACATTGTATTGTATCATATCATGTAATTTAAAATTCATAAAGTCTACAAGACTGGTATAATTTGAGCCTATTCAAGTATATGCTGTCATTTTGGAATAAACATTGTTTCTCATAAAAATTAGACATTTTTATGAGGGTGTGACATTTTAAATAAATACCCTGCTCAAAAGAGAATAGAAAGTTAATGTTTAGATTAGGTGGTACCCACCTGTCAGGGATGCTGTGCTAAAAGTGGATATAGTCACTCTCTTGAGAGCACTGGGATTTGAATCGTGTATGAGGGGGTAAGAGCAAGGATGGTAAAAATTGATGTGCCTACTAGTGAAAATACGTGTTGGGGACAAAGTGGGATTTTGCTCAAAACCGCATTCTTGAACTGTGCCAGGGATTTCGCTTAAAAAGGTATATAAGAATTGCACATTTGCAGAAGCCTATGTTTATAATCCTAGCCAATAGGTCTATGCGGAAGATAAAAAGACCGCTCAGTCCCCCAAATGACTTCCTATCTTCTCCTCATTAGAGATTCATTATGTTGGATCTTTAAGATTCTTTTTATCTTCCAGTATTGTCTTTTCAATTAAATATATCCTTGAGTTAGAGTCATTCTTTAAGAAAGTCTCAGTAAATATTTTATTGATAAATGAGCACCTTAATTTCTAGTTAAGAATGAAAGACCAGGGCCTTTTTGGTAGCTGCCTAGAGAGAGGGATAGAGTCACAGACGACACATCTTGGGGCAAGGATATGAAAACCAAGGGAGAAAAGAGGTGTGAAATAAAGTAAATAAAATAGAGTAGGGAAATGTACAGCCTGGTCCTGTGTTTCTCAAATTATGCCATTCAAGCAGTTTTGCTGATTTCTGGGTTAATAAAGTTCCTTTATATATAATGGAGGTTCTATCTTCATAGCTATGTGTTGGCTGTTTATTTTTATACACACACATGCACACACACACACACACATGCACACACACGCGCACACACAAATGTGTGTCCTTTGCAATGAGGGACATACAAAATACATTATATATGATGCCTAATTTGGTTTTGTTAACCATTCTATGTAGTATATACAATTCATTATATCTTACAGATGAGATCACAATAGCTCAGATATGTCAAGTCTTTGGCCCCATACAAGATATTTGAATGAAGAACTGTCAGACACGAATACCCTTTACTAACCATTATGCTACAACATCTTCCTCCTAGCAACTTGTTCAAGAGATGGTTTATTAAGAAAAGTTGTTCTGTGATTCAGTATGTTTGGAAAATGTTACGTATTATAAAATCTTGGATGATCAGAAATAACATTAACATATTAAAGGCTAAAGAAATATCATATTTATCTAAAATAAAACACCTTTGTGTAACCTGCCATTTTCAAAGCTGATCAATTTCTGATGGAGCTAATACTCTACAGACCGTAACTGGATATCATGAGCTAGAGAAACATGAGTTAATCCTACATTTCCCTCCCTTCTCTTGACACATTTATAATTTTACTAAAATCCCTTCTTGGGGCACTTGGGTGGCTCAGTTGGTTAAGCATGCGACTCCTGATTTCAGCTCAGGTCATGATTTCACAGCTCATAAGACCCAGCCCTACATCAGACTCTGCTCTGACAGCACTAAGCTTGCTTGGGATTCTCTCTTGCTCTTTCTCTGCCCTTCCCCCACTCAAGCACATGGGTGCACTCTCTCTCTCTCTCTCTCTCTCTCTCTCTCAAAATAAATAAACATTTTTAAAATTAAAAATAAATAAATAAGAAATAAAATCCTTCTTGATTGTTCATGAAGCCTTTAAGTTCAGTATAGAATCCTGAATGGAATTTAGAGAGATGATTCCTTAATGCCAAGTCATTTGTGTGAAACCTGACTAACTGCTGGAATTGTAAATCACTAGTAATTTGCAGGTATGTTTCTCCTAGGGAATAAATTTGGATTTTGGCTCACCAAGTGCATATTATTAGAGGTTTTTTTTTTTTTTCCCTAGTTCTTACTAGATAATAAGCTCCAGGAGGGCAGGGAGTAAGTTTTTCATTCATTATCATATATTGGCAGTATAATTCGTGGGCCATTAAGAGCTACTGAACAGACATTTGTTGAATAAAGATTATCAATGAGGGGCGCCTGGGGTGCCCAGTCGGTTAAGCATCCGACTTTGGCTCAGGTCATGATCTCATGGTTTGGGAGTTCAAGTCCCACATTTGGCTCTGTGCTGACAGCTCAGAGCCTGGAGCCTGCTTCAGATTTTGTGTCTCCCTCTCTTTCTGCCCCTCCCCCCCACTTGTGCTCTCTTAAAAATAAATACACATTAATAATAAAAAAAATATTATCAATGATTAAACAGTAGAAAAGTGACTTAAAACTCAACATATTCTCCACACTAATGTCTGACATTAAAATCCAGGATAAGGGTTGTGCGTGGAATGAGGGTAAGAGGTGGTGACTGGAAGGGACACAAATGGGGCCTTCTGGAATTTTCATAATATTTGTTCCTGATCTTTGTGATGGTTATACGAGTGTGCTCAGTGTTTGAAAATTCATCAACCTGTGCTTCTTCCCGTGTTTACTGTATTTCAATAGTACTAGGGAAATATGCGAGATTTAAAAGTGATCTATGTTTTCATCCATTTCATCAATACCTTCTGAGTATGTCAGAGCTCATAGATACATGGAGATCAAGAATTCACTACTAACTACAGATAGACAGTTGGGTATGGTTAAAATCTCACAGTGGTAACCTTCCCTAGATGGACTTGGCCTAGACCTCCGGACCTTTCTATGATGTTTGGGAGTTTTCAGACTGTAGTTCTGTGAATGCTGGGGCTATAGTAGAGAAGGCAAGTTACATATTTTGTGTTTGGAGTTGTACTCTGTAGTTTACTTGCATCACCTAATTCAGTCCTTCCAATAATTCTACGTTGAATATTATTCTCTCTCTTTTATAGATGGAGAGAGATATTGAGGCCCAACGGGCTAACCTAACTGGTCCAAAGTTGTAGGGCAAGCACAAGATTTGAACTCAGATTCTCTAGTCTTGAAGACCCAGACTTTTCTAAATACCATGCTGCCATGAAACCAGTTCTCCTCTAATGAAAAGGAACTCTCTGTCTTGGATAAAACAGAACAAAAGAAAACAAATCAAAACAAAGAAAAAACCCACAATTCATCAGAAATTAGACTCCAAAACCACCACGGATCTGAGATTTCAATTTACTTTCAACTCCAATGTTCGACATATGTGAATTCCAATGATTTGCCTTTTTTTTTTTTACTGTGTTAAGAATCCTTAATAAAAATATACTTTGTATGTGCTTCTCTTTTTACAAGTACTATTTCTGCACATAAGTGTAAAATATAAATGAAATATCCATAATTATCAGTTAATAAGCATGCGTTCTGCTAAATTTTTTACATATCTAATTGGCTTTATTAAAGTGTTCATGAATCAGACAGCATCCCATCCAGCAAGTGGAAAGGAGGTTCATGTTCTTTTCATTTTTTTAAACTATGTTTAACCTTCCAGATTAGACATACTCACAAAGTTGAATGACACCCTGAATCTCATTCTGTTTACAAATAACATGTGTTAGATTTAAAATTTTATATTTGTTGAGGCGCCTGGGTGGCTAAGTCAGTTAAGTGTCCAACTTCGGCTCAGGTCATGATCTCATGGTTTGCGAGTTTGAGCCCTACGTCGGGCTCTGTGCTGACAACTCAGAGCCTAGAGCCTGCTTTGGATTCTCCGTCTCTCTTCATTCCTCCCCTACTTGCGTGCCCTTTGTCTCTCCCTTTCCCTCCCCCACCTCTCCAAAATAAACAAACATTTTAAAAAATAAATAAAATTGTATATCTGTCCACAAATTCCATCTGTGGTTTGAACGGTACAATAAGTTTGGAAGGGGAGTCAGTTGGATAAAATACAGCTTATTCACATTTGGCTCAATCAGCACATGGAACAATAAGAATAAAAGAAACAATTAAATTGCCTTTTAAATGTATTTTGACAAGGCCTTACAAAAGCAAAAGTTTTATCAGGTAAATTCTGGAAACAACTTTATTTAGGTTGTGCATTTTCTGCTTTAGTAGGGATCAGAAATCAGAATCTTGGAGAGAGTTTTCTTCTTTTACTTTAAAATAAATTGCCATTCAGATGCTGGGTAAAATCATAAAAATTGGGAGAAATCAGTCAACTCCAAAAGGTTCATTTAGTTTCTGACAATATTTCTCACACTTGCAGTGAACTATGCAGAAAGAGACAGGTGATTAGCAAGTGTCATTAATCATGTAGGTAAAAGAGAGTGGGGGTGGGGGGGGCTTTCATTTTCAGTGAGCAGAAACTCAGAGGCTAATGAAGGCAAAAGTCAACGGGTGACGTGTAGTTTACTTATCTCATAGAATAAAGTCTGATTTGGAAAAAAAATATTGTGATTCCAGCAGCATTCTTTTATGATTATTGAAGTCATTTATTCTCCATGGCACACGAATATATCATTTGTCGAAACATATTGGCTTTTTAAAATTTATCTTTTTCTATTTATTTTCACTGTTCAAAGAGAACATGTAGCTTTCTGATCTAAAAGCATATTCAGTGAAAACTGTGGATTATTCTGCCTTCTGAGTGACTCTTCAAAGGTAATTTCCCTGCCACCAAAGGTCAGAACAAAGAGTTACAGTCTTTGTGTAACAGGTGCATAACCTGTTCACGTAAAGGTAAAAGAAAACAGATACTATTCAAACAGAATTCTAGGGTGGCCTTTGACTAGGGGAGATTAGAATACAGAAGTGGAGATAGGTCAGGTAGTTCTTGAAAAATTTTGTAGGGCACTCATCAGCAGAAGAGGCTTGATCTTTCGATCAGTCAGGCTTCAGCCAGGAAATAGAGATCATACACTAAATTGAATAGGGTTAATTTAATAGAAAGAATTATTAAATAACAACAGATTAATGGCAAAGGAATAAAGAGGATGCTAAAGAATTCCAGAATAGGGCATTTTAGAAGCAGCCACTACCTCTAGGGATAAGACAGAGTACCTAAAGAAGGAACACATTAGAAGATGTTCCCTATCCCCTACAAAGGTTGAGATTCAGACTTCGTTGTAAAAAGGTAGCTTTAGCGGCCCTAATGGCAGAGAAATTTGCTGGGATGCTGCCAGATAGGGCTGGAAGGCAGGAAAGTACGAAGTACCGTGCTGGTGAGAACCACTGAAAAGCTGCTTCTAGGGGCACCACTACAATACTCTGGGAAACTACCCTCTGGGCAACCACTGAAATTCATTTGCAGGGGAGTGTAAACAAGTGTTTTGTATGTCCGCCAAGGGCTGCAAGAGCAGGGGAAAGTACACTAGAAGAAAAGAAGTCACTTCCTCCTGTAGTGTTCCTCCAGTGCCATCAACTTACAAAGCTTAATCTTGTTCCAGCTGCAAAGAAGAAATGTTTCCAGGGTCCAGCTATAGTATCACAAAGCAGGGCAACAAAGAGCGGAATTGTTACTGAGAAGAAATACAGCGGTAAGTGGCACAATCATCAAGCATATGTCTGGGTGCACAGGCAAACAAGCACACCCTGTGGACTGCATACAAAAGTATTTCAAGATAATAAAATTATTAAGATTGGAAATTCCAGCTAGATGAGATCACATTGGCTCCAAAACTTTAATCTCATTTCTTTAGCAAACTTTCACTGAGCGAAATATATATTTAGTCCAAGTTATCTGAGCTATAAGAGTAAAAAATCCTTTCCTAAACCAACTTTAGTGTTTCCTTTTTCTACAAATGGTTCCGACATCCACTAAGTTGGACAAGGAATAAACTAGCAATAATTCTTTTTTTTTTTTTAATGTCTATTTATTTTTGAGAGACAGCATGCATGAACGGGATAGGGGCAGAGAGAGAAGGGGTCAGAGGATCCGAATCATGGAGCTCGAACCCATGAACCGTGAGATCATGGCCTGAGCTGAAGTGGGTCACTCAAACAACTGAGCCACCCAGGCGCCCCAAACTAGGAATCAAGTTTGAAAACTCGTTTCAGTCGATCACAATGTTAAGTTGTGGACCCAACAAATACTGTTAATTGGAAGGAATGCACTTTACAAACCTCTCTAGTCAATGATTCTTTTCTGTCTCCACCGAGACAGGACACCACCATCTCTTCCCTAAACGACTCCAATAGTTGTCAGGGGATTTTTGCATCCAAATAGCATCTGACTTCTGTGCATTTTTAAAAAGGAATTTTAAAAATGTGCAATATGTCTCACAAGAGTGTATACAATGGATATACTACCAAGAATAGACATCAAAGTATCCTCCATGCATTAGACCGTTACCAACACCAGTGAAAACCTGAGTCATTTCCCAGTCTTGCCCTCTACCTCTCCCATCAACAGAGTTCCTTTTTCTGAGTGTTGTGCTAATGATTCACTCTTAATAGTTTTCTGCACATATATGCATCTTTGAATAAATTCCCTAGTTGCATTTTTTTAAACTTTACATAAATAGAATAATGGCATCATCCTCTATAACAACCGTTTTTTATTTGTTTGCTGATAAAGTAGCTGCCTATGATTGAGTTTCATTATGGTATTCTCTTTGTGACTATCCCATGCTTTCTATATCCATTTTACTGTGGAACAATTTCTAGGTGTTTTTTCTTCCTCTTGTTATGAACAGCAATGCTACAGATTCTTACACATACCTCCTGGTGTCTCTGTGGAATAGCTTCTTTTTGACAGATGCTGGGCTAGAAATTGAGCAAATTTTCAATCGATAAGATACAGGACTTCCCATTGCTCTACATGCTCGCCGACACTAATTACTCCAGAATTTTTAGCTTTTGCTAATTTTGCGTCTGTGACATGGTCATTTATTGTGGATTTTCCTGTATTGTTCTAATTACCAATGAGGTCACACATCTTTCCAGATATTTAATGGTAACTTGTATTTGTTCTTTTCTAAAGAGCTTGTTCAAGTCTTATGCACATTGAAAGAAATTATTTCCACACGTTCCTACTGATTTGTAGTGATTGTAAATTTTGTCAGTTAATATGTTGCAAATGTCTTCTCCTATTAAATGGGTTTTCTTTATATTCTCTAAATACTGTACTCTAATGAGTAGACATTCATAATTTTATTATCATCAATTTTCTCAATCTTTCTCTTTGTGTCCTTTATGCCTTGTCGTATATTGTTTAGTAAGTCCTATAACATTCAGAGTTGAACAACAATTATCCTATAGTTTATTCTAAAGGTTTAAAAAATTTGCCTTTTTAAGTCTGTCTTTGATTAAGCTGAAATTATTTTTTGCATATAATATTAGGAATATATTTTAATTTTTCTGCCATACAAATAATACAGTGCTTTTCATTTATAACAGCTTTGTAACAAATGTGTTATTAATAATACCATACAATTTCACTTATATGTAGAATTTAAAAAGCAAAAGAAATAAACCAAAACAGAAACAGATGCATAGATAATAGACAGCAATCTGGTAGTTGCCAGGAGAGGGAGGAGAAATAGGGTAAGGCGGTTAAAAGGTGTAAAATTCCAGTTATAAAATAAATAAGACACGGATGCAATGTACAGCATAGAGACTACGGTTAATAATAGTCAAACCATTTTGTATGGTGTTCGACTGTAGCTAGATTTAGTGTGGTGACCACTTTGTTGTGTGTATAAACGTTGAATCACTTTGTTGTATGCCTGAAACTAATACAATATTCTATGTCAACTACACTTCAACTAAAAAAAAAAAAAATTGTTCCGGCACTATGCTTTGAATATTTTAACATTTTCTCACTGATTTTCATTACTAGCCACATCATAAAATAGGTTTCCATGTTTGAATCTGTTTCTGGTTGCTCTCTGTCCCTTTGGTCAATTCTGTGCCAATACCACACTGTTTTAATTACTATTAAAAATCTTACCTGATGATTCTTCTTCATCAGTGTCTTGACTTTTCTTAGCTCTTTTCTATCCCATAAATCTAGAATAAGTTTGTCAAATTCTTTGAAATCTACTAGTGAGAGTTTGCTTTGCAATTTTATCAGATCTATAGATCAATTTGAAAAAAAATTGACAATTTTACTATATTGGGTTTGTCTACTGTAAAACATTACTTTTAAATATCTCAGGAAAACTATGCAAATTTTAGCTAATGGTCTCACATATATTTTGTTACGTTCATTCTTACAAGCTTTCATTTTTCTTATGCCATTGTAAATGACATTTTTGAGTTTCAAATTTACAACAAACCAATACCGTATGTCACAGATAATGGCAGGGATCATATCATGAGTAAGACAAGATAGTAATGAAGAGAAGAAGGAATTGGGCCATGGATAGAATTTGAGATTTCACAGTGTGTAATTAAACACTATGAAGACACAACTTGGTCCAGTGGCTGTCTCTGGTGGTCTATGATTGGGGTGTAGGGGGGCACAAATAATTTTATATATTTAATTTTCCAAATTATTTCAGTATGTATTTTAGTATCATTTTAAGAGAAATCACTCATTTCATCGTTCTCCAGAAAATATTACACTCTGCCTAAACTACCTTTATATATGTGTATGTACACGCATATGTATATATGTGTTTTTATTTTTGTTTTAACTCTGAAACAAGGTTCTCTGATCTCTCTAGTGGATGTGTTCTATTGTCTCACATGTTTTGGTCAGAAGGTGCTTATTCAATTCATGAAAATTCTTCTATGGGTAACGGTAAAACCATTTTATCCTTAGTAGAAATGAAGAATAATCCTTCAATATTAATAAACTATTTCTATATGTCATAAAGCTGTGATAGAGAGGAATCATATATTTCAATACTGCATTTTTCCTTTTTGAGTCAGGAAATCTCAATTCCTATATCTTGTCTTCCTGTGGTTAGTTCAGTACAACAAATACCTCTTGAGGACTTTTTCTGTACCAGGTAGAATGTTACTTGCTGTAGAAAAACACGTAAGTTACGGTCTCTGTCTTAAGTGAGATAAATAGTTTCAACAACAGATGTACGAACAGAGCCCCAGATTGTAAGAAATATAACTTGGTTTCCTGCAAGAAGGAGGGCAGGTGGTCATGGAAATTTCAGAGTCATATTAGCAAATAATTTAATTATGTACATGGTTCTTTACGCATTAATTCAGATTCAAGTTCTTAATAACTTTCATATCCTAAAGATGTGAGTACAGTCCTGTTGCTGCCTTTCACACTTATGAGTTGTTGCAGCAAGATGACTAATGAAAAGAGACTCCGTATCTGCCTCCGTCTAGTTTGGAAGGTACACAATATATATTTGGAACAATGGCTGAGTTAGTGCTATATAATATTATTACAGGTCAGTCACTGTGGAATTGTGGTCTCAGAATTATTTTGTCAAGTTATCTCTCATTCTTTTTAATACTCTAAAGGCAGGGCAGAATGATCGAATGTTCTTTGACTGAATGAGAGAAAAAATGCACCCTGAACATGTGAAAAAATTTACTGTGATGAAAATAAACATATTTAAATTTGAAGTGAACTATTAAAAGAACAAATAGAATTATAACAGATCGGCACTGCATGGAGGTCAGGGAAATGGGGAGTGTACATACATTTTATTTATGTCCAGAAATGAGAGAACCAACTACTTAACATGCTCTACGTCACTCGGGGGTCTTTTACTTCTCACCAAAAGCTGCAGTGGAGCATTATTTCTAAAGGAGCCATGCTAATAATTAGAAACATTACAAAGCATGCCAAGGTTATGTTCTTAGCAGGTAAAAAAAAACATCGAGATTCAAACCCAGGACTGTCTAGTCCCCCAAGGATGTGCTCTCTCTTACAGCCTGCAATACTTCCCAGTTATCAGAACTGTGAAATAAAAGCATCACGGGAACCATACAGAGTGGGGTTGGCACACGGTGAGTGCTTAACAAACGCTAAATGTTGTCTGTTTCTGTTTTTATATTTTGCTACCATGTAATTAGAATCTTCTAGGGAAAAATAACCAACAGTCAGAGGGATCACCATCGCTACTTGGTTTGTATAGCCAGCATTTCTCACAGTGTGCTGTGTACCTGAAGCACTGGAATCATCTCGGAATTTTCTTACAATGTACATTCTGATAATGAAGGTTTAGAGAGGACCCCAAGATACTACATTTCTAATAAGGCTTACAGATGATGCTGATGTTGCTGGTTCAAGGACCGCACTTTGGGCAGCAAAAGTTTACAAATCTGTCTCTGAGTCACCTGGTACATTTATTTAAAATGTACTGTCCCATAGTTACTGTCCCATAGTTACTTACTTAGAATACTTGAACGTAAGCCTTGGGAATATGAATTTTCCACACATCTCCTGGCACTTTTGCACACTAAAATTTAAGAACTATTTGTGTGTTCTGGGGTGCCTGGTGGCTCAGTCGGTTGAGTGTCCAATTCTTGATTTTGTCTCAGGTCACGACCTCATGGTTTGTGGGTTCGGGCCCTATGTTGGCTTTGCACTGGCAATGCAGATCCTGATTGGACTTTTCCCTGCTCCCTCATATTTTACCCTTTTCCTTCAGGGAGATAATTTCACAAAGAGATGAATCTGGATGAACAGTTATTCCAGATTTCTTCCCTGAGGTGAGTCTTCAGCCTAGAGTTTCTAGTGTGTGTGTGTGCGTGCATGTGTGTGTGTGTGTGTGTGTGTGTTACATTTCGGGATTAGGCTGATGAACCAGCCACCCATATTTAGAGGGCAATGGCCGTGTGGCTGTCCCTGAGCGTCACAAAGGAAATACAAACCAGGATATCTAAGAAGGTCAAGAGAAACATACAAACCCAGAGAACCTCAGACAAAAGTCGCAGAAAGGACAGAATATAGAAGGATGTTCATGAGTGCTAAGAGGTTGGTTTTGTGTATCAAAACAGGATTCTTGGAGAAACTATCTTAAACAGCAGTCTGACAATGTTTAATTCATCTAATACTTACTGGAAGATATTACATGTGTCATGTGCTGGAGAAAAGGATATAATCCTTTTCCTCATGGTAATTGAAATCTAGCAGAAGAAGATAGCTTAATAAGGAGAGGTTAAACCTGAGTTCCTGGTGGGAAGAAAGTCAAAGAGCAAAGTAACTTTTCCGGTCATTTTTTTAATTCAGTGAGAAAAACCTATGTTCACAAAGGTTTTTAATAATCTAAAATAACTGGAAAAATCCAAATATCCATCAACAGATGAATGAATAAAGAAATTGTGCTATATTCACACAATGGACCACTCCTCAGCCATAAATAAAATGAACAAATGATGTATGTAAAACATGAGTGTATCTCAAAAGCATTAAGAGAAAGAAGTCAGATATAAAACAATGTACATTCTGACTCAACCTACATAAAATTCAGTAGAAGGTAAAACTAATAATTATTAGCTAATATTAACACTGACGTTGACAGTAATAAGGATTTCCACACCATGAATACCTACATTAGAAAGATTATTACATAATAATGTAAAACATATACACACATCTATATACCATGGTACATAGGTATATGTGTATGTATACATCAATATATACATATTGTTCAGGAAAAGGCAGGTAGGGTTTATCTTGCAGAAGATCAAACAATTTATACGTGGAGATATTAATATAGCCAATATAGAATGGTGGGGTTAATTTATCAGTTTGTGAAGAAATTGAAAGGCCATGTCATGGAATTTTCGTTTGATTTGAGAGGCAGTTGAAACTATTATTTCAGAGAAGTAGATTAAGGCAATAGTGTCTAAGGAGTATGGTTCTGATTGTGTAAGGTATTTTTCTTATTGTTCTTATAGAGTGAGACCTGGTGTGTTACAGACAGGAGGATGATTGATGTCAAGGAAGGACCTACAAGGAAAAGAAGGCACTTAACAAAAATATCTGAAATTAAAAGTGCTTCCCTTTTAGTGTAGGTCTGAAAAAGCAGCTACTTTTCTGTGAAATGTACTGGGTCAGAAATGGCAGGAGTTGATAGTAAAAAAGACATGAAACACCCAAAAGGAGGGAGGAGGCCAACTTTCTTGTCAGAAGGGGGTTTTGTCAACAATGGAAATGTTTAAAAGGAACAGCACTTTGGCAGAGAGGAAAAGGAAGTCAATATGGAAAATGTTTTGTTTTATGTTATAAAAAGACACAGAAGTGCAACCTCCAGGTGCAGAGGCATTGAGGTTCAGACAGAAAAGAAGTGCAGGAAGTGTAGGTCTGCTGGGCTGCATTTCAGCCAGATTTGTGTTTGATGAATTCTCCAAATCTCACCTAAGGGAAGGAAAATGGAATAAACCGTGAAAGGCAACCATAGAGCTTCTAATGGGATTTAGCGTAATTTTAATTGTGCATTATCACAATACTCCCATAGGGGGACTTCTCTCTGGAATATTCCAGGTCAGGGAATCTCCATCGAAAGGACACAGGATTTGGAGTCAGATCGTCCTTGGGGTAAAGCCAAGCTTGAGTAATTGCTTAACTTCTTTTAACTTCGATTTCCTCATAGACAAAATGGGATAACAGCATCCTCATAAGACTTGTGTTGAAGATTAAACGAGGTGATGATGGGTGTGAGGTGCCAGGTTGGGTATCTCCTACATAATTTTCTCTCAAATATTGATCGTTACAAGTCAATATGATAGAGGATGTGAATGTCCTTTTAGTTTCAACACGTCTGTTATCCCCAGTATGTAAAATAGCACACCCCATTCTTCTCTCCTTCAGTCGAATGTCGGCGTCCCCTCCTTTCAGCTGTATATATTCCCATTCTGAAACTTATTATTTTCAAAAAGTGCCAAGTTAATTGGCAGTAGTGATGCATGGTAAGATAGCATTCACTGCAATTTGTTAAAAGATCCATGAAATGTAATCAACGGCCATCAAGTGATTCTTTCGTTTTTAATGAAAGAGCTAGATGTGTAATGCAGTGTTTTTCTTTCTTGGCCTTTGCCTGAAAATTTGCCCTGTTAACATATCATGCCTTGTTGTGACATTACAAGTTTTCTTTGAAAAAATCCCTTTCTCTCTGGAGCACCTGGGTGGCTCCGTTGGTTAAGCTTCTGACTTTGGCTCAGGTCATGAACTTGTGGTTCATGAGTTGGAGTTCCGTGTCGGGCTCTTATGCTGACAACCCAGAGCCTGGAGCCTGATATGTGCCTCCCTCTCTCTGTTCCTCCCCTGCTCACACTCTGTCTCTCTCTCTCTCTCTCAAAATTAAAGATTTAAAAAAAAATTAAAAATCCCTTTCTCTTAAAATGAAAACCAGCCAAGCAAAGTAAAAAGTATAATTTCCATGCACAAAAAGAACAAAAATCTCTGGGATTTATTTGTTTTTAGCTTCCAAACAAAATCCCCTTTGAAATATCTTGATGTATTGTGAATGCAGTAATCCTCAAATTTATATCTGAATCAAATGTCTGTGTTTGCTAATCTCTTCACTGTTTTCAAAAGGTTGTCTTCCTTTCTGCTGAAATAATAAATGGGTAAATAGTCATATGTGAGATGCTTGCATCTTTAATATGCCAACACCTTCTGTCTTAGAGGCATATTGTGCCAGATGGAACATTTCACAAACACTATAACAGACAAATTACATTAGATACCCTGGCCAGCACAGTGACACACAGCACCTTGATATAACTCAATTTTGTCTTTGCCTACATCTCAACCATTGCATTTTAAATCAGCAGTGGGGTAGTATAAACGATCATCGCTGAATAGAATGATAAATCCATCCACTATGTTTATAAAGCATTCAGCTCCTATTAATTTTTTTCATAGCAATATTTATGCTAATAGTCAAACCTCAGAATGGCAAAGCAAGATTGTTTTTCCCACAAAACCATTCTCAAAAGACAGTACCTCTTTCTAAGAGTATTGTAAGGACTATGAGATGAAACAATTAAAATACATTTGAATCCTTGTTTTGGCATTTGCAGCTGAGCAAATGACTTAATGTAAACATTTTTTTAAGTTCTTTTTTTAAAGAAATTAGTAGCTTGAAGGTTGAAGATAAATAATTCCCATTACACAAAATATTATGCCTTTTTGGTATTTAAAGAAGGAATATGCTTTTTTCCCCCAATATGTAAATGGGGAAAGTAAGAGAACACTCAGAAGTAAAATAGCAACTAGAGAGATGGATAGATAGATAGATAGATAGATAGATGGACAAATAGAAAGAGCTCATCTAATCCTGGGAAGTCAAGAATAGAATTTATTTTTCCAGTTTGAGTAATAAAATAGTTTCTTGCATAGTCTAAGTGCTTAATTTAAATAAGTAACTCTGGGGCGGCCTGGGTGGCGCAGTCGGTTAAGCGTCCGACTTCAGCCAGGTCACGATCTCGCGGTCCGTGAGTTCGAGCCCCGCATCAGGCTCTGGGCTGATGGCTCAGAGCCTGGAGCCTGTTTCCGATTCTGTGCCTCCCTTTCTCTCTGCCCCTCCCCCGTTCATGCTCTGTCTCTCTCTCTCCCAAAAATAAATAAACGTTGAAAATAAATAAATAAATAAATAAATAAATAAATAAATAAATAAATAAGTAACTCTAGCTTAAAGGCTTTCGTGTAGGTGTTGTTTTAGACAGGAATTAATATCAGAAGTTGCAAGCATTTAAAGATAGAATTAAACATTCTTAAAAAAATTATTTATGACAAAGATGGAATTTTGACAGCCCCTTTTCTTCACAAAGACCTGTCTGTTCTCTGTTGCCTGCCCTATTAACTTTCAGGGCACTTATCTGGGGGCCTGACTTTGCAGGCCAAGGATTCACAGCAGGCCCTCCCCACTTCCCTTCATAAGGAGCTTTTACACGAAAATGTTTCCATTCTCAAGACAAGGCGATAATTATTTTTCTTCATGATGTGGCTTGCCTTTACAATCTAGTTTATTATGCAATTTAGTAGAAACTAAGGAAAGCTTAGGAAATGCCTCATGAATTCATGGATTAAAATCATTGCCATAATTGGACACTCCTTAATCTCATGAAGGAGACAATGAAATTTATAGCTGCATGACTAAGTGCAGAAATTGACAACTTTTTTCAATTAGTGGTCTAAAATATAATTTCAATGTGCTAGCGATGGTGAGTTAATTAAAACATAAAGCACCGGTAAACCATGTAAATCAGAAATTGCATAAATCATAATAAAAATTCCTAAAATTTTATTCCTTTAAAAAAATAAATTTGTAGTAAGCATATTTGGAAATGTGTGATCAAAGAAAATACGTTATACAAACAAATCTGGTCAGTGAGTTAGCAAAGTATGTTTTTTTAAAAAGTCTTTTGATACATCAGAACTGTTCTTTTTGCTGAATTAACTATTTGAGAAAGAAAAAATATATACATGATTAACTAAAACATTCATTATCATAATTTAATATGACCACCATTTAGAATAAAGAATCTGATTTGATAGTGGATCTCTTTTTTAAATGTTTTCAATTATAAAATTAACATAACACATTTTTAGAAACTACTGAAACAAAAAGGAAATATACCCATAATCTTAACACACCCATAATCTTAATACACATTTCGTTGTAGATTTTTAGTTTTACTTCCTATTCATTTTTTTTTATTATGCTGTCAGCCAGCTTATACAGCAATGTTCTTTTTCTTATTTTCTGTTGTATAGTCAGCATTTTGAGTCTATTAGTCTTTATAATACTCAATTTTAATAGTTGAAGAATATCCCATTCTGTAATTTTAAATCATCCCTTTATTATTGCACATGGGCATTTTCTTATCTGTAGTTTTACTGTAATTTGAATAGAATTGCCACTTTAAAAATGGTTGGAAGAGGTAGAATTGCTAGCTTGAAGCACATGAACTTGAAATTTTTCTTTGGCTATGCTTATTTCTTATTAGACTTTGAACAAAAGATACTTCGTACACAATTTAAAAACATATAAGTGAATGGATATTATCGTGAAGGTGTTCTTTCCATCTAAAAGTATTCCCCCAAAACTTATGAAGACTATGGAATCATGGGGAACTGAACTGGACTGCTCCTACTTACATGTGACCCAAGGCAAACCACTTAACATTTTCTTGGCCCCAGTTTTTCCAAGTGTACAAAAGTACAGTATTGGTATCTACCTCTGGGGTGTTTTGCTTGAGTATTAAACAAGAAAATACACGAAAAGTACTTAATATGACATCAAGCAAATTGTAGGTCTCAGCAGTATTCCTTAATTCCTTAAAAATCAATGCTGGTATTGACAATAATATATACTCAGGCCCTTGCTAAATAAATTCATTAAATAGCATGTCTAAAAAAGTTTAGCTAACAATGCATGATTATTAAATTAATACTAGTAACTAAAACGTCCTGAAAAGTCTCAAATGGGCTGGGCTTTTTCCCCCCCTGGAATTGGCCAGCAGTTTGGGCATCATATAAACTCTCTGGATCAGGTATCTGTACGATTGATTGAATTGGTCAGCTAGTCGATCTGAATTGGCTCTTGAGACAGTATTTATCAAATAGATGTGTCTCTGAGTGACGTGGATGGCTATAGGCATCCACATCTCACACTTCCACAATGACGTGAGGATGTAATGTGTTCCTCTCAAGCTTTAATTTGGCAAGGAATCTCTGCCTCTGAAAGCAAGGATGTGACAGCTGTCTGAGGAGGCACACAATGTAAGGGAGGAATTACACAGCTGCAAAGACGGGGCGCTGCTCTGTCATTACCATCATCATCATTTAATATTTATCAGGGTGTCCACCATGTGCCTTGTGCTTTCCAGGCTGCAGGCATCCCTACGTCTCAGGAGAGAGAAGCAGATGAAAGTCAGCACATGCCAAAGATGAAACAAACACCCACCCTTCATCAGATGTACCTGCAATATTTAGAAAGATGCTACTTATTTCTGAATGCTGAGCTTGTACGTGCTGGTGGGCAACTTCCCAGCCAGCAATAACAGGCCTTCAAAAGGAGAAGAAGCAAAGGTGAGATTGGGGAATCTTTTTAAGCAATGATCCTGATGCAAAAATAAGGTTGAACACGATTTTGAAGGTACGTTCTTCCTCTTTGTCTCTGTTGCCCCAGACGTGAGGTAAAGAAAGTGGATGGGACATCTTGTTTTTCAAGTGTTACATTTAAGATGTTAAATCACTCAGAGAAACCATTCATTTCTGGGAGGTTACTGTAGAGTAATGGTCAACGGTCTGTACCAAAGTGAGGGTTTACATTTTGATATGACAATACTATCAGCAATTTTTAATGGTATACTTTTGCTCGATTTATTAATGTTTTTGACTGTAGGACAAATTAAGGAAAAAATAAAAATATATACAAAGAATATAATAAAAATTAATTCCTTAAATCTACCATGGTTAACATTTTGTGTACTGCATTTCTGTTTAGGCATTTCTCCATTTAGGAAAGACTTGCCTTCTGAAACTTAATTTTCATCATTAAAATCTAAGTAATTTCTCATTAAAAATTTAATTATTTTTATTATTCTTTTAAATAGTTAATTAGCAAGAAATTCTTTATGACAAATAACTAGAAATTCTATTTCCTGGGACAAAAAGTCATGCCCATTTTAAATTTCAATGGATACTAACCAGTCTTTAAAAACACGCATATAGCAAAAGAAGTAAAGACGGAAGAGAATTAGGGGGACTAGAATTTCCCTTGTCCCTCAAACACAGCTATATTGAGGTCAGAACACTTGGAATACCAAGAATACAGGCTGCAGAGTGACAGAAAAATCTCTGCAGGTGGAAAGAGACAGCTTGGTGGGACAGCTGGGTGCATATATGCAAACTGGGAGAGAAAATGGGCGGTGTAGACATGGGGAGGGGTGGCAACGGGGAGGAACCCCTGTGGTGGAGAGACAAAAGGAGGAGAAAGAGAAGCTGTGGAAGTGTGGTACTGTATTTGTTGTTTTTTTTTAATGTAATTTATTGTCAAATTAGTTTCCATACAACACCCAGTGCTCATCCCAAAAGGCGCCCTCCTCAATACCCATCACCCACCCTCCCCTCCCTCCCACCCCCCTTCAACCCTCAGTTTATTCTCAGGATTTAAGAGTCTCTTATGGTTTGCCTGCTTCCCTCTCTGTAACTTTTTCCCCCCTTATCCTCCCCTCTCGTCTTCTGTTGAGTTTCTCAGCACCCACATATAAGTGAAAATGTATGGTATCTGTCTTTCTCTGTCTGACTTATTTCACCTAGCATAACACTCTCCAGTTCCATCCATGTTGCTACAAATGGCCAGATTTCATTCTTTCTCATTGCCAAGTAGTATTCCATCATATATATAATCCACATCTTCTTTATCCATTTGTCAGTTGATGGACATTTAGGCTCTTTCCATAATTTGGCTATTGTTGAAAGTGCTGCTATAAACATTGGGGTACAAGTGTCCCTATGAATCAGCACTCCTATATCCCTTGGGTAAATTCCTAGCAGTGCTATTGCTGGGTCATAGGGTAGATCTATTTTTAATTTTTTGAGGAACCTCCACACTGTTTTCCAGAGCAGGTGAACCATTTTGCATTCCCACCAACAGTGCAAGAGGGTTCTGGTTTCTCCACATCCTCTCCAGCATCTATAGTCCCCTGAGTTGTTCATTTTAGCCACTCTGACTGGCGTGAGGTGATATCTGAGTGTGGTTTTGATTTGTAGTTCCCTGATGAGGAGTGATGTTGAGCATCTTCTCATGTGCCTGTTGGCCATCTGGATGTCTTCTTTAGAGAAGTGTCTATTCATGTCTTCTGCCCATTTCTTCACTGGATTATTTGTTTTTCAGGTGTGGAGTTTGGTGAGTTCTTTATAGATTTATAGATTTTATACTAGCCCTTTGTCCTATATGCCATTTGCAAATATCTTTTCCCATTCCATCGGTTGCCTTTTAGTTTTGTTGATTGTTTCCTTTGCAGTGCAGAAGCTTTTTATCTTCATGATGTCCCAAATAGTTCATTTGTTAAAGAAACCGTCTTTTTTTCCATTGGATATTCTTTCCTGCTTTGTCAAAGATTAGTTGGCCATACATTTGTGGGTCCAATTCTGGAGTCTCTATTCTATTCCATTGGTCTATGTGTCTGTTTTTGTGCCAAAACCATGCTATCTTGATAATTACAGCTTTGTAGTAGAGGCTAAAGTCTGGGACTGTGATGCCTCCTGCTTTGGTCTTGTTCTTCAAAGTTACTTTGGCCATTCGGGGCCTTTCGTGGTTCCATACAAATTTTAGGATTGCTTGCTCTAGCTTTGAGAATAATGCTGGTGCAATTTTGATTGGGACTGCATTGAATGTGTAGATTGCTTTGGGTAATATTGACATTTCAAAAATATTTATTCTTCCAATCCATGGGCACGGAATGTTTTTCCAATTCTTTGTATCTTCTTCAATTTCCTTCATAAGCTTTCTATAGTTTTCAGCATACAGATCTTGTACATCTTTGGTTAGGTTTATTCCTAGGTATTTTATGATTCTTGGTGCAATTGTGAATGGGATCAGTTTGTTTATTTGTCTTTCTGTTGCTTCATTATTAGTGTATAAGAATGCAACTGATTTCTGTACATTAATTTTGTATCCTGCGACTTTGCTGAATTTATGTATCAGTTCTAGCAGACTTTTGGTGGAGTCTATTGGGTTTTCCATCTATTTGTGGTGTACAAGAGAGTCATTTTAGACATGAGGATACCTTCAGATGTATTTGGACAAGAGAAAAACCTCTCCGGACCACAGACTGGGGATGAGAAATACAGAGGGAGCCAGTCGCTACTTTGCAAACAGCCTCAACAGCTAAGGATTGTTTTCAGGGTTGCGAGACTTTGTCCAGACCAAAGCTTTCCAAGTGTGTGCACCAGCTCCAGGGCTAGGTAGTTATCTTGGAGGTGCACAGGGAGAGAATAGGACCCCCTCCCTTGAGTACTGTGTGAAGAGGGTATATTGCCCCCCAAGGACAAAAGACCCTGCAGGTGCCAGCCAAAGGCCCCTTGTCAACTGGGTGGAGTGGTGCTACCCCAGAACTGGATTTGTGTGGTGTGGGATCCTTTAAGACGGTGCATTTTGCATCCCAGCCAAGGGCCTAGGTGGTGAGGGAGACAGTGGAGCAGGGCAAGCTGACCACCTGCACTACTCTGTGAGGACTGCCTGAACAGCTGGTTTGAAACACCAAGTCTGGGGAAGAGAAATTGGAGTGTCACCATTTTCCTCCCCAACACCAACACCAGAAGAGAACAGCGGCCCCCAGTGGAAGTGGGACCCACTTACACCCAACCCTGCCCGTCTGTTCCTGGTAATTTACACTGAGCAAGCCAGATGGCCTCGCCTCCTCCAGACCAGCACAGCCACCGATCCCAGGCACCAACAGACAACTGTCTGAGATTTTGTATGTTTATATTATTTGGTTTTGCTTTTTATTTTCTTCCCTTCTGTTCTCTTTTCCCTTCTGTTTCTTTCTACCCTCCTCTTCCCCCCCAACCTTTGGAATCAGGCTCATAGTTTCTGATTTGATTTTTGATCAATTCTTATTGTATTTCTATATCTGTATCTATATATCTATATCTATATATACACACACTGTGTATATATATATATATATATATATACACACACACATATATACATGTATCTATATATAAATATCTATATATCAATATATAAGTTTATATAGATATCTACATATAAGGCTATTATATCTATTTATCTATATATAAATTTATATATATATGATATATATATATATATATCATATATATATATTTTTTTTCTTTCTCTGTTCTGGTTGTTTGTTTAATCAGGGATTTTTATTCTTTTAACACCTCTTCTGTATCTTTCTTCTTTATTTCTCTCTGTCTCTCTGTCTCTGTCTCTCTCTCTCTCTCTCTCTGGCTTAAGCCTTATAGTTTCTTTGATTCTCTGTCTGGTCTTTTTTTTTCACCCCTTTCATCTTTCTCTTTGTATGGGATAATGTCCCCCCCCCCCCCTTTCTTTTTTTTCCGTGGTTATTTCAATGAACAAATCAAATCACACCTGGTGGAAGATACAAACAATCCACCACTATGAGTAAGGAGGAGATTTTCAGAGGACTGACCAGTGGGAGAGGGCAGCCAAATATGCAAAAAGAGAGTGCATGCAACACACTCCAAAAACACTTCCTGAAGTGCCAGGTCCTGGACAGTGTATGACCCCTTTTTAATATAGTAGTTCTCACAGGTGCAGGATACATAGCAAGCTATTAAAACACATAAAAGACACAAACCAGGCCAAAATGACAAAATGGAAGAATTCTCTTCAAAAGAAATTCCAGGAAGAAAGGACAGCCAGAGAATTGGTCAAAACAGATATAAACAATATATCTGAACAATTTAGAATAACAATCTTAAGACTAATAGCTGGATTTGAAAAAAGCATAGAAGATAGCAGAGACTCTATTGCTGTGGAGATCAAATACCTAAGAAATAGTCACGATGAATTAAGAAATGTTGTAAATAGGTGTAAAATAAACTAGGTGTAGGTGCAGCGACAGCAAGGATGGAAGAAGCAGAGGAAAGAATAGGTGAAATAGAAGATAAAATTATGGAAAATGATGAAGCTGAAAAAGAAAAAAAGAAGGAAAGGAAATTACTAGACCTCGAGGGGAGAATTAGAGACCTAAGTGATTCAATGAAATGAAATAATATCCATATCATAGGCATTCCAGAAAAAGAAGACAGAATGAGCCAGAAGGTTTATTTGAACAAATTATAGCTGAGAGCTTTCCTAATCTGGGGAAGGAAAGAGACATCCAAGTCTAAGAGGCATACAGAACTCCTTTCAAAATCAACAAAAACAGGTAAACACCATGACATATCATAGTGAAACTGGCAAAATACAAAGATCAAGAGAGAATTCTGAGAGCAGCTAGGGACAAACAGGTCTTGACTTACAAAGGTAGACACATAAGGGTAGTAGTAGACCTGTCCACTGAAACTTTACAGGCCAGAAGAGACTGGCAGGAAATATTCAATGTGCTGAATAGGAAAAATATGCAGCCAAGAGTCCTTTATCCCACAAGGGTGTCGTTCAGAATAGAAGGAGAGATAAAGTCTTTCCCAGACAAACTGAAGCTAAAGGAGTTCATGACCACTAAACCAGCCCTGCAGGAGATCCTCTGCTTCCTTCTGCTCTGTGAGTGGAAAGCAGCAAAGACTACAAAGGACCAGAGACATTGCCACAAACACAAAACCTACAGATAACACAGTGAAACTAAGTTCGTATCTTTCAATAATCACTCTGAATGTAAATGAACTAAATGGCCCAATCAAAAGACAGGGTATCAGAATAGATTAAAAACAAAAACAAAAAACAAGATGCATCTACATGCTATCTACAAGAGACTCATTTTAGACCTGTGGATACCTGCAGATTGAAAGTGAAGGGGTGGAGAACCATTTATCATGCTGTTGGATGCTAAAACACACACATATACACTAAGAATCTACTCCTACAAGTAATTTATGAGAATTTCCCTCTGTTTATGCCCTTGCCAAGCCTGGACACTGGCTAAAGTTTGACATTTTATTATTGTTATATTTGGGTTTTTTTTATATAAAAATTGGTTAAAGAATTATTTCATATGTTTATTTGACCATTTTAGATTTTTCTTATGTGAATATATTATTTATTTCACCACTGAAAACTTGGCTATCTTTTTTTCTTTTTCCCCTGACCTGTGTTAGCTCTTTACATTTTCTGGTGTCAAAGCGAAAATTGCACCAGACAAAAATAAACACACAAGGAAGACTTTATTCAAGGCCATTTCAATAGGGTAGAGGCCAGAACTCTGAATGAACTCAACTCTGTGGAATTGAAGGGCAGGGAAGTTCTAAGTATGGGGGTGAGACAGAGAACGCAGGTCATCTGTGTTTACTAACTAGCTTTACCCAGGAGAAAGTAAGCTTTCTCATAGAGCTCTGACAGGAGGGAGACTCATACCTTCCCAAAGAAACTGGAGATACACATGGGGTTCTGTCTCGCTTGAAGATTGCATTTCGAAGAAGTAGCTCCTGGGTCCTTGAGAAAGGTATTCTTGGGTCATAAAGCTGTCAAGAGATGTTTTAAAATTTTTACAGAGAAGATTATAGGAAGATGGCAGAGTAGGAAGCACCAGGCATCTATCTCACCAGCTAGACAATAACTGCACTGGCACAATCTATCTGTGTAACTGCTTCGGAAATTTAGAGCCTACTGATTGCTGACACTTCTAGGGGAAGATATGATTGGTAAATCAAGGTTTATTTTGCTTAATCCCATCTCTTATCACTGCAGCAGCTACCTAGCCCTAGCCCTACTCATGGCACACAGCTATGCACCCACTCCATACACACAGCTTGTGGAGACCAGAATGTACAAAATGCACCCTATTCTCCAAATAGTTGGATCTATCCTTTAATTGCGGGCTGCAGCTTCCAGTTACAAAGGTACAGACAAAAAAAAAGCTGTGGTCATTGTTGCATTTCAGCCATTATTATGACCCGCTCCCCCACCCCCGCCCCACCCCAACTGAACTTCTGGGAGATTTAAAGGGCCAGTGCCCTTCTTCCTCATTGTCTTTACCTGTCCCCCATTTGGGGAGCCAGACATTAAAGACTGGAACATTCAAAACCAGTTGCATTTATGGGGAAAGTTAGGAAGTGACCATGTATTCTCAGGGAGAGGCAGTATGGTGGTGCCTCAAAAAGTTAAAAATAGAATTACATCTGGTTCAAAATTCCACTTCTGGGTATATACCCAAAAGAAGTGAAATCAGGTTCTCGAAGAGATATTTGCACACTCATGTTCACAGCAGCATTATTCACAATGGCGAAAATGTGGAAGCAGCCCAAGTGTCCATCAAGAGTTGAAAGGATGAGCAAAATGTGTATACACATACAATGGAATTTTATTCAGCTTTAAAAAGTAAGGACACTCTGACATATGTTGTAACATGGATAAAACCTGATGACATTATGCTAAGTACAAGTGAGTCACAAAAAGACAAATTCTGTACGTTCCCACTTATGTGAGGTACTCAGCGTAGTCAAAATCCTAGAGAAAAAAGTAGAATGGTGGTTGTCAGTGTCTGGGGTGCAGAGTTTCATCTTCACAAGATTAAAAGGGTTGGATATGATGATGATGATGATGGTTGCACAACATCATGAATATATTTAATAGCACTTCATCGTACACTTAAAATAGTAAAGATGGCAAATTTGATGTTATGTGTATTTTACCACCATAAAAAAATACTGGGAAAAAAAAGATTTACATATATCTCAAAGGGGCACAGAAAGCACTTACAAGCTTTCTAAAGAAAATGCTCTAAAACAAGTAAGTCAGGGCCTAGAATCAGGAAGAAGCTTAGGGGAACATTAAGAAAGGTTGTTGAATTCTATGTTACAAATATTTTCTCCAGGTCTGCCACTGACATTTTAACTTCTATGCTTTTTTTTGTAAAAGGATTTTAATTTTTATAGAGTAATTAAGGATTTTAGGATTTGTATTGGTTTCAGAAGATTCTAAGTTTAAAAATATATTTTTCCGTTCTCTAATGTGTGTATTTTGGATATTGGTATTAATTCATCTGAACTTATTTTTAGAAACTAATATTTTTCTCCAAATTCTATGGCTAAATATCCTACTACCACTTATTTACCGGTCCATCCTCTCTTGTCAGTGTTAATGCCAACTCTATTTTATACCACGTGGTGTTAATCATGGGGCTACTACTGATCTCACTCTAGTCTGCCTATGTATCTGTTTAGAATTCATGAATGAGGAGAAACAGACTATGTAAAGAATAGTGAAAGAGAGTGTTTGGGGCTGAGAAAACAGAAAACGTAGAAGTTCCGAGATGGGAAGGATCTCGTTTTTTTAAGAAGGAACAGGAGGTTGGTATGTCTAGAACACAGTAGGTCAAGAGGAGAATGGTTCAAGATCAAGTTTAAGATATGAGGGGGGCCGATCACATGTGGTTGGTGGTGCTTCTGCCTAGTGACACTCACAAGGAGTGTGGGTGGACACATTTGTGGTCACTGCTTTTCTGGAGAAAATTAGAGACAGGTAAGGTCTGTCTCTTCTCCAGGCCTCCCTGGACCTCTGTCCTCCTCAGACCAGTTACAGAAGAACCTCCATTGGATGGTTAGGGAAATCTCAGAAAAGTACAGTGTGGAGATTATGTGGAAGTTCAATCTAAATTACTTGCTCCCTTAGATTATGCAGAAGCTCTTCCGGACTTAGCTGTTGAAACGAGGGTCCTGTATAACTTTCTCTCTCCAGACCCCAGGGCCCACTCAGTCCCATCTTCTCCCCACAGCCCTTTTAAATCTTCCCCAGGTCCACACCTTTAGACATTCTGTAAAAAAACACACTGGTCTTCCAGGGAAAAGGAGCTTCATCCTCTTCAGCGCCTTACAAAGTTGTGAGCCGGTGGGATTCACTTATATGCCAGATTATCTTACCATAAAGATGCCTGAGGAGAAGGAGGAGACAGAAATCATCAGGTTACATTAAAGTGTTACCTTTGGTTTCCTAAACTTTCAATATCCAATGACATCTCTATGTTATAGTATATTCCTTCTTTTTAATGGCTTTTAATGTTAATATAATACGTGGATATTTAAAGATCTATACTGGTATCATGGATTGCAAGCAAATATCTGAAGAATAATAGAAAACCTCAGAGCCTTTGGTATTTTTGGAGTGGATGGGTGGATACCGGTCATATATCCTCATAAGCAAAGTCTTAAAAATTTGAAGATGATTATTGTGATAAAACCTGCACTTAAATAATGTATTCACGTATGATCACATATACTATCCTATTCGAGTCTCACAACATCCTTAGAGATAGGTTTAATTATTATTTTCGCCACCTTACAGCTAGGAAACAAGTTCAGTAAGAAGAAATTGCTTTAGGGGCGCCTGGGTGGCGCAGTCGGTTAAGCGTCCGACTTCAGCCAGGTCACGATCTCGCGGTCCGTGAGTTCGAGCCCCGCGTCGGGCTCTGGGCTGATGGCTCGGAGCCTGGAGCCTGTTTCCGATTCTGTGTCTCCCTCTCTCTCTGCCCCTCCCCCGTTCATGCTCTGTCTCTCTCTGTCCCAAAAATAAATAAACGTTGAAAAAAAAATTAAAAAAAAAAAGAAGAAATTGCTTTATTAATAACATATATGCACACAGAAGATGGATCTGGAACCCAGTTTCTCTAACTTTGTAGCCATTCTGTCCTTATTCTACTGAAAAATTTTTTAACGTTTACTTATTTTGGAAGGAGTCAGAGACAGAGTGTGAGGGGGGCAGGTACAGAGAGAGAGGGAGACACAGAATTCAAAGCAGGCTCCAGGCTCCGAGCTGTCAGCACAGAGCCTGATGCGGGGCTCAAACCCACAAATGGCGAGATCATGACCTGAGCCAAAGTCGGACGCTCAACCGACTGAGCCACCCAGGTGCCCCTGTCCTTATTCTATTTAACTAGGGAGGAAGCAATATTGTCACTCTACTCTTTACATTTTTTTAAGGGCTAATATTAGGAAAATGAACAATTAACTCACTATTAGAAAACCAAAAAACATTGTTACTTCTTATTCATGAAGGCAGAAAGATTATGCTAACAGAAACTTGAACTAATGAGTAACCTTTTATCATGAATTATAATGTAATACCTGTAACATTTAGCTGTAACAATATTTTAATTTTGTGAAGCTTTCTGTAGTACTGTTGGCACACTTATATGAAAATCAAGCAGAAAGACATATTGAAAGAATCTTAATGGGAGCCATTACACAAATAACCTGCATCCTCAGAATATTTATAAGTCAAAGAAAAACTATTCCATTTCTCCATTTGAGAAATGAAGGAACTTTGGCCTGAGGAAAACTTGAGAAGCCACTGATAGCTTTACTTGGACATATTTTTGGAATCTCTATGTTCATCTCCTCCTTTTCTTGTGATTCTTCTTCACCATTTCTCCTACCTCACCTGGGGTGTTTTCATGACAGTGTTCATTCAGATACATAAACGTTCTCCAGCAATATGCATTTTAGAGTGGCCCTTACTGTATTTTGAAGATGGTTTTAGCTCTTCAGGGAAAACAAAATAAAGACAAGTCTTTAATTATAAGCTGAATTTCCAGGCAACAAGCGCTATTTCTACTGTGTCATTTAGCCATAGACATTCTTTTATGTAGACACTGGGTAGTGTATGTGGAATAGTGATCGTTTCTCTTGAGTATTATAATTTAAGAGCTGCTTGGGTGCACTGGAGATGATAACGTGCTCCCTTTGTTATAGTAAGAGGCTATCACACCGGTCAGAGTGGCTAAAAGGAACAAATTAGGAAGCTACAGATGCTGGCAAGGATGTGGAGAAATGGAAACCCTCTTGCACTGCTGGTGGGAATGCAGACTGTTGCAGCCATTCTGGAAAACAGTGTGGAGGTTCCTCAAAAAATTAAAAATAGACCTACCCTGTGACCCAGCAATAGCAATACTAGGAATTTACCCAAGAGATACAGGAGTGCTGATGCACAGGGGCACATGTACCCCAATGTTTATAGCAGTGCTTTCAACAATAGCCAAATTATGGAAAGAGTCTAAATGTCCATCAACTGATGAATGGATAAAGATGTGGTTTATATATTCAATGGAATACTATTTGGCAGCGAGGAAGAATGAAATCCTGCCATTTGCAGTAACATGTAGAGAACTGGAAGGTATTATGCTGAATGAAAGAAGTCAGTCAGAGAAGGACAGACATTCTATGTTTCCACTCATATGTGGATCCTGAGAAACTGAACAGAACACCATGCGGGAAGGGAAGGGGAAAAATAGAGACAAACAGAGATGGAGGGAGGAAAACCATAAGAGACTATGAAATACAGAGGACAAACTGAGGGTGGATGGGGCCTGGGGGAGAGGGAAAATGGGTAACCGGCATTGAGGAGGGCACTTGTTGGGATAAGCACTGGATGTTGTATGTAAGCCAATCTGACAATAAATTATACTCATTAAAAAAAGAGGCTAGACTTTATATTCTTAATTCATAGTCGCTTCCTTTTATTGAAAACTCTTCAAAAACATAGGTCATTTGATTGTCTTGCAGCTAAAATTTAGGGAGAATAATACTTGGCATATAGTTAATAATGCATAGGGATACCAAACACGTATTTGTGAGAGAAAACACGCTTTCTGAGTTGAACGGATAATTTGCAACCTGCAAAAACACTCTGACAAACTGAGCCGGGCAAATTGGCCATTTCAGGTCAGCTTGGCTGTTCTTGATGTATTCAATGCTGAACAATGTCATAACAACACTGCATTTTATTTCTACAATCTCCATGCACTATAAAGGAAGTCCCCTAGGTGCTAAATAAGACTAAGAGCAGTGAAAAGTTGTTGTACAATAAACTCACAAATAATTTAGCCATTCCAAGTGGATTTATAATACACCTTTTGTGTCGAAATGACACAACACAACAAAGAAAACAAATCTCAAATTAGTGTGTGTGTATATAAAATTAAAATTATATATTACACGTAAATATACAATTTAAAAGCCAAGAAAAGAACATTGGAGAAGAAAAAGAAAAAGGAAAAGGAAGTTGACTGGAATAGCGGATTGTCTCCTCAGAGCCAGAGGGTCCCATTTCTCTTTAGCAACAGGACAGAGTCCTCTTGATTGATTTTTTTTTTCTGTGGTTTGAGCTCTGGTTCTGAGGCTCTTTGTTGAGCATTCGTAGCTAGATTAGGAGTCCAGATAAACTACGGTCCCTGTTTTAATTAAGACCAGGAGGCAGCCATAGGAGTTCTTTTGAAATAAATTACAGTGTATTTTCTCCATGAAGAGAATCAGGAAGCTAGAGCACAATAAGAAAGAGAATGAAAAGTAAAGGAAATGGGAAAATGCATTGGATGGTACCACTGATTGTTACCAAAAATTAATTTGTTCTTTTTTGTGAACCTTTTCATCAGGAGAGTCTCCATCAAGTGCAACATGATGTTTCCAATGAATGTCCTCAAGGCAATAGAAGTAAAAATTCACCCTGTGTTGCAGCAAATGCTCACCCTGAAATTGAACAGAAGCGATCAATTCAAGTCCAAACAATAACATTTAAACAAATAATAAGACTCCAGATCAGGGGATGATATAATTAAAAGGCAGCCTCTTGAGAACTGAAAAGGTTTGGGGTTTAAAAAAATCCAATTTCAATAAAAAGAAACCTGTTGAAAAATGTAATCATATTTCAAAATAATTCACTTTCAGAGGAAAATACTTTTTTTTTTTTTTTACATATTCAATTCAGAATGGAATATTGAACCTGAGTATACAGAGGATAGCAAGGGCTGTTTTCAAGTGTTTTCATTATAATTGCTTTGATTTTCTTTGTTACGATTGCTTGCAAGATCTCAGAGGGCAGATGATTATTATCTCTATTTTTTTCAGAGAAAGAAATGGACACAGAGACATCCAATGATATATACTCAAGTGGTAGAGACAGAAACATTGGTTTTGTGAGTCCTCATCACCAATGTGTTCCTATAAAACAAGCATTTTTTAAAAAGCAAATGACAACAATATTTTTATGAAACAGTTTCTGATTTAATATCAAAGTTTAATTTATATAATATATGATTTCTAAACTTTGGTCCTTAGTTTTGAGATTTGGAGCTGACATGTTTCTGATTAATGAATGTATGGATCACCTTGAGTGAATATGCCTGTGGTATTTTAGAAGTTTTTGGGTTTTTTTTTTTTGTAATTTTGAAATAATTTTAGACTTCAAGAGAATTGAGGGCACCTGGGTGGCTCAGTCAGTTAAGCATTCAACTCCTGATTTCAGCTCAGGTCATGATCTCACAGTTCGTGAGTTCAAGCCCTGAATCCGGCTCTGTGCTGACAGAGCCTGGTTGGGATTCACTCTCTTCTCTCTCTCTCTCTCTCTCTCTCTCAAAATAAACACACATTAAAAAAAAAATTGTAAAACTAGTACAAAGAATCCCTTATACCCTTTACCTAGATTCTTTAAAATATAACTAGAATTAATAATTAAAGTCAGGAAATTAATCTTGATAACAATATTAATATTTAGATCTACAGACTGGTTTTGCCAACTGACCCACCAATGTTCTTGTACTGCCCCAGGATCTAATGTAAGATGAGGATTCATTTTGTTGTCCTGGATTCCTATTTTCCTTTAATCTGGAAAGGTTCTTTCATTGACCTTTGTCTTTCATAACCTTGATATTTCTCCAGAGTACTGGAGTGTTAATTTGTAAAGTACTTCTTGCTTTAGTCTGATGTTTTCTCAGGACTATGTATTTGTGCTAAGAATGCCACAAAAATTCTGCTGTGCCTTCTTGTGACATCATGCTTATCTCACACTCATGATGCCCATAGGTCTTACTACTGGTGAAGCTAAGGTGATATCTGCCAGATTTCTACACTGTAAATTATTATCTTTCTTTTTGTATTTAGTATCATGTGGGGAGATGCTTTGGAATTATGTAAATATTTTATTTCTCATCACGCTTTGCCTAGCATCCATAAATGATTCCTTACTGAAGCGACTATTGTATTTTGTATATTCTAAATTTATTAGTTAGAATTCTGCTTTCAGCAGAACCATACATTACCTACCATTTATTCATTCTTTCAATTTTTTAATCAGTATGAACTCGTGGCTTCTTATTTTAATGTATGGGTAATAATCTAGTACTATCATTATTGATTGATTTTTTTCCGGGGGCATTTTATAAATCAATCTGTTGGAAGTGTCAGAAAAACAGGTTATAAAGGTGAATTGGTATGAGCTGGTAAGATCCCTTTTAGGGCTAAAGTTCTAGGCTCTGGATGTTCCCACATATTGGAATGTGTCTGAGGTGCAATTTGCTACCACGCCTTCCTTTGCTGGAAATATATTTATGAACCTAGAGACCATTACTGGGTTTCAAAAGTGTTTTTTCTGCGCTGAAGTCTGATGCTCTGCCCGTAGGCTAATCCTTGGGCTCAGCCAAACACTGCCTTGCTCTATTTCTAACCCTGCCTCAGGCTATCACCCAGATCCCTTCACTTATCCATTCCTTCTGCGCCCCGGAAAGCCCCAAACACTAAAAGTTCTTCAGCTTTATGTTTCTAATTTATCAAAATAATAACATCATCATTCCCCATTCAGGTGGCTCTTTGCAATGTGTAGGCTGTCATTTGGGTTCTCCTTATTAGCGATCTTGAGACAAGGATTCATTTGTCAGTAGTATGCTTGAGCAGTTCAGATAACACAGGTGGAGACATGATAAAAGGCATGGAAAGCAGCCAGTGGAAGGTGTGCTATTAAGCCAGCTGACATAGCATACAAGTTGAGCTAAATCCTACTTGGACTCTGGAAATTGATACAAAACACAGACGTCATAATTAGGCAATCTGAAGTATAAGGCAACTAGAGTATTTATATATTAATTCTAGAGAGCCAAAGGTTGAGAGTTGCTCCTGGAGCTGTTAGTTCCTCAGTATCCTCCCTGTTCTGTGTATGCACACACATGAGCACATAGATAGTGAGGTTTTCCATGGTTTCCGGGGGAAAAAAAAAGAAGCCAGTGTTTTCAGAGTTTCAGATATGGGAAGATGCTAGAGTTATGGGTGAGGCAATAAGGTCTGCTACCCAAATCCTTTTGTGTATTTTATTTAAGGCTCTAAAATAATCATGCCCAAGTAGGGAGGATAGATGTCATTTTCATTGAATAAATTAAATAGCTGAGGTGTGGAGACGTGAGTGGCAAGCTTAAGGTCACATACTGTAATGTATGTACATAAAGGATAGGGCTAGACAATTGCAGTGAATAGGGGAAAAAATACAATGTCTTCACTTCCCTTTTTTAGAGTATGGAGTTGCTGGTATTAGGTTGACCCTTACAGGGAAGAGATTTGCTCCTTAGCTTTCTAAAGTGGACCCTGGGACCTCTCAGCCACGGGAAGTCCTCAGACATACTCCAAAGTGCAAAATGGCACGAACCATCCCCATTTCTCGGTGATTTACATTTTGCTGCTCTGCTCAATTGATACCACTGAGTAATGACCTATATTTCATTTCTTGCTGACTTTACCTGCACATTAGGCAGTTTCTATTAAAGTCCTAATGTACCAAAGCAAATGGCTGATCAGGAGATGGGCACATACAGCCCCAAAGTTTCCTTAGAGTCATCCACCATGAGACCCAGTCAAGCTAATGCCTGGAATCTAAAAACTAGGAAATGCCTGAGCTAATTCAGCACTAAAAATAAAGGAAGTGCTCCGTATTTTTACTAGACATAAATGCAATTATAGATCTAAGAAGAACAGAATTACTGAATAGTCAAAATTATATCTATTCATTTATTTACTATTTTATTTACTATAAATAAATACTTATTTATTTAGCTTATTATAGTTCATTTATTGATTCCTATTATATGCCTACATCTGTGTAAGCACCAACACTATAAAAATACATGTCATTGTCCTTGCTTTTATGAAACATACACTCTAGGGAAGTATGGAATGCAAAGAACTCCCTAAAAATTGAAAACACTTGTGATGCAAAATGGTAGTCTACAATAGTATACAGGGTGGCAGAAAATGAAACTGGAATGACAGATTGGATCCAGATTGTGAGGGGATTTTAATGTGATGACAGGGGTTTTGGATTGTTTTAGGTAACAAGGAATCAGTGGATTTTTCTTCAAAGCAGTGGTATGACTTAGAAACATATCAAGAAAGTGAAGAAAATTATTACTCCCTCAATTAGGCAATCCGGTTCTTGAGCACTATCGTCTCCTTCAAAGAAATGCCCTGCTATTAAAAATGGCCTAATGGGGCGCCTGGGTGGCGCAGTCGGTTAAGCGTCCGACTTCAGCCAGGTCACGATCTCGCGGTCCGTGAGTTTGGGCCCCGCGTCAGGCTCTGGGCTGATGGCTCAGAGCCTGGAGCCTGTTTCCGATTCTGTGTCTCCCTCTCTCTCTGCCCCTCCCCCGTTCATGCTCTGTCTCTCTCTGTCCCAAAAAATAATAAACGTTGAAAAAAAAATTAAAAAAAAAAATGGCCTAATGATTCTATGGGCCATTTGGTCACAACTTTTTAAATTTTTTAAAAAATTTAATGTTTATTTATTTTTGAGGGAGAGAGAGAGAGAAAGCAGGGGAGAGGCAGAAGATCCCAAGCAAGCTCTGTGCTGATTGCCTGACGTGGGGCTCACACTCACCCCAAGATCATGACCCAAGTCGAAGTTGGATGCATAACCAACTGAGCCACACAGGCTCCCCTTTTTGGTCACAACTTTTGAGTAACTTCCCTTGTTTGTTTTCTTTGAGGGCACATCCTTTGCTTGCTGATATTTCATCCATGATTCTGACCCACCTGTAGAAAGCATTAAAAAATCCATAGATAAATGAGGGGAATATTATAGGTTATGGATCTTTGTAGTGCTTTATCTCTCACAGAAATTTTTTTCCAGGGAAACTTCTGAGTATTCCCTGCAGAATAATTGTCTTATTGGTTCAGTGAAGCAATGAAAAACAGGCGATGAGAATGCCTAAGAAGAGTATCAATACCAATAACATGTAAGTAGTGAGGTTTTGTTATATCCCAGACACTATGTCAGGTACTGCAGGCAGAATTGGGAGTAACACGGGTAGATTCACCTCCATCCTAATCTGACAGGTGGGTAAATGTGGAGAGAGAGCCGAATCATGGAAAGAGCAATGAGATTTGGGGACTGGGATGTGAATGCCACACGAACACCGGGAAAAGTGCCTCACTTCTTGGTCTTAGCTTATCGTTTATAAAATGGAGATAAGATAGTTTACTTTTTATAACTCTCAATCCCCATTAATCTCTTTCCACTAACCCTGCTCTATTCAAGTATTTATCTATTCTTAAAAATGTATGACATGTTTCTATATTTGTTAATGTCTCCCCTCATTAAAATACAATGTCCACCAGGGCAGAGATCTTAACCAGTCTTGGCTACTGTGGTAGACAGAATAGTGTTCCCTCAGCGATGTCCAAGTTCATATTATATGACATGGTGAAGGGGAATTAAGGTAGCTGATTGAATTAAGCTTGCTCATCGGCTGACATTAAGATAGGGAAATTATTGATTATCCAGGATTTCAGATAGAACAACAGAGTGAATGGCAGTATAAGGACCACTCAGCATTGCTGGTTTTGAAAAGCAAAGTATGAGTCCACAAATCAAGGAATGTAGGTGGCTTTTAGAAGCCGGAAATAGTAAGAAAGAAGGTCCTCCCCTAGAGCCCCAAGCAGTAACACAGACAGCTGACACTTGATTTTAGCCCAGCAGGACCTATCTTGGACTTCTGACTTCCAGAGATGTATAATATTTTTGTGTTACTCTAAGCCACTAAGTTTCTGACAATTTGTTATACCAGCCATAAGAAACTAATATTGCTGCTCAGGACTTTTTTTTTCCTACTACTCTGTCACTTACTGTCTAGCATAGTGACTGTAGCACAGCAACAAATAAATATGTATGTATGTGTGTGCATGTGTATTTTATAAATTAGTGAAGTGATACACAATCAACTGGAATATAATGACACCACTATTTATTTATTTATTTATTTAGTTAGTTAAAGTTTATTTATTTTGAGAGAGAGAGACAGAAAGACCATGAGCAAGGGAAGGGCAGAGAGAGAGAGGGACAGAGAACACCCCAAGCAGGCTCTGCGCTATCAGCACAGAGCCCAATGTGGGCCTCAGTCTCTCAATTAATGAGATCATGACCTGAACTGAGATCAACAGTCAGATGCTTAACCAACTGAGCCACCCAGATGCCCCAATGACACCACAATTTAAGGGCACAGAAATCTACAAGTAAAACACACATAGATATGAGCATATAAAGGCCAAATATGTATCAAAGAGATTTAATGCAAAATTATTTCATTAAAATTATATTCATTATTTTACACACATATAGAATGATATGTACCATTCCACAGAACGTATCTTAGTTTGCTTTGGTTTAGGAACACAAAATTTTATGTAACATATGTTAAGGAAAAGGTGCTGAAAGACCTTCTGATCAACTGTTATCACAAGTTTTTGTCAATTACTGCTGTGTAAAACCCTTCTGGGTTTTAGTATTACATGAGAGCCTAGGTGACATCACTGAGAACAGAAGTAAAGGAAGTACAGTCTTTTCTAAGTACAATAACACTGATAAGGCACAACACCCTCTTGATATTAGTATTTTCTTAGCAGTGTTTCCTTCTCACCATTACTGTCATTCTCTTCTAGCTCCATTGTAAAGATAACTCATTACATAATCACATTTTAGTATTGATATTCCTTTCCCCTAGACCAAACATCAAGCACCTCACTAATCTTATTTCATCATAGCTATAACATAAGGAGACAGAAAATAAACAAACATAGGCACAAGGTAAGCCTGAAACAGATTTTTGTGCCATAAAATAAGAGATCACTCAGTGAATGATGGAAATCTGTTAAAAATTCTCTTGGGCCATTTCAAAGGGCTCCAAGTAGTCAAATCTGAGACAACTGGAACATAAAAATAAATTATATTAATGGTTTATATAATCCACTGAAGAAAATAAAAATACATGAATTCAAAAAGATATAAATAAATAAGTGGAAGGAGAAAGGAAATCTCTTTCTTAAAAACAAAAACATCAACTAATAAATACAGAACAGATGATAGAGTCAGTCATCCATGGATACTAATATTAGTGCATGAAAGTTTGAGGAGGAACAGGATATGTATAGTATCAAAGTATTACCCCACAGATTACTATTAACTACAAAGGGAAAAAAATAATAGCATCACAGTGGAGAAATACGAAAGAAACCATTTGAACAGATAGCCAAGGTTATCACTAGTTTTGAGGTAAATCAACACCATGTTGCCAGGATATGCTAGGAAGAATATAACATTTCTGGAATATTCCTGCCACAAATGTGTATAACTTGAATAAAACTGTGAAGAAATGTTAGACAAACCTAAACTAAAGCACATTCTGTACAATAACTAACCTGTGCTATGTCAAAATATCACACTGAAGAAATTTTCCAGATAGAATAATCTAATAAACAATGACAAATAAATGTAATTTATGACCTTAAATTGGATCCTGAAACAAGGGAAAATAGCATAAAGGGTATTGTTGGGGCAACTGATGGAATTTAAATAGTGATTGAGAATTATGTGAAAGTACGAAATCAATTTTAAATTTCCTGCTTTCCATAACTGTACTGTGGCTAAATAAGAGAATATCCTTATTCTTAGGAAATTCACACTGAAATGTTTAGAGATCAAGGGATATACATGTCTAGCTTAGTCTCAAATGGAGCAAATATAGACAATAGGTGAAAGCAAGTAAATGGTATACAAGTTCCATTAAGTGTTCATGTGACTTTTCTGCATATTTGAAATTACAACAAAATTTAAAGGTACAGCAATAACAGTAGGTTTAGATTTTACAGTTTCCAGAGACACTGACAGTGCCAGTATTTCATAAAGACATGGAAACACCACGAGCGATATTTGAATTGCTACAATGGCTTTGGAAAGGAAATTGATAGCATCTAATAACCCATGATTTGTATCCTTGTGGTAAGCTGAATAATGTCTTCTCAAAGACATCCACATCCTAATCTCTGAAATGTGTCATTTTGCGTAATAAAGGGACTTTGCAATGTGATTAAGTTAAAGATCTTGAGGTGGGGGGCTAATCCTGGATTATCTGGGTGGGCCCAATATAATCACAAGGGTCCTTTTAAGAGGGAGACAGAAGTGAAGGGTCAGAAGCAGAAAAAGGTTTCAGTTTGGTGAAGAGAAAAAAAGATTCGCTCTCTGAAATGTAGGTGCAATATGATACCATATATGTAAATTCTGAAAACAGTACTCTATATTAAGGATACATATATATGCAAAAATATACATTATAATATGAAATCATGTACAGAAAGGATGCACATTCAATCAAGCATTACACCTGGAAAAGGGAGGGGGACTGAGATTGAGGAGAGGCTACCCAGATGATTTGGTCAAATTAGCATAAAAATGAACACGACATGATTAATAGATATCAGTGAAGAGAGAGGAGTCAGTAAGACCAGTATTTTGTAAACTCAAGGTAGTATTTGTTGATAACTGTAAGTGGGAGTGGTAATAAAAAAGGAAGAAGAAGATGTTTTTGAGAAAATGAAATAATTTCTGGTTTAAATCTCCAGCATTTGAACACTTTCTCTGAGATGTCTACAGGGAATGATGCAAATATATCTATGATACTACCACTGTCCTCAAGATGATTATATTCTGGACCAGAGGTAGGCAAAATTATCCTGTAAACGATCAGACAGTAAATATGTGAGGCTTTGAAAGCCATTTGTTGTCTATTGCAACCACTCATTTCCAATGTTATTGCATGAAAACACATGTAAACAACATGTAAGCGAACGGGTGTGGCTCTATTCTAAGAAAATTGTATTAGGAGAGAGGGAAGATGGCGGCGTAGGAGGACGCTGGGCTCACCGCGCGTCCTGCTGATCACTTAGATTCCACCTCCACCTGCCTAAATAACCCAGAAAAGCGCCAGAGGATTAGCAGAACGGAGTCGCCGGAGCCAAGCGCAGACGAGAGGCCCACGGAAGAGGGTAGGAAGGGCGGCGAGGCGGTGCGCGCTCCACGGACCGGCGGGAGGGAGCCGGGGCGGAGGGGCGGCTCGCCGGCCAAGCAGAGCCCCCGAGTCTGGCTTGCAAAAAGCGGAGGGACCTGACGCACTGTGTTCCCACAGCAAGCGCAACTTAGCGGCTGGGAGGTCATAGGTTAACAGCTCTGCTCAGAAAGCGGGAAGGCTGGAGGACAAAGGGAAGGAGAGCTGCTGAGCCCCCGGACGACAGAGCTCAGTTTAGTGGGGAACAAAGGCGCTCGCCAGCGCCATCTCCCCCGCCCATCCCCCAGCCAAAATCCCAAAGAGAACCAGTTCCTGCCAGGGAACTTGCTCGCTCCGCGCAAACACCCAACTCTGCGCTTCTGCGGAGCCAAACCTCCTGCAGCGGATCTGACTCCCTCCTGCTGCCACAGGGCCCCTCCTGAAGTGGATCACCTAGGGAGAAGCAAGCTAAGCCTGCCCCTCCTGCCCCTGTGCACCTTGCCTACCCACCCCAGCTAAGACGCCAGATCCCCAGCATCACAAGCCTGGCAGTGTGCAAGTAGCCCAGACAGGCCACCCCACCCCACAGTGAATCCCGCCCCTAGGAGAGGGGAAGAGAAGGCACGCACCAGTCTGACTGTGGCCCCAGTGGTGGGCTGGGGGCAGACATCAGGTCTGACTGCGGCTCCGCCCACCAACTCCAGTTATAC